>NW_022196912.1:110889494-110959516 GCF_008632895.1 Mastomys coucha | reverse complement strand
CATGTAAATAAAGAAAATATCTAAAATAAAAAAAATATATATAAAAAAAAAAAAGAAAGAAAGTGAGTCTGAAACAAGTTTCGTTTTCCACTACCCTGTAAATTTTATTTTCATTTTTTTTTTTTGGCACACATGTTATTACTCCTGAAAAGTAGTCTTTAATGCTATTATTCCTACCCCCCACTTGGAAAGATAAAAAATAATTATTGATTTTACTTCATCCAGTTAATATATTTTAAATCTTACTCCCTTCCTATGTAAGGCTGAGAGTTATAAACTGTTAAGGTTTCTTCTGACCCAGGAATTAGATTGATAACTGAAATGAGCTTAAATTATAAGCCAACTGATGATTTACTAGGGAAAGACAGTGAATTGTTTTCTGTAGTGCTGTGTGGCAATTCACCATTTCTTCTGTCCTTTAGAATTCTAAAATGCCTTACTTACATCCCAGTCATAGAGTTTCAGGACAAGATTCTGAAATGATACAAATAACAGAATGAAGGGAAACACCTCCCAGGTTAGATTCAATAATATAAGTGCCATTTGCTTTCCTGTCTGTTATAAGGAAACACAAGAACCACCCCTTACCCCTGACCTAAAGTCATTTCCTTCCCTTACTTGTTCTTATTGTACTAAATAATAAGTTTCACATGGCTAATGCAATCATTATCAATAGCAAAGTATAAATGGCAACAATAAATAAAGTGTGCTCAGAAACAAAATGTGTTCTCTAGCCTAAGAGTTCAAAGTGCTATCCTGCCAGATGGAAAGCTTCATTAAGTTTTCATTTCTCAGGAAATTTTTTAGAACCAAAATAATTCCATACTTTTTAGAATGGAAAGAAAAGGAAATAGAGGGCAGGTTAGAAGACTATATGTATTACTTATAGGAAAGATTATTTCTCTCTGGTTATAAACAATGTCACTGATTCAGTGTCTGGGGTCATACTGCAGCATATCTGCTGCATCTAGTCAGGAAGCTGAGATACGAAAGAAAGCAAATAAAGATAACAAACTATCTGACATGTGCTGCTATTAACTACATGATCCGTGATCTGCCTCTTCAGGATTGTTTGTAGATATGTGTGACTCTTTTCACTTGTTTTAATCCATGTACTGAGTCTAAGTGTATAAATGTCACCTGCTTTACCAGGTAAGGACCAACCTTGGTCGTTGTTCACATGATGATGGCATTTTGAATACGGCATCCTTAGAATCCATGGGTACCAATATCATAAGCACACCCACCTCTCATACGTGACATATGACAGAAGTAGACACAACTCTAAATAAACTCTAAATATTACCTTCTATATCCTAGCCTCTCCTTTATCAGACATTCTCACATTATTTATTAAGATAAGAAGACATAGATTACTACTACATCTGTCAGAAGAAATTTTTCTGTGTATTCTGGAATGTGCAGATGTTGATGAAAATGTCATATGTTTATGAGAAGGAAAACATTTTATTTCTACATGTATTAGTTGTATTTGGTTGCCAACATAGTACTATGAACTAAGTAGCTTACAAGATGAACATTTTTTTTTTTCATCCTGGAAGCTGAGAGTCCAATACCAGGGACCAGCAGTGTTTGGTGAGTTTGTTTGGTGATATGTCTCAGTTTTAAGATGATGCCTCTTCCTATTTTAGCTCTGTAATGACCTTGCTTATGCCTATACACATGTACATTATAAAAATTATCAGTCATGCTTGATTTGGTAAGTTTTTTTTATTTAACTTTAATTATCTCAGTTTCTACCTATGAATGGTCACATTAGAGTGTTAACATTTTAATAGCTGAAGTTGCAAGGGATACACAATGATGCATTAAGTTATATCATGATAAAATAATTTAAATTCTATTTTCTATATAAAAGAGGGAAATACTGTACTTTGGAATATTCTCATGATCTTTTCTTTCTATCCTTATTGCTTTAGTGCTGGTCAGAGTTTGTTTAGAGAGAATATCGGTTGTTCTTAGGTTATATATTGAAGGTCCTCTGACACACAATCACCATATGTAGACTTAAGCGGACCATTCTTATGTACATTTTCTGCTGTGTGTAACTTCTTTCCCTTGTCTTTTGTTTGTTTCAGTTAAAATCTTGGGATGCATTCATAACTGTTCAATAAAAATTAGACAGAAGCTAGCTTCTAAACTGCCAATGAAAAGGTGGAAATTTACCTGATTTATGATATGAGTGAATGGTTAGGAATTATGAATGAGAATGCTGGAGTCTTCAGTTAGGGACAGCAATGCAGAAAGGGATTTGATTCTCTAGAGAGAGCCACTACACATGCCTCTTATTTCAAGATAAAGAGATAGCAACCCACCTCTTGAATATACAGCCACAAATAGTCTATGGTGATACATCTTCTATTGTGCTTTCTTAGCTTCTTTTGTTCTGTATAGTTTATGATGTTAATCTTGATTGGTGAGTTATTTTTTGTAGTTTGTGTACCACACTGTTCTAGTTTTAGACTCCACATTCCTTTTGTTTTATTTATTTATTTTTTTATTTTTTTATTTTTATTTTTTTATTTTTTTTAGATATTTTCTTTATTTACATGTAAATTTCTCCATTCCCAGTTTCCCCTCCAAAAAACAAAGAAACAAACAAAAACAAACCCCTGTTGCCTCCCACTTCCCCATGCCTGCTACCCCGCCCTCTCCCACTTTCTGGCCCTGGCATTCCCCTACACTGGGGCACAGAACCTTCACAAGGCTGAGGCCCTCTCCTCCTATTGCTGATCGAATTTGCAATCCTCTACTATACACATGCTGCCAGAACAATCAGACCCCTCCATGTACAGCCCCTTAGGACTAACAACAATATGAACTAAGTAGTACCCTCAGAGCTCCCAGGGTCTCCTTTTGGTTTTTTTGAAACAGGGTTTCCTTGTGTAGCCCTGGCTGTCCTGGAACTCACTCTGTAGATCAGGGTTGCCTCGAACACAGAAATCCACCTGCCTCTGCCTCCCAAGTGCTGGGATTATAGGCGTGTGCCACCACCGCCCGGCTAGACTCCACATTCTTACTATACTAAAATACAGATATATGTAATATCATTTACTATTGAATTATAAAAATATCACGGCAAAGTCAAAACACAAAGAAATACTTAATAAAATAACTTGTTTTAACTTTAGGGCATGAGGGAGACTTAGTCTGTTATGCTGATAATGTTTTTGTTATTGGATATTTTATTTATTTACATTTTAAATGTTATCCCCTTTCCCAGTTCCCTCTCCAGAAATGCCCTATTCCATTCTCCCTCCCTGTAGCCCACCCACCCACTCCCACCTCACCACCCTGGCCTTCCCCTACACTGAGACATCCTGCCTTCACAGGACCAAGAGCCGCTCCTCCTACTGATGTCCCACAAGGCCATGCTCTGCTTCAATATGGCTGGGGCCATGGGTCTCTCCGTGTGTACTCTTTGGTTCGTGGTTTAGTCTAGGAGTTCTGGGGGCTCTGGTTGGTTGATATTGTTGTATTTCCTATGGGGTTGCAAATCCCTTCAGCTCCTTCAGTTCTTTCTCTAACTCCTCCATTGGGGACCCTGTGCTAGGCCCAATGGTTGGCTGGGAGCATCTGCTTCTATATTTGTCAGGCTCTGGCAGAGCCTCTCAAGAGACAGTTATATGAGACTCCTATCAGCTAGCACTTCTCGGCATCTGCAGTAGTGTCTGGGTATGTGAGATGGATTGGCAGATGGAGCAGTCTCTGAATGGCACTTCCTTCATCCCCTGCTTCACATTTTGTCTCCATATTTCCTCCCTTGAATATTTTGTTCTCCCTTCTAAGAAGGACTGAAGAATCTACTCTTTGGTCTTTTTTCTTGAGTTTTATGTGGTCTGTGAATTGTATCTTGGATATTCTGAGCTTTTGGGTTAATATCCACTTATCAGTGAGTGCATACCATGTGTATTCTTTTGTGATTGGGTTACCTTGTTCAGGATGATATTTTCTAATTCCACCCACTGCCTAAGAATTTTATGAAGTCATTGTTTTTAGTAACTAAGTAGTACTCCATTGTGTAAGTAACATATTTTCTATATCCATTACTCTATTGAAGAACATCTGGGTTCTTTCAAGCTCCTGGCTATTATAGTAAGGCTGCTATAAACATAATGGAGCACGTGTCCTGTTGGAGCATCTTCTGGGTATATGGCCAGGAGTGGTATAATGGGGTCCTAAGGTAGCACTGTGTCCAATTTTCTGAGGAACTGCCAGACTGATTTCCATAGTGATTGTACCAGCTTGCAATCTCCTAGACAATGGAGAAGTGTTCCTCTTTGTCCACATCCTCACCAGCACCTGCTGTCACCTGAGATTTTGATCTTAGCCACTCTGGCTGGTGTGAGGTAGAACCTCAGGACTGTAATATTCTCTCTGAATAAAACTTTGGAGTTCACTCATTCTTTCTCATCAACTTATCTGATGGATAATATTACATATTAAATTGGCTGTTGATGAAAATGAATTATAAGTAGCTCTGTCCCTCATAGGACTGTCATCCTGGCACGGAGTCACATAAAATACAAAGGGCCTTCCATGGACATTGTTCTTAAAAGCAAATACAATATATGATAAGAGACTATATGACAATAACTTGACATAGAAGTTCATACAGAGAAGGTCTCCTCTGGGACTAGAATAGAACAGGTGAAAACAATTTAATTTAGTAGATCAAGGCAAAAGGCATATTTATAACACAAAAAAAATTGTATGAAAGTTTCTATAGGGTTATTATAAAGAAATGGTTAATATAGATAATAATGAGAATAGAAGAAGAGGACACAGATGTAATTGAGGATAGCTAGGGATCACTCATGAAAGACTTCAAGCTAAGCAGATGAACTCTATATTATGCCACAGCCTCCAGGAAACCACTGAGTACATATAGCACCATTTTATGCACTACTGTTCATTCAAGGCATGCCTAGCTTTTCTCACCATTTGTTACTGTCTCTCTATCATTACACACCAGAGGGCTACTACTAGCAATAGCAAGCCAGAGTGATAGATGCAAAGCCAGTCCATTACTTACACTGACTGTATGAGCAGCTCACTCACACTTTGAACCTTTCTCAGTTTTTTGTATAGCTAAAAGTCCTATACCTGTTACAGATCTCAGTTTGTTCCTGAATCAAGGCTTATTGTTGATGATGGTGATGATGATGGTGCTGGTGATGATGAAAATGACGATGATGGTGCTGGAAAATATTCTTAGATATTAAATATTTTTGTGGTAGCACCTAATAGATATATAAAGAATAAAAAAAACTTTGGGATGTTCATTTCCATAATAATTTAGTGTATAAGTTATTTTCCAATACTTTTCTTTTAAATCATAATGTTCACATGTATAGAATAATGTAGAGATACTTTTCATCAATTAAAAAGACATCCCAGTCTGGGTCAATGTTCAAAACCCTTAAAATTTTTAAATAGACTGATAATGAAAACCCATGATTTATGTGAAAAAGCTAATGATCTGAATAATTATCATTTGCTAAACTACTAATGTTAATAACTTGAAACTTATAATTGAATGTCTTGTTCATTTTTTGTGGGTATGTGTGTACAGCACCCAGTGAAGTGTTATGATGGGGTTCTGACTCTCAGTCCTTCATAGTAAGAGTCAGGTAAAACAATGTATGCTTCTCAAACATAGAAAACAAGTTTACTATTGGATTCATAATCATCTGAGATGGAAACAAACATGTAAGTCCTAGTAATGTGTAAAAATTTAGAATTATTTTCTATAGCAACGAGGTATTTGCTATTTCAGATAAGTTTACAAGCTTTTGAAAGATAAGTCCAACAGTACTGTTTTGGATAATGGCTAGAATACAAAAAAAAAATGCTGGTTAGTTTGAAGGACATCAAAGTAGATGAGCTAAATGAGTCTGGTTGCAGGGAAAACAATAAGAAAAGAGTCATATGATTGATGATAAAAGTCTTCATTTTTAGTTAAGCATTTACTGACTCCAGTCAACACTTTACTCTGTTAGCCATTAGGTTTACAAAAATGAGCCGTGAGTTTCATGGACAGAAACACCATTAAAATCTCTTCATTACCATGCTTTTCCTCTTGGAACAAAAACAAGTAGTTCTTCTTCATGACATCAAAATGGCTATCTGTAAAACTAACAATAGTAATTTATATTTACAAAGCATTTTGCAATTTAAAAAATATCAGACATGAACCTTATATCATTTATTTTCAAACAATACTGGGAAGAAAGTGTAGTGGAATATTCTCATCATCTTTCAACAGGGAATTGTAGATATATTTGCAGCAAATAGCTTGAGTTTATACAGTCTAAAGGTTAGAAATGTGTTCACACATCTAAATGCAACTCAGTATGGTTTTCCTCTATAATTTTATTCTATTCATAATCTATTCTTGATGATAGAGTAGTTTTTCCTTCCCTGTAATATTTGCATGTGAGTTTTTCTTGTTTAACAAAGTATTGGTGGTTATTCAGTTCTATTAGTTTTCTCGCTGTATCCTTTAAATAAATTAGTTCTGCTATATTATTGGTTCTATAAAATAGTCTTCATGGGTTTTATAGCTGGGTTGGTATCCAGGTTTCTCTTTCCAGAGCTGGCAGAACATTTGCTGTCTCTTGTAGGTCTGCTCATTTTTGAAAGGAAAGAGAGGGAGGTGGATCTGGCAAGCCTGGATGTTGGATGGGGTGTGCTTCGAGGAGTGGTGGAAGGGAAAAATGTGGTCAGGATGCATTTTAGGGAAGAAGAATCTATTTTCAATTAGAAAATATTTATCAGTATTTAAAGAACCTTACCAACAAAGCAATGAATATAAAAACACACATTCCAAATTGAAATAAAATGGCAACAAACCGTAGACACATAAACTAAAGAATAAAATAAATGTTACTTCATTCATTTCAACAATTTTAGTCTTTACATTTTTATTCAAAATGTAAAAAGGAAGACATTTTCAATATCAATTTCATGAATATTAGAAATAAATTTATATGAAGTAGTAAAATATCAAACTCTGCTGTAAGAACTTAAAGTACAAACCCTTCTGTGTAAGTGTTTTGTCCATGACAATGTAACGTTGCAGAGCTTAACGTGAAGAAATCAGGGTTGGAAGTAGTGTTAGCTTCCATGCTGTCATAGACACAGACAGACATTCAGCTTGTGATCATAGATTTTATTCTTTTTGTTAAAAGGAATTCCAAACACTCATGTCTTGATTTCTAAACTCTAGTAATGAACCATAACTCCTAGGAAAAGTGTGTCTGGTTCCAGAACCACAAAGTAAGAGAAAGCTAAAAATAAGTAGAAGACCTATAAAAAGGGAAAAAGGAAAGAGAAGCCTGCCAAAGAAAGTTCTTCATGGTCAGAGCCAGGGTAACAGAGGAAGAAACTAAACACTATAATTTTAACAAACAGTACAAATAGAACACAGTCAAACTGAGGCCATACCACATATACAAATAACTAAAGAAGTACATGGTCAGTAAATGAAGGAAA
Organism: Mastomys coucha; assembly: GCF_008632895.1. Taxonomy (NCBI): domain Eukaryota; kingdom Metazoa; phylum Chordata; class Mammalia; order Rodentia; family Muridae; genus Mastomys; species Mastomys coucha. Next base: position 110,951,998 of record NW_022196912.1, on the reverse strand, counting down.
ATGAATATCAAACTATACTTTCTTTTCCTCTAAATAGAAGTTCTTAAAATATAACACAAACCATAGATTGAGAAGATAGCTCACACGTTTGTTAGATGTGATGAAATGAACACTAGTTAGAAATATATATATATATATAAAGCCAGGAATCAGCCATTCATACTGAATGGTAGATAAGTATACCTGCTTGTGAAGGAGAAAAAGAAGTAGAAAATATGATCCACCATTTAAAGATAAGAAAAACTTTTGTACTCATTAATGAAACTTCCTTTTTTCATCTGAAAACTGTCATTTCAGAAATGGACAACTTGCTAGAAGACAGAGAGCCAGCCATAGAATGTCCAAGGTCAATTAATACATCTACAACATGATGTCTATACCTCAAGCTCAGGGAGTAGTAAGAATATAATAATAGTAGGGCAAGACTATCTTTTATAAAACAGTGTCTCCTATATATGAAAGGTAAATTAAACCCATTCCATGAGATCTCAAAAATGCCTAAGTTGACATGAGATGGTTGATGAAGAAACTTTCACAAAGCTCTCTTCTTAGATGAAGAACAATGGGAAGTTAATGATGGCTGAGGGATGCTGAATCAGTTTTCCTCAAAAATGATATTCTAATATGGCTATCTAATACCAAAGCCATGTACTTATGTTCAATATTAAATATCTTCAGTATGTTGGATATATGTAAATGTATATATATATGCTCTCTATATATGAGAAATATAATATATATGCACATATATAATAATCTAAGGAGGTGGAACTAAGAAGCCACTTATATTTATTCCATGAATGTAAGAGACCTAAGGTAATGTCTCATGTAAAGCTAGAAGTTGAACACATTTCTTACAACCTAAGAATGAATAGGTAATAAAGTAATCATGGTAAATCTTTAAAGATCTTATATACCAAAAGAAATGGCAAATATTTCTCAGGTGATATTTACCAAATATTGCCACTCACTGAGAACTTTATGACAGAAAAATATGTGCTTATTGGAAATTAATAAAAATTAATGGAGTTATCTTTTATATTATGAATAATAATGTAGTAGAATATTACTTGATAATGAAAAATAATAATTTGGAGCTAAGACAAGATAATGTGATTGGAAATAATTACAAAAGAATGATAGGGAGATTTAGTTATAATAATAGATTTATTTTCATAGATATATACATTGATCTTCTGCCTTTTGTAATTTAAAATGTAATGATGTAATTTTTCGTCTCTTGTTCATTCCTCCTGACCCTTTAATCCAAAAAGTATCTCTCTTCTCTAAACATTTTTGTTAATTGTATTTATAAATCAATCAACATATAAATACAACCACTGAATCTATTCAGTATTAGATGTGTAGGTATGTTTCTAGGACTAACTTCTAAGATGCAAGGAAATGTGAAAAAAAAGTTATCAAAAAGTTTTTAAAATATTCACCTAAAAATGAAGAAAAACAACAACTTACTATATAGAAATTTAATGGAGTAAATTTCTACTGAACTGACTTGATGAGAAATATTAAAATATGAAAATCTGACACATTTAACTTTAAAATAAGGCATGGTATCACTAAACTTAATAAACTGGAAACACTATCAATTCACAACCTAGAGAAAATTTGAATTTTAAAGGAAAAAAAATATATACTTTCAATGATTCAAGTAGTAAAAGTGTAATCCATAAAAATATGATTATTCTGGGTATTTAAAACCATAACTATATGAAAACACATTTACAGAGATTTAGAAAATTTAAACTAAAACATATGAATAGTGATATAAAAAGATAAAAGAATTATATGTAGCCGGGCAGTGGTGGCGCACGTCTTTAATCCCAGCACTTGGGAGGCAGAGGCAGGCAGATTTCTGAGTTCAAGGCCAGCCTGGTCTACAGAGTAAGTTCCAGGACAGCCAGAGCTACACAGAGAAATCCTGTCTTGAAAAAACTAAAACAAAAAAACAAAAAACAAAAAAAGAATTATATGTAGATATTTAAAATATATATGACATTTACTTATGCTTTCAGAAAAGTACAGCTCAAGCTGGGCAGTGGTGATGCATACTTTTAATCCCAGCACTGGGGAGGCAGAAGCAGGTGGATTTCTGAGTTCGAGGCTAGCTTGGTCTACAGGATGAGTTCCAGGACAAAAAAAGAAGTACAGCTCTTCTTGTGGAAGCAGAAAGCCATATACAACTAAAAGTGTACAATTTATGAAATTAATCAACTGAGAATAATTATAAAAATAATAAATGAAATATCAAATTTAAGTTAGTAAAATGATATTAGTTCTAGTTCTTTTGATAAAATTACATCAGATCTCAAGACAAATCATTTAATATCATGACCCTATTTTCTCTCTTTGTAAAACATCACCACGTCTCAGTATTGCCAAGCTTTAATTAATATGTTAATATTGCAGAAGGGAGGCTATTCTTTTTTCTTGACAATGTTTTCTTCTGACAATGTCTTCAATCTTCACAGATCCCTACTTTCCAACCCTTACTCAAAATTATCACTACTGGATTACAAAATGCTGTAGTATGTATGTATTGCCATTTCCTGTATAGGCAAAGAATAAAAAAAGCACTGCAGTGTGTTCTTGTTTTCCTGTGTAGGCAATGATGTTTTCTTATTTTTCTTCAAATGCAAGTCAAAGAATAGAATCCTTGACATTTTCATGATTTTCCCAAACAAGTTTTGCTTTTATAAAAATCTTAATATAGATTTCTAAGAATAAAGCTATGATGTGCTTCCTTAAAATTTTGTGAGTAACTTTTTAGTCAATACTAACCTATTCCCAGGCAGCTATATTCTTAATACAGTGAACATTATGCATTAGCATAATATTATCTTACTTCTATCTATCTATCTATCTATCTATCTATCTATCTATCTATCTATCTATCTTTTATCTATCCATGACTCCCAGAAATAAAGCTGAGGAAATGAAGGAGATGCCAGCAATAGCATCTTGACCTAAGTTTATAAGCATCCCATGCTGGTAATATAAGATCTGTATTGAAGAATGCATAACTAGCAGTAATGATAACTATGAATAAACCTCCAGACATTTCAAGATCTCAAGAGAACGAGAAGAGTGATTTAAGGCATGTGTGCATGTGTATGTGTGTGTGAGTGTGTGTGTATGTGTGTGTGTGATGTGATTCTAATGATTTCAAGTAGGTAGTAATGACACATAAATTAAGAATATACAAATAAAAAAAAAGAATACACAAGTGTTTAGAGGGGCCTATTGACCTGATATACCATGCTTTCACTACATTTCATTTTTAATATATGAATTAGTATGTATATATATGAGCTGATTCAATATATATATGTATGAAGAAATAGAAAATGAGCATAATTGAATGTTTGGTATATATCAGACATTTTTAAGTGTATGCATGTATTAATCTAGTCATATATTGCATTAACCATAAAAAAGCTGTTAATGTTTGTATTTTTTATTACAGAGAAATTTACAAATTGAATCATACATGGAGACCAAAAAAATTATACATGGCTGAAACTGAAATTTGCAACTGAACAATCAGGCTTTACATGCTTTTTGCACAAAACTTCAGAGTAATCCTATAATATAATGGAAAATACAAAGTATAGGCCCAATTCCTCTATTCACTTATTTCAGCTGAAAACTAAATTGGGTGCTATACTTAGCTTTTTGAATGTGATACTTATTTAATATGGAAAATATGAATTCACAATTTGGTTCCATACCTTTCAACATCAGACTCGATTGATTTCTTAAAGAAAATTTGTCACAGATTCCCATGACTGTTCGAAATAAATCTGTGTGGCATTTTTCCTTCTCCCACTGCAACCTGCATATGGAAACATTAAGATATAGGTGAGTATCTTCAGATTTCTTGTGGAAAGTTCCACTTAGATAGTATACGTCTTGACCTCCTAATAGGGTATCACATATAAGGGAGGAAAATGAAGGGCGTCATACAATAAGCCTGGAGAAGACCGGATAAGGACTTAGATGGCCAGTGTAACTCATGTGGGGTATTGAACATCCCAAAGTTTATAGTCCTAGTATGCAGGCTTGTTATGCTGTGTCAAAATTAATTGTTGTTTCCAGCATCAGACATTGATATGTGACTCCAGAATATCTCCTTCATGAGACTACCCATTTGATACAGGCATCTTACTAGAAGTTTCATTACTGCACTTGGCTATGGGCTCAGGTTTAATCTTGGGGAGAAACTTATGGTAACTTGCCCAGCATTGGGGAAACAAGACTCACTTTTATATGTTACCAAAGCTATGAGACCCTCTGTGTGTATGTGCCATATTGCTGAATGATTGCTCATGTGTTTTTCCATTATCTTCAGAACATGTGTGGGTGTCATTCTGAGTTCTACCTAAAAGGAATTTGAAGTGACCGAAAGGAAGAGCAAAATCCTTCTGAATTAATAGTGATAAAGAACTTAAAGAGAAATGGACTGCTCCAACTTCTTAAGGCTTCTTTTGAGCCTAAAAATCCTCTTATCTTATGCATCTTATCTAATCCTCATGATCTTATGCAGGTATCATCCAGATATAACTGTCCTCTGTGATACTCCATCCAGATGACCAACATAGATGTAGAGACCCACAGGCAGACTTTAGACCAAGTTCTGGAAGTCTTATTAGAGAGTTGAGGGAAGGATTCTGAAGCCAAAGAATAGTCAATGATAGATCAATTTTGAGTTTGCTATTTATTCTTATTTGCATTTCTCACAGCATTCAATTTTAAATCAGTGACTATCATAATAAGTATGTCCAATGAAAAGACAAAAACAATGTGATAGGAACTTTTAGTTCTTTATTTTAAAACAGTGTTTAACTGGTGATTTTTAGGGTCAGATATGAAGGGATAATGAATATAGGGAGACATGAGAGGGAGAGAGAAAGAGAGACAAGTAAGAATAGTGCATACAAAAGAAGAGAGAAAGAGAATATATGTAAAAGTCTATATGTGAATTTATGCATCTAAGTTAAAATACAGAAACACTCGATACAGTGAAGTTCCTCACATCACTCTCATTACGGATAATTATTAAAAATATCTGGCAACACATATTCCTGACTGTACATTCTGGAAATTTTAGAGTTCTGTGGTGATTCTGAACTCCTTGCCTTCTCAGTTGCCCTCCCTTTCCTGCTGATGCTAAACAACCATGGTTTTTCCTGATCACAATCATTTTTATTAATTTATCCAACATCTTCTGCTTCCTGCCCCAACTGATTGATCTACTAACATCTAACTTTTAGCTTCAATGGGTAATCTTGGAAGGAGAAATTAATGTCTTCTACATTACTGCTCATTTTTTCCTACAAAGAATGTAACTAACTTATTATAGAACCTTCAAAGTTTAAACTCTGAAGGCCCTAAAAACTCATCAGAAGAGAGTTACTGGTCGACTTTCGTTTATAACATTTTTTCCACAGTGGTGCCCACTTATTAGAACAGCTAAGGCATGCCCAAGTCACTTATTAAACTGTCCAGACTGTATGAGTCCTCAGCATGTGTGGAACCAATTCAACTCATTTGATCTTACAATGTTCAATTGCTTCTGAGTAGAAATGTACTACCTGAGGCTGCTGAGGGAATTTATATCCAATAGAGAAGTCATTATCAATGTTGTTGAAGTATACAAGGGTAAGTTGTGAGGGGCTTGGCACTTTATTTGAAAATATGATAAATTTCTCAGTTAAAACTATATATAAAACATTGCAATATAATATATATCTTTATTCTAATTAGAATTTTATTTTAGGTTACAAGAAAAAATTAAGAGATGACTCTTTAAAAGTTTTAAATACATAAAACATAAGATTTTATTATCCCAAAGAGAGACATTCTATTATGCAAATATATTAATTCAGTTGCTGGTATGAAGACTAAACAGAAATAGATAAAGTTTAAATAAGGATTTTATGCTGAGGAATTACTGAGTTAGATAATTACCCATTTGGTACTACTTACATTGCATGTAGGTTTAAAAACATCTTTTTTTTGTGTGTGCGTGTGTGTGTGTGTGTGTGTGTGTGTGTGTGTGTGTGTGCATGCATGTGTGTGTGTGCGTGTGCGTGTGTGTGCGTGTGTGTGTGCGTGTATGTGTGTGTATCAGCACAAATCATCTGCTATGATTATAGATTTTTGAAGTTGCTGTGGGAAGAATTATCACTGAAAAATAAATTAAGCATAAGCATTGCATTTGTAAATGGGTTTAACACAGATGTGTTTGCTGTGAACCCAAATTGTCCATCTATGAGAAAGAAAGTTAGGATAAAAATTAGTAAAGTCTTTTCTAGTAATTCATGTGTATTCAGTGATGATTGCATCTTATATTTTACGAACATAAGAACATATATGTGTTTCAGACATAACTATGAATGAATACATGATTTATGAGGGAAAATAGGAATATAATGTCAGCTGAAAATTGGATGGAGATTTCTAACAACCATTTTGTACTTATATTTCTATATTTTGTTTTCCTTATTAACTCCAAGAGATACTAAAGCTTAAAGTTTTAATAACATATGTTTATGATGCCTTACTTTGGACAACTCTCCTGTAATTAGGGAATTATCCACAAATAATTTCATATCTCCTCAAATTGATTCCAGACCTCAGTCTCACCAGTGTCCCTCAATCTATTGCAATTTTTCTTCAAGACAGGGTTTCTCAGTGTAGCTCTGACTGTCCTGGAACTCACTCTATAGACCAGGCTGGCCTCGAACTCAGAAATCTGCCTGCCTCTGCTTCCCAAGTGCTGGGATTAAAGGTGTGCGCCACTACCACACAGCCATCTATTGCAATTTTATGTGACATAGACACACTTTTATGCATGTGCTGAATGAGAAGGGCCACAATGAGGCTGAGACTGACACAGGTTTATCTGTGAAAAGCACTTCTCAGGCACCAAGGCAGATTACTGTGGATCATACAAGCCAAAGTTCTAGCTAACACATAAATATATTCCTGTGTAGTGTTTTATTGTGGTAGCAATGCAGTTTTCAACCTAACTAGGGCATTGTTTCTCTTGCTTAGTGGAGGTATTTGTAAGCATTCTCATTTCTTAGGGAGTTACTATGACTGTAAACTAGAGTAGATCCCCTTATTAGCTCTTAACAATTTGACTGACCTATTACCATCGCATGTGTTCCCTGAGGGATCTCCCATATGGGGTCCTTCCATCTTTGTTTCTTTATCATCTTTTTTTGTTTCCCTCCATCGTTCTCAGCAGTACAGACAGACACTACTATTTCTCTCATCTCAAGTCTGCCACTGTCTGAAGCACACATGTCAAGCTTTTGTCTCAGCACTTTCCTTTTTCAGCAAGACTCCTTGGAGGCTTGGATCCTGAGTCTCTCTGTGAGTTATCTCCCCTTATTCTCTCTTTTTCTTGTTTCAATCAGACTTTTTCACTGAAACTGCTCTTCTCAAAGTCCCCATGACCTTCTCATCACTATGTTGCCCTCTATATTGTGAAATCACCTTTAGTTCTTGTCTTGTGACACCTATAAACAGCGTGCAATAAAATTGATCACTTCCTCTGCCTTGAAATACTTGCTCATCTGTCAGGATACTGTAGTCTCCTAGTTGTCCTCCTGCTTCTCTGAGGCTCTATTACTTTATTCATTTTATTTAAGTCTCTAAATTTTGAAACGTTGCTTGTCTTTGTCCTTGCATTCTTTTTCTGTTATGTCTATAGTCATCTAACCACAGTTTTATACCTCCTCACAAGGTCATCCCTCCTACGTGCATGTTAGGCTTGCACTGGATTGCCACCTGCATAGGTAACATCTCCCTTCAAAGAGGGAATAGACACTCCAGGTAATACATTCCTCAAGTTGGGCTTCTGATGCATTCTCATCATCTATAGCCAAAACTTTTGGTGTTCTCAATCTCAATAATAAGCCATTCATTTTTCCTTATATCAAAATATCAGATGTATCACTGGTTCTTGCACGTTATCCATCCATTCTATTGGGAGATCCATTCCAAAATACTCATCCATTATGTACAAAAATGATGAATCAACATCTTTCTATAAATTTTCTTCTCTGGGACAGGGTAATGACCTGTGAAATACGTTCATAGTTTTCAGACAGGTTTCTAACTTGATTCTTGAAATGTCATCCCTGTTAATTCTAAACACAGCTACATAATGAGCCTTAAAAGTAGGTGAAATTGTATTTTATTTCAGCTTAAAGATTCTAAATCCAAAAGTTTCACTATGTCCCAATTACTTGAGATTTTAAGAGTCTGTTTATTCTTCTGAATTTACTATTTGGTGAATTTGTCACAATAATTTTGACCATTGAAATTTACCCTCTCTAATGGTTCAAATGCACAATGGACATCCTCATTCCACATCCTCTCTGTCACTGTTTCTGTCTTTTAACTCTTAAACTGGATATTAACACATGCATTCTGTTATTTTCCTGATTATTTTTCCTCATTGAGTATTACCTCTTTATACTGATTCAACTTAAAACAATTATTTTCACATATTTTCTTCATACCTAGTACTTTTACGTGAACCAGCACACTGTCTCCTTCCATTAATATATGCTTTTGGAATGGGTGATATATACCGAGTAAATAGGCTACTAACTCATTCTGGTTTGACTGAGAATTGTCCATACCTTTTCACTGCAAAGTATGTTCATTGTGCAGTTGTAGGTATAAGAAAATGTCAAAAATTTTTATAATAGTTTATTAAACATTTGCTAAGTAACAGAATGACAGAAGTAGACCTATATATAGTATTCTTAGCTATTATAATGAATGATTCAAGTATCATTGAATGGATGGATATAACCATATCCAAAGATTCAAAAACATTTATTCAATCATAATTATGCACCATGTAAGAGCTAGTACAGAACAGTGAATAGCACTGTTATGAAATACTATTTAGAGTTCCTCAGTAATTATTTTTATGGAGCAGACTTGAATAGAGTATGTTTATTCTCTTGGTTGTAAAAGATGTATAAGAACACTGAATACAATTTTTAAATACACATAGCATAGACATTTAAGTACATATTTTCTTATTCATGAGAAACTATTGTCATTAGTAAATGGAAACAAAGTATTTACTTTATTGACTTAACTAATGTTTTTGATTAATAGCTGGATGAATCCTATTATTGGGTTAAAACTTAAGTTTTAGGCATGAAAATTAGCAGATAAGAAATAGGTTCATGCAATTATTATAGGTTCATAGAATTATTGTCCCAATATATAGCATTTTGTTTTTATGTATCTTTGTGATTAAATTCTTTGTGAGATTATAAAAGATGATAAGATGTTAAACTAAATATAACATAAATGTTGTAACATTTGAAACTTTCTTAAATTTAAACTTATATAATATAAATGTTCTAACTAAACACACATTATACTAGAGAAAAAAGAGCTAAGCATCATTTTCTTACTCAAAAAAGGGCATCATCCCACTTTGGAGGGAAGAGAAAGCAATCACAAGTGGGGAGGGAAGGAGAGACCTGGGAGGGAAAGTAGAAAGGGAATGGGGAGGGAGAGGACAACCTGATCTGATATTGGGTGAGGGAAAAGGACTGAAGCCGTGAGGGCCAACAGAAAGAATGGAACCATGCAACCTCAGTAGACAAGAGGTTGGAGGACCATCCAGAATGCTCCAAGACTTGGGAGGTGAGAGACTCTCAGGACTCAGAGGGAGGGATGTTAGATAAAATGCCTGAAAGTAGGGAGATGGAATTTACAGAGCCTAATTCCATCAGAAAGACAGGGCATCAAGTGATGGATGGGGTTTCTATCCCACAGTCAAACCTCTGACCCATAATAGTTCCTGTCTGAAAGAACTGCAGGGATGGAAATGGAAAGGAGCCTGAGAAGGTTCAGAAACAGGCCCAAAGTGGGATCCAGCTCAAGGGGAGGCCCCAAGGACTGGCACTATTACTGAGGCTATGGAGCACTCACAAAAAGAGGCCTACATGATCGCACACCAAAAGTCCCAACAAGCAGCTGAAAGAGTCAGATATAGATATTTGTACCCAACCAATGGACAGAAGCTGATGACCCCTGTGGTTGAATTAGGGAAAGGTGGAAAGAAGCTGAGGAGAAAGAGGGTGACCCTGTAGGATGACCAGCAGTCTCAATTAACCTGGACTGCCAAGATCTATCAAATACTGGACCATCAAACAGGCACGATACACCAGCTGATATGAGGCCCTCTAACACATATACAGCAGAGGACTGCTGTGTCTGTGTTCAATCAGAGATGATGTATCTAATCCTCAAGAGACTGGAGGCCCCAGGGAGTTTAGAGGTCAGGTGGGGTGGGGGGAACAGGGAAGGGATAACCTCGTGAAGACCGGGGGTGGGGAAGAGGTATGGGATGTGTAATAGTTGGAGGTTGGATGGAGGAGGGAATAAAATCTGGAGTATAATAAATAAATAAATAAATAAATAAATAAATAACACAAATTAAACAAAAAAGTTTATTGTAATAAACTTTTACAAAACAAAACAAAGCAAAAAAACAAACAAAAAGAAAAAGGTCATCATATAATATGGCCTCATAGAAAGCCCCATTGAATATTTCCGTACTTATTTTTAGTTCATCATTGTAAGAATGAGGATATATGTCACACAAATTGCTTTTATCACCTTGAATAGCAGCAACTGACTTTGGATATTGTGAAAGAGAGACCACATATCAATCAATCAAGACTAGATTAATAAAGAGCTATGGGCGTAGGCTTCTACATATCAGACACATTAGAAAATTCTCCTTCCATGTGCAGAAAAATCTAAAACTATCAAGGCAGTGAATATGACTCTTTATTTTTTGATCTTTCTGTAGGAATGTCAATAGAGAATGTGAATATCTTTGACTACTTGTCTATGAAAATCAGCCCTAGTAAAAGCACTTCCAGGAGGCCATGCAAATATGTAATGTGCTTGTTCTAAGGATAATGAAGTTAGTTTTCTGGCCTACCATTGATTCATGGTATTTCATGCATGAGACAGAAGATTTGTAAACAGTGAATCATCATGGAGATGCAGCAGTCATTCACAATATATGGCCTGATTAACAAGTGCCTGATCATGGAAACTAACTCTTAGAATCCAGAGAACATAAAGCTTGGAAAGATTAGCCACATCAAGACGAACTGTCCTGTCCGTCAGTGATAGCCTTGGAGAGGTCATAAGTCAAGCGGAAGGGAAATATATACTTTATTTGGAGAAAGAATAAAGTAGGATCTTCTTTTATGTTAAAGGATTTTTATTAGATATTTTCTTTATTTACATTTCAAATGTTATCCCCTTTCCCTGTTTCTCCTCCAAAAATCCCCTAACTCTCCACTCCCCACTCCCTACACTCATCATTCCTCCCATTCCTTCTTCCCAGTCCTGACATTCCCCTTACACTGGGGAATCTAGCCTTCACAGAACTGAGGGCCTCTCCTCCCACTGATGTTGAACAAGGCCAACCTCTGCTACATATGCAGCTGGAGCCATGGATCCCTCCATGTGTACTCTTTGGCTGGTGGTTTAGTCTCTGGGAGCTCTGAGTACTGAGTGGTTCATATTGTGGCTCCTCTATGGGGCTGCAAACACTTTCAGCTCCTTGGGTCTTTTTTCTAGCTCCTCCATAGGAGACCCAGTGCTCAGTCCAATAGTCGACTGAGAGCATCCACCTTTGTATTTGTCAGACACTGACAGAGCCTCTCAGAAGACAGCTCATCAGGCTCTTGTCAGCAAGCACTTGTTGACATCGACAATATTGTCTAGGTTTGGTGACTGTATATGGGATGAATCCCCAGGTGGGGCAGTCTCTGGATGGCCCTTCCTTCAGACTCTGCTTCACACTTTGTCTCTATCATTTATTTAAAAATGATAACTAGTGGAACATATTTTAATAAAATCCCATTTGTACAAAGATTACTGGGTATTTGTAATAGAAAATAGAGTAATCAAAGAAGAGAGAGATAAATTTCATTCTTTGAAAAAAATTTCATTCTTTGGGGAATTCTGAGAAATCATACTATTGCTCACCTTTCTGTGAACAGTGGAGCAATGTCCTAAAGAATAGTCCATGAGAAAGGCACTCAAGTGCATGCTAATTCTAGGGTGTACTTGAACTTTAATATGAACACTTATGCTCGTTATTCTCATTTATTCATACAAGACCATCTACATATATTTGTCTAAGAGGAAGAACACTGGAAACTGCACAGGGCAGTTATGTTTCCTGCTGATTTTCAGATATGTTCTCCAAGTTAAATGCACCAATGAGACATGGGGAGCTGGTAAGGGTAGACAGAACTACAGTTATTTTGTTCCCATGCTCACTTTAGAATCAAAATTACATCTATGGCAGGAGCTGAATTCTCACAGAACTGAATCTCCATCTTTTAAAATCCTGCTCTCAAAAGACTCTCCTAACTCTGTCTCCTTACATTTTCTCTTTGCCTTTAGCTGTTAATTGCTTCCCTATGTTGTTATCCTTCACTACATCACTGTCTTTACTCCTTTAATCCTCATTTTCTCTGGCAGGCAGGTAAGCTTTAATGCGATTTCTGCTTCTATGTGGAAAGACAAAAGATAAATATTTGTTTTACTTTATCTCCTTAATATGTTTTAATTCTTACTTCTTCTTAAGTTAGGGCAGGAGACCTAAACTATTAGGATTTGTTCTGACTCCAGGAATTAGATGATTAGTGTAAAATGAGCTTAAATCATAAGTGAACATATAAATTACTAGAAATATGTGAGTGTTGGTAAGGAGTAACATTTTTACACACAACACACACACAGAGACACACACAGACAGAAATTTAATGCAATATAAATAAATGAGTTGGTCCTTATTTTTTAACCTGAAATAGTTTCTAGTTATTCTAAAAAACATATTAATATTACATGTTGTATTGTAATATAACAAATTGAAATTCTCTAATGTATTAGGTATGATAAATTGAAGCTCCCTAAAGACTCAGATAAATATATTTTGCTAGGAATAGTAGAATGACATGGTAAAATCATAGTGTATGAAATGACCTCAAAATGACATTTCCTAAGACATAAATAAATTAAATAGGTTTGCAAAGGCAGCATCGTGCTAGAAGAAGCCTCTACCAGAAATGGGCATTGTCAGATAACAGATAATGAATTAGTTACATAACTCTACATAAGGTACTATAAACCTTACACTTTAACTACTATTGTCACAAAAACTCTTGTGGTTCTAGTAATGCACTCTTTCTGAGCACTCTGAAAGCACTGGTTAAAATGGTTTTAAATATTTGCATTAAAGTACTTGAAATATGTCTTTTTATGATGCTAGCCTTTTGCTTTTACCATAGGTTCATCCAACATTATTAAATTTTAAAATTATGCTATGACTTTTCATAAGTAGTGCAGTTACAGCCTCTGATTTATACGGTACTTTTCTTTCATAAAACCATTATAGCCTCATGTTCCAATTCAATTGTGCTTATGGCTAAATACATCAGGTGATGTAGCCAAGTGCATTAAATATGTATACATGCATGTATATATATATATACATATATAATGTATATATATACATATATATAATGATATACAAATCAATTTTATTGATTTTTATAGAGTATATTTCTTGAAATAATTCAGTGTGGACCAGAACTGAATTTTAAGAAGAATTGAAATATATTATATTATTTTTACTCACAAGAATTTGTGTATTTCAAAAGTTTCTCCAAATATAAATCATTCTGGAACACATTCTCTAATCTGTATGAGGCTCAATGGTATGTGGATTTAACATCTATATAAAGTCAACTACAAATTCTTTTCAAAGACACAGAAGAAAAACATGTAAAAATTTAAATCTAACAAGTCATTTGGTGTGCTAGTCTACCTACAGTGTCCTAATTGGCAGACATTTCACCTTCCTGTAATCTACTTTCATTTTCTCCAGGTTTTTAGAAGGTGAGCCTCTTACAGGAAATTGTAAGATTGAAGAGACTAAAGATAATATTGCCATATATATAGCACAAAGTTTAATCTTAAATCCACTATCTGAAATTGAACCTATTTCTAACTCCATTCTAAGAATATATTTCTCTTTTGGTATCTTTGAATTGGTCATCAAGGAGATTTTCCTAAAATTATTCATGAGTGAGATCTACAGGACATAGTAACAAACTCACTGCCTGTTTTGACACAGATTTGTATAGCTTTAATGAAGTGAGACACAATACAAATACTTGAAATTCACCATAATTCTGATTATTTAGTCTTTGCATTCAAGTTCTCTAGTACCTTGAATATAAGAGAAGAATTTAGGCTTGGACCAAAACTATAAAAGAGAGGAGCTTGGAGGGCATCGTTTAATTTAAAGTGTCTGCTAGAGGCTTATCACAAGTTGTGTTGTGGGACAAAGGTCCCGGATTCCAGATCTAGTATCACTTTGTTCTGGAAATCCTCCTTTTTCTCAAGCCAATTGAAGATTACAATCATTCTTTCTCATTCCAGTTTTTCTCTGAATCAAGCTTTTTGGCAGTAATAATTGGTGTTTGCATATCCCTTGAGTACCATTAGCATGTCTACAATGTATCACCTGTGCTGTGAACTCCTGAGAGATAGCAAGCTTTCCTTGTAAATGGAATGATCACAGAAGAAAATAAAACTGGTACTGCTGCAGATTAGTTCTACACAATAGTTGCACCTAACCTAATACTAAAATAACTTTTGAAAACTGAGATAATTTAGATCATCTAGCTTACTCTATATTATGAATTCCTCATAATGTATGAAATTGCTATTTTTTTTTAATTTTTCTCTCAGTGTCAGCATTTTTTTATTTTGTTTTTAAAGTGATGATTCAAAAAAGTTACATGAACATTAGCACCCCATCATTACTCTGGGCATAAATATTTAGCTTTTTATATGAAATATGATGGAACCTCTAACAAATTTGGTTCACCCATGAGATATGAAACCTTGTCATGTTTCATATTTTGCTGTGAGGAGAGTACTGAAATCACTATCACACTTTGTTATGCTGCTTTTTTTGTTGGTGTTATCTTATCATGCCCTATTTAGTATTTATATAATCGCTATCAAGATTGTTTGCTGATTTATCCTTATGGGGTTTCCAATCTGAGAAACTCTTTCCCAAATTCTAAATGATTTTCTTATTTTTTTATCCATCAAAATCTGACACTGGAATCTACCTTATGTGTTGAAGAGCTAAGAAAATGAATCAAATATTATAAGACAAACCTTGATGACTCCAAATGTGAAAACATTTACAGCAAAAAAGTTTGCTTTTTTAAAAAGTGAGGGGAATATGTAAGTGCCTCTCTTAATTTAGCATGCACAAATTTTCTTCAATAAAAACATTTTACAGCAAATAATCAATTTATGTATCCTAGCAAGGCAGAGATTTGGTTATGTGTTAAACAATTTGGGAAAGAATAGTTCACCAAAGGTGAAGGAAATAGATGTAAATTCCTTCTCCTTTTATATTATTATTATTATTATTATTATTATTATTATTATTATTATTTTTCTTGAGCTTTAGGCAGCACAGCCTATTAGTGACTTATTGGTAGAAATTCCTGTCTCAAAGAGGAAACATTCTAAAAACAGAATTTTCATTCACTTTGTTTTTCAATACACAATAGTCACTAAGTCCTCCCATTATCACTGGGCAATTCCAAATCCCAGAACTGTCAGTCTCACAAAGGCTCTCCATTATTGTATGTTATTATTCTTAAAATGAACTGATCAATAGGATTGAGCTTTTTTTTTCTTCTTTACCCAAGAAAACAGCTACCTTTCAAGGCTTACAACACTTTAGCATTTTGTGTATGTGAAATGAACTCTCAGATTTAAAAGGTAGGGTATGTGAAGATAATGGCTTCTGAATATGTATAAAATGTCAAGGAAATAGTTCATCATTTTAACTTCTGGTGAATTCTGTCCTTTTCTGTGTTTCTTTGTTTATTCTCGTGTTTCCAGGAGAAAGCTGTAGCAAGAACCATTGAACAAAACTTTTAACATTTTTGAGAACCATGAGAAGAATGATAAAAATTTTAAATATCCTACATGGAAAAACAGTAATAGAGGATGGATTCAATAAAGTAACCAGAACTTCCTGAGCTATAACATGTTATTCTACTGATTGGCACAATGGTTCACCACATATTTATTACTGATATAATTTGTCAGATGTGCATTTATATTTTGCATAGTGCCTGAACATGCAAACAGTCTATGAGAAAAAGAGAAAAATCACTATTATGAGAATAATACACAGTTTAATTAAACCATTCATTTAGTTCATCCATTCAAATATTTCTTCATTCAAAAATATTTCCCAGTTTATCATAGCCACAAAACTTAGACATATACCGACAGCATTAAAAGATAAGAGGTTTTAGGAAGAGGACTGTTAGGAGTTGAAGTGAGTCTCCAAGTTAAGTGATGGCAAGGCCATCCACGATTACAGTGAGGGTCTACTTCAGAACACTATGTAAAATTATTTCCATTACTAAACCTTCATTTTAAATAAGAATACAATTTACAATCAATTTCAAATGTTAAAGGATTGGTAAACTTTATAAACAACATAAAATTATCTTAAAATCAGTACATTGCACATAAAAAATACTCTGAGTGAGGAATTTAAATAACCATAGCACATTAATATTTTATGGTCTTGCTATTAGGGCACCTAGACTCCACTACTGCCTAAAAGTGCCAAGTGACTTATAATATTGGTAAATTGAAGGAAAAGGAAACTTTTTAAAATTAAAATATTATATAGATCATATGACCAATAGTTTTGTGCCCTCTACTTTACATAAACATGCTAACACAATTCCATGGTTTTTCCAAGGGACATAGACAGAGTCAAGGAAAGAGACTCAATTTTTTAAAAAATATGCCTTTGGTTTATGGCCATCTAGGGAGTGAAGAACACTCAGGGTAAAGGATACTGCTCTTTTACAGAATCAGAGTTCAGTTTGCAGCACCCATGCTAGGTTGCTCACAAATACAGTAGTCAAAGCTTGAGAGGATCTAATACCTTTTTTGGTTTCTGTGGATACCTACAATCATGTTTACATGAAAATAAGCATACACATACATATAGATAAATAATAATGGTTTATTTTCAACATGATAGTATAATTATATTTTACCCTTCCCTTTCTTCTTTTTATACCCTCCCATAAATCACCTGTATGTGTTCTGCTCTTCTTCAAACTCGTGTTTTTATCACTAACTTTTTACATGCATATATGCAAATATATACATATTCCCACTAATAACATGTTCAGTCTATATAATTTTACTTCTGTGTATGTCTTCATTCCTGGCCATTTGCACTGAACATTCAATTGATAAGTTATTTCCTGAGTAAGACTAGCTCTCCAAATCCCAGCTTTCTTTGGTTGCCTATAATTCTTTGTGTATGGTTGAGACATCACAGGCACAGGCATGCATGGCTATCGATGCCTTGTTTGGGCAGTCATGTTGGTAAGAATTTATGAGTGTCCTCTTCAAATTACTAAGATACATAATCTCACAGAAAAATTTGCAGTTCTCTGGCTCTTACACCCAGTAGTCCGATCTTCTGCAATGTTTCCTGAGCCTTGAGTGCAGGAGTGCTTTGTTGATGTTGTCCATTGGGAGTGGGTTTTACAACTCTGCATTTTGCTGGTGGTTGTTTTCCGAAGGGTTCTTAGTCTTTCGTATAAAGAAATTTCAATCCTGAGAGCTGAGGACTATACTTATATGTGGGTATGAGAGCAAATGTTTAGAATGCAGTTAGAGTCTATGCTGCTTTGGTAAACTTGTGGTTATATATTCTTCTCCAATAACCATGAATTTATTGGCACTAAGTAGTTTGCTAGGTTCCTGATACCAGACATCATTTTCCTCTTCTTGAGTCAATCTTAGGCCAAATATAAGAACTATTAGTTAATGCCAAGATTTGTGTACTGCTATTGTACCATTATAATTGTTACGTCTTACACTTGGATTCTGTGGTTCATAACATTATATACCTAGTACGACTGCTTATTGCCTTCCCCGCTTGAAAGCTTGTATGGTGCATTCTGATACTATGAAACCTATTCCTCTGGGAATGGACATTCAATCATTCCTATCTTAGGATCTCTGGGGTCTAATTCTGAAGTATATGCTAATACTATTTTTAAAAAAAGCTGTCTAAATAAGTCTGTCAGTTTTTAACTAAGTGCCAAAGAAGGTGCACAGTTCAGGAATATTAAGGAGGCAAATGAGAACTGATAGGACGATGTAGGTAAATGTTCTCTTTCCTCTACAAATGACACATAATCTTACTTATGACCAATTTATGTAACAGCAGGCATATGTGTATGTATGTGTGAGTGTGTGTGTGTGTGTGTGTGTGTGTGTGTGTGCATATGTGTATGTATGTGTGAGTGTGTGTGTGTGCATATGTGTATGTATGTGTGGGTGTGTGTGTGTGTGTGCATATGTGTATGTATGTGTGAGTGTGTGTGTGTGTGTGTGCATGTGTGTTTGTGAGTGCTAGCCAGTGACAAGTAAGCACAAAGCCTATATATTATTAAATCCACAGTAGACTGTAGAAGGGAATTACAATCTAAGCAAAGCCTCTAATAAAAAAGCTAAATAAGAAAACCATGTTACTACAGCTATCTTGGCCACAATTCACTAAGAATTTTAAAGGGAATTATTTTTCCCCTGTTGAGTTCATAATCACCCTATGTTTGACACTTAGTCTAAATGCTAATAGCTTAAATGAAAGCTGTAACTTATTGGGAAAGTCCTACAATAAATATATAAACACAGTTCAACTGAGAGCACAAAACGTGATGTCTGATCTTTCAAAGCTCACTCCAAAAGAAAGCATAGAGCTAATGAAGTCTGGATTCAATTTAAAAACGCTCTGAGGATTTGACCATCTGGTAAAGGGAGAAAAAAATTGAAGAGAAAAAGTGAATGAACCATGTTCCATCTGATGCTCAGTGGCTCTGTTACCCAATAAAGATGACTGTCAGAATTTCTGTTCCTGGGAATACTACAGATTAAATGTTTCATAATGTGGTATTCTAGTATTGGCAAAGCATAAAATAAACACTGAGATACATTGTTTTCTTGGCAAAAAGAGCCTTGGATAGAAACAAAACCAAAGCAGGAAAACAGAAAGAGTCAGAGACCTGAATACTCTGTGGGTGGGTGTTGCACACAGCACTAAGTACTTAAATCTATTGCTTTTTATTTTCTTAAAATATTAGCATAAAATTTAAAGAACAAATTATCCATGAATCCATGAACTGCTATTGTAGGCACTCCATTTTATATTTTTAATCCACATTTCCCTTTCTGATGTGTGTGTTGGATGCGCTTATCTGGGTTTATATGCTTAAGGGCTTAAATAGGTGCACAGGTTTATATGAGCACATATGTAGAGGCCAGAGGTCAGCATCGGGTTTTTTTCATTTATCTTTCCTTTACAGTCTCTTCTGTATAATATAGTTATTACCAATTCAGTCAGCTTGCTTCAGGAATTCACTCTGTGTGCCTCCCAAGTGCTGGCATTTCAGATTGCCATTATGCCAATTAGATTTTTACTTGAGTTCTGGAGAGCCATGTTATGATCTTCCCATTTAATTGATAAGTGCTTTATCTCTGACTCATCTCCTCATATATTTCAAATAGGAACTTTCCCTTTCATACGTATGCAAACATTAAGATCAACTTAGTATTTGTGTATGCGAATAAATAAAACATGTATATGTTAGAGAAATTCTTGTATATTTTTATAAATATTACTATTTTACTAGATATTTTCTTTATTTACATTTTAAATGTTATCTCCTTTCTTGGTTTCCCCTCCATAAACCCCCTATCCCACTCCCCTTACCCCTGCTCAACAACCCACACACTCCTGCTTCCCTGTCCTGACATTCCTGTACACTGGGGCATCGAGCCTTCTCAGGACCAAGGGCCTTTCCTCCTACTGATGCCCAACAAGGACATACTCTGCTACATATGCCGCTGGAGCCATGAGTCCCTCTATGTGTACTCTTTGGTTGGTGGTTTAGTCCTTTGGAACTCTGGGGGTACTGGTTGGTTCAAATTGTTGTTCCTCCTATGGGGCTGCAAACCCCTTCAGTTCCTTCAGTCCTTTCTCTAGTTCCTCCATTGGAGACCCTGTCCTCAGTCCAATGGCTGGCTGAGAGCATTCATACCTATAATAGCATTATTTTTATTTTTGGCTTTTTTAAAAACTGAAAATAGTTCTCTTTTTTTATAAAATTTATATTCTGATTCTGGTTTCCCCACTGACAATGCTCCCAGATCCTCTTCAACATGTCTTCCAATCAAACTCAACTTTTCTGTGTCTAGTTTGAAAACAAATGTGCCTATAATTAATAATATAGACTACAATCAGAAAAATAAAACAAATTATAATAGGATGAAACATACAGAAGAAAAAGAGCCAAAGGAAAATCCCAGGAAACTCATATTTTACATTAGTACACATATCTGCACACACAGCAATTCCAATAAACCATGAAATCAGAAGCCATATGCAAATGACCTATAAAGGTTAAAATATCCTGACACAACTTTTCAAAAGCACACCAAAGAACCATTGATTTTATTTTCTGCTGATTATCCTCTGCTGTACATGATGAAATTCTTTGTATCCCTAACTAGATACCTTTGGAAAAAACTATTTTTTTCTCAAAAATAAATTTATTTATTTGTTTATTTATTTACTTACTTTGCATCTAGATAGAAGGTCCACTTCCTCCTCTCCTCCTAGTCCTAACCTTACAAATCCCTCCCACATTAGCCCCTCCCCTTCTGCACAGAGAAAAAGAATCCTCCTATATGTATCAGTCAGCCATTGAATATCTAGTCCCAGAACGACTAAGTACATGCTCTCCAACTGATGTCAAACCAGGCAGTCCAGTTAGGGGAATGGAAATTCAATGGCCAGTAACATAGTTGGAGACAGTTCCCACTTCAATTGTTAGGGGATCCACATGAACGCCAAGCTGCACATCTTCTGTAAATATGTAGTGTGTCTAGATCCAGTTCTTGGTTGGTGGTTCCGTTTCTGTGAGCCCCCATAGGCCCAGGTTACTTTACAATGCATGTCTACTTGTGGTATCCTTGATATGTCAGGCTTGCTCATTTCTAATACCTGCTCTTCCACAAAACTTTCATATCTCTGCCTGATGTTTGACTGCAAGTTTCTACCTCTGTTTCTATCTATTGCTGGATGCAGACTCTCAGGAGGCAGTTATGTTAGATTTCTGTCTGCAAGTAGAGCTGAGTAACATTAATAGTGTCAGGAGTTAGTTTTTTTCATGTAGGATAGATCTCAAATTGGTGAAGTAATCAGTGACCATTCCCTCAATCTCTGCTTCATCTCTATCCCTGCACATCTTGTAGGCAAAGCAAATTTTAAGTTGAGGATTTTATGAGTGGGTTGGTGTCCCCCATCCTTTATTGGAAGTCCTATCTGCTTAAGGAAGTTGGCCACTCAGTCTCTATATCTCCTGCTGGTAGGAATCTCAGCTTTCACCCATCTCCAGTCCCCCTCTTCCATGCATGATCCCTCATCACAATTCCCCTCCTCACCCCCTCTCCCACCCAGTTCCCTCTGTCCATCTACCTCCAATGTCTATCATGTTTCCCCTCTGAGTGAGATTCATTCATTCTTCCTTGGGATGTCCACAGACCCAAAGAAATTAGGTAATGAGAAAACTAATTATTTTGTTTTGATTTGTGAGAGGTTATCAATTGGAGAGTGCTTCTGGGTTAAGGATTTGGGCTTGCATACACTTCTCTCAGTACTAGGACCCAATCTGGTGCAGAAATATTCAGATCCTCTAGAACATCCATTCCAGAATTTACAGAACAGCAACATGTAGATAATCTAATTATACAGTATAGAATTAATGATCATATTACAGTATAATCAAAGAATGACATGTATTCACAGTACATAATGCGAGTGAGTTCTCTGTAATTATGCCTATCAACATGGGTGAACTCAAGTCTCTGTTGCTCAAAAAGCAATTTACAGATGCAAACACATAAAATAACCCATTAAATCATATTGAGTAAATTGTGTTTACACTGAAGGTGACATGATAAACAAATAAGCAAACAAACCACAAATATTTGCAAACAACCCATGTGTATAAGGATAAGAAGACAAAATCGTCACCATGAAGATCTTTTGTTTCTAACAACTTGTAAACAAGGAACTGAGTAAGTAAGTTTACATGTATTACCATTCTCTAAGATGCTCACATAAGTTAAATATATGCTGTCCTATGTACAATTCATATTAGACATTTATGTAAATTTATCAATAAGCACAGTATTTGTAATCTTAAATAGGTTTCATTATTAACTGTTTCAGAAATTGCACAGGCAAACAATGAAAAACACTTATTGAAGATTTCTCTCATAAGAATTGACATCCTTGCTAGGCATGTTAGACCATAACTCTAGACTCATCTACTGAGACAATGAGGCTGGAGGTCCACAAGATTTAGTACTTCTCAGGCAATTTTGAAGATATTCTTAAAATTAAGGGACTATATCCCAGCAATAGAAATTTTGCTTAACACTCATGGAGCAATGGAACCATTCTCAGTATAAAAATAGCAAAATAAAGTCCTGTTTTCCTGAAAAACAGTACCCAGTCTTCAGAGTACATGAATTCTCATGGGACCAGATGATCCATCAAAGGCTCATAGGGATATTTCAGTATTGACAAAAATATCACTTCCTGCCTATTTGAAACACAGAGGTAAAGCACATCATTAGAGTAGATAAGTTAGGTTCCAATCCAGCCATAAGATCCTATGGGCCTAAAGGTCTAAAAATATATTGACTGATTTGATTGTATAATAAGAAATACCCATTATTAGTAAGATAGTTGAACAAATAAATATTCAGTCTCTCTCTCTCTCTCTCTCTCTCTCTTTCTCTCTCTCTCTCCCTCCCTCTCACTTACATACACACATACACACACACACACACACACACACACACTAAAATTAGCTGTTTTTCAAAAGCATTCATCATTATTTGTAAAATTTCTTTCAGGGAAAAAAATCTCAATGAAATATTGGCTATGGTCACCTAATTAGCAAAAAAACAACAACAATAACAACAACAACAACAACAACACTTTAGTTCTGTTGAAATATGCTATAAATTTGATGATTTTCAGAACAATTGTGATGACAGATATTTTAGTCTTAATTTGTTTTTAAGGAATGACTTATTTTACAGCTTAAAAATGAGTAGATTTTGATTTTCACATGAAGTAATAAAATACACAGAGACAAAAAATGGAGGGCCAATAGAAATTGTGAGCAGCAACATGGGATTCTGAGGATAAAATAAGTCTTATCTTGAACTTCCATCTTCAGTATGTATTTGTCTTTTGTTTAGAGCCAAAGGGAATGAGCCATGCAATTGTTTATAAATTAAAGAATGCATAATTGATACATTATTGTATATAGTGTATACAGATTGTTATACGTGTTTATACTTGAATGTGGAATTGCTGTACCATAGAGTAATTAAATTTTTAGTATTTTGATCAACTTCAATTTCATTCTCTTTGCATTGCAGTGGGCAGCACCATTTGGACTTAGTGGGAGATTAAAATAGAGTCTATGAAGTTGTGAGGAATGGTGACTGAGGAGATTGGGGCGAGGGTGGGCATGGGAAGAATGGTTGGGGAAGTACAAGGTGAGTATGATAAAGATATATAGTAAGGGATTCTCAAAAACTTGGCACAGATACATTTAAAGTAAATGTTGAACCAGTTTCTTATTGATTGTTGGCAAAGATCATAGATAGCAACAGGAGATTTTCTTCCTATCATTATACCCTCAAATTCTTTATTTTTATGGCTTATTTCATTCATTTACATTTCAAATGTTATCTCCATTCCAGGTTTTCTGTTTGCAACCCCCTATCACATCCCCCCTGTTTCTATGAGGTTGTGCCCCCCCACAACCACTCCACCTCACCACCCTTGCATTCCCTTACACTGGGGCATGGAGCCTTCACAGGATCAAAAGCATCTCCTCCCACTGATGCCAGATAAGACCATCCTCTGCTACATATGCAGCTAGAGGTATGGGACCCTCCATGTACACCTCTCTCTGTCTGTCTCTCTGTCTCTGTCTCTGTCTCTGTCTCTGTCTCTCTCTCTCTCTCTCTCTCTCTCTCTCTCTCTGTAAATGTGAAACAGGTACAGAAACTCTCTTCCTACTTTGTCCACATTGTAATTGCTATTGCAATCTCTTCTTCCCTCTCAGTAACAGTAATTCAATCTCAGGATAATATCATCACGGCAAAACATAGCACCTATGTTTTGTGCTATAATTAGAATTGTGAGGGGAGTCAGCTCTCAGGAGCATTGTAAGTATTAATGATTACCAGCATCTCTTTAAACATCAGCTCATAATTACACAGCTTTATTGTTTGATGGCCATCGTGAAGATTATTTACTGACAAAAGAGGCTTATGGGACTTCTAGGCTAATTTAGTTTGACCTTCGCTTTGTTATACCATTAACTATGCTTTGATTGCCAGCTGTAGGTAGTCGATTGGTATTCTGACACACCTGCCAAAAGTTAGGTTACCATTTAGGAAACTTTGGAAGTTCTTGGAGAGATAAAATGTGGTTTTCCTTTGTGAGTCAGTATTTCTCCTCTCTACTCTGTTCACAGAGATTTAAAATATTCCTATGAATATCATTATGGAAAATCTTAGCTACAGTACTCATAAAGGGTATATAGAGACACAAGTATCCAATGACAGAGAAAAGATAAACAGAATGTGCAATATTAATTTAGTGGACTACTAGTTGACTGTACATATGCTGAAATAATTACTGGTGTTCAAGACAACTCTTAGAAAAAGGACTGATATATGTAAAAGAATTCAGTCTCCAAAATGTATATATTGAAAGACCAACTTATATGAGACATCCAGAAGAAGTAAGAGAAAGGATAAGGATAAATTGGGTGAGGACATAAGTACCTATCTGTAACCCTGCCATATACGGTCACAGTGTGTATTGGGAGATAATGAACATGCCATAAATTTGGGTTGAGGTGGTGGTTATGTAATTCTATTTAGAGATTAGAAACTATATATTTTATGTTACAAGTAGGTGATTTCATTGCCCATAAAATACATGCTTTTTTGTTTTTCCTTGTTTTGTTTTATAAATGTCCACTTCATAGCAAGATGCTTCACTGGAAATTTCTAGCAAGAGATCAGTCTTTAGAGTTCATCTGTTCTTGTTAGGCTGCTCTTACATTGAATGTATGTATGAGAATGGCTATTTCTTCTATTTTCTCAGTTCTCCATTTGATTCACCTTGGTGAGTAAAGCAGCATTTCATTCAGATATGATTTTCATCCTTCAACATTGCTCGAAGTGAACATTTAGAAGTAGTTCATTTCAAAGCAGCAGGACTGTCTCATCTATGAGAAAAGACTGTATTCTGTAGTGTTTCCCCCGTGGACATGTACCTCACTGATGATGAGCACACTCAGGGTAAAAGAATATTTTCCCTAAGGAGTTGATGGACTTTATCCACTAGATACGATTAATAGTGTCTTTTGAGACATTTTATTTTATTTCTATTAGATAGAAGTTTCTTTGGTGTTTCTTTCCCTGACCTCAACTTCCTCCCATTTTTATTGCTGACAAACAAGAGTGTGTATCACTTTAGAAACAGACTACTGTGAGTCAGCAATGCTTTTGTACAGAGCTTTCCAGGAAATTCAGTTTTCTCAAGTCTTTTATTGACCGAGCTCTATCTTTCAGAACAACAATAAAATAAAATTGAATGGAGGGCTCTAGATTTTGAAGACAGAGACACAGAAACCTCTTTGTTTTCTTCTTAGAGCTTTGGAAGCAAAGTTGGACACAGGGAGAAATAACTCTAATCTTCTGGGGCCACATGTAATAAAATAAATTCTTATTATAGGAGTTGACCCTTCTGCAAGATGGGAAGTCTGCAATGCTTAGAAATAACTTTTCTTTCTTGATAGAAAAAAATGTAATTTTATTGTCAGCTACTGTTTCAATCACATAAATAAAATAATATAATGTTTTTTACTCATATTATCAAACCTGAAATGGAAAGCACTACAAAAATAAAAAGGTAGACATATTTTCTTAATGGCAATCAAAACTAATACAAAAATTTCATTGATAATTATAGACAAGAAAAGGATGTAAAAACATAGCATTATTGGCTGCTCAAAAGTAAGGGGGACTGGTCTATTTCCTTACCACACAGGATATTATTATGTTTTGATGTTCACTAATTAACAATAGAAGATTTAGGTTTATTGAGAAATAGACCCAATTCTTCACAAATGTTTATTAATGTATTTACTGGAATGTGTTTTTGTTTGGTTAGTAGTAGTTTTTGTTGTTGTTGTTATTTTTCTTTGTTTTGTTTTGTTTTCTTTCCTGCCCTCTTATAGCCACAATGATTCCCACATCCAACCTTGTACTGTGTTCACTGATACAAGTTTCTCTTGGAAAATTTTACTGCTCTGTCCTACTATTTTTAGCCCCGTTCCCATGATTTTCTTTGGCTAATTCAGTGAACATAGAGTAAAATTTGCTAAAGCTAGAAGAGCTACCTCCTGCTTCGGCCATCTCTCTCTTTCTATGAACAATGGAATGCAGTAGTCTCAGAAGAAGATACTAGGCAAGAGGGAACCTCTTCAGATAACATTCTTTATTCCAAGGAATGAAATTACTTCATATTTTCTATACAAAATTAATTGGAAACTAACAAAAGCATGTGCTGAAGCATAGATTTAAATATGTAGAATTAGGCTCATAAAGACTGAAGATACACTAAACAAAATTCAGATTGTTCCTTGCTATGACTTGCATGTTAAATATACCCCAAAATGTCCTAGGGACTTGTTATCCAGCTGATACTGGATTGTGACATTTGGTACCAATAGGGAGTCAACGCTAGTAGAAGTGATGCCAGTGAAGTTATTGGTCTCTTGTCTCCAAATCTTTCTTGGTCAACCATGTCATGAGTAACTTCAGGTACCAGTTGCCTGGAACATAAAGTTTGTCCCAACTTAGGCCTGTAGAAACACAGATGGGAACTTCCAATACTGGAAGCCAAAATGAATCTTTTCTGCATCCGTTTATTTTCTCATGCAGTTTTGTTGTAGAATCTTCTAAACTTGGTTAGCATATTCAAATTTTTTCAGCTTCCAAACACAACAACACAGACAATTGAGAACAAGTGGTAAAACCTGGGAAGTTTATTTTAGAGGCATGTGTCTTTCCTCTAAAATATCTTAGAGGAAAGATATTGGATGAGTAGAATTAACTCATTAGAAAATTATAGTCTTGGTCAGAAGATAAATCAGTGGAAAGCAAAGAAATAGTAGCAAAAATTGGGATCTGACTTTAAATTCCAGCAATCACAGAGAAGCCAGGCATGGGCCATATAGTGCCATTTAATTGTAATCCCAACATTGTGGGCATATACAAGCTAATCACTTTTGAGCTTACTGGCCTCAAGTCCAGTGGAAGTGATTGTAGTAGGGATGGTAGGAAGCCTCTATATAAATGCTAGGGACACAACCACAAAAGCATATATTGCAGGGAGATCTAATTGAGGACTGCCTGGGAGACTAAGGATTGTTGGTACAGAAAATGGCAGCCAATCATGAACTACTGTTTAGAAGAGAAGAGATGCCTTCTTGGGACCAATGTGGAGCCAGTGGAGGGTATTAAAGGAGCTTGCAGCAGTGTTCAGATAAGCTTGTTGCCTGGAGTCTGTGTAGGTGACTCTGTGCTACCTCACTTTCCAATGCCCAAGAGCAGGTAGGGTCAGTTAGAGAGTAGTCCAAGGCATAGGCAACATGTGATGAGGAGTTTCAGTTTCAGTGAGAGGCTATGTCTCAAAAGAGTAACATGGAGAATGAAGAGCATGAATCCTGGTACTGTTCTCTGACCTCCACATGTGTTCATACCCCACATATAACCAAATACCACACAGACACCTCCCCCCAACACACAATCACACCACTGTCTCTTGCCTCTACACACATATACACAAAGATAAATACATTTAAAAATAAAAACAGAAAACTGAAATTTGTCTTGTTATCTTTGTGGAAATTTTCTTCTAAGTCATCTATTACCATATAATATTTATTGATACTGTAGCAGACATACTCATATATACAAATTATATTAAATCACTTAAATTAACATTTTCAGTTACTTATATGAAATCATGTCTAGTCATATCACTCACAAATGAACCTAATGAGAAAAGGTTTCACATACTAACTCAAAATCCAGCACATTGTCTAATATACTATTCTACCATATTCTATGCTATGATGCAAACTTCAGACATAGTAGATCTTAGGCAACAACAGTGCTTCTACTATCTTCTGGTACTTTACAACCATATTGCAAACATCTTTAAAAGTTATATTTTATATATTTTAAATGTTGGTTTTATTTCCTCATAGGAGGGGGTGAGATGACAGGCAGCTATATCCAAGCATTATGAATAGAAGGGTTGGGCAGAGCCCAGAGCATTTCTACATAACTATCTCTAGGTCTGGACCTGGAAACTTCTAGCCTACATACACTCTAATCTTCCACAAGTGTGGACCTTGAAAGCTTCAACTTCCAACCTCCATCTGCTAACCTAGGCCTAGAATGTGTAAGCCTCTGAGAATTACCGCTGAACAAACTCTCTCCTAGCTTTTTCTGAACTCTGGCTGGTTGGGTCAACTCAGCTGTTCTGGCTAAAACTTTGCTCCTTGCTAACTGATTCAAATACAGTTTTCTAAGCCTTTGGCTGAATTGTTCTGTATTGGAAAACTTGCCTCTGTATTCCACAAACTGAACTGCACTGACTGCACAAACTGAATGGAACTCAAGGGAACTGCAAGAAGTAGGTCCAACTCCAGTCTGCCTCTCTCCCTGCAGTGCTCATAAGTACCCTTTCCTGCCTGTGCTTTTGAGTGGTGGGCATATCTAACTCATTCTGTAAAATCTTCCTCTGATCCATCACTGTGTCTTTCACTCAATTAGATAGAAAGTCTTTGAACGCGATTCCTTGCCAGAGCAAACATGCTGCTAGATTAAAATTCATCTATATAAGGCACTCAATATCTCAAAATGAAATATATTAGAATTAAGTTTGCTAACAGAAAGGAGCATGAAATCGGAAAAGTAGATGGATGTGAGGGTCAAAATAGACATTTTTTCTTCTCTGTATTTAGAATATTTTACCTTGATTTTTAAATAATGCAAGAGTTGAATGTTAGCCGGGCGGTGGTGGCGCACGCCTTTAATCCCAGCACTTGGGAGGCAGAGGCAGGTGGATTTCTGAGTTCAAGGCCAGCCTGGTCTACAAAGTGAGTTCCAGGACAGCCAGAGCTACTCAGAGAAACCCTGTCTCGAGAAACCAAAAAAAAAAAAAAAAAAAAAAAAAAAAAAAAAAAAAAAAAAAAAAAAAGAGTTGAATGTTTTTGAGTTATTAAATGCAGATGATGTCCTTACTGTTTTTGTTTGTTTGTTTGTTTGTTTTGAATGACGGTAAAAGTTTTTGTAACTTCATGAAGGATACCAAGGTTCCATCCATTCAAGCACAATGGCTAAAAAAGGAGAAGAAAATAGTCTAAAGACAAAATGATTAGCAACAAATGAGAGAACTATTACTAGACTGAGCACACAACTTATGCTGTAAAAGGATTGAAGATGTAACCAAGCACCATTGTCCCAAAAGGAGAATTTCAGAGTCTTAGTTTTTCAATTATTGTATAGTTCTAGTAAATGCTACATCAATTTCCTGGATTATCTTATAAGATGTACTAGAAGGAAAAATAATTCTTGTATGTTCAATTAATATACTTGAAATGATGTGGAAAATATATGACTTGTAATTTCTAAAATGTTCTAGTTTCTTAGTCACAATATTAACATTAACTGATTTAAATATAAATAGAAATAAGACATCTAAATTCATTCATAGATGGAGACAATTACTAAAAGTATGTCTGTTTACTGTCTTTTCAAATGTTTCACAGGACCTGGGTGAATATTTTTACTGACAAAGTCACTTGTGCTTTATATCTATTAACAGAAGAAATAAAAACAGAAATGCTAGTTTTTAGAATAAACACAACAAATAAATAGAAATGGCCTTACCCTGAGGCCATAGTGCAATAAATATTTCTCATACATTGTCATAATCATTATTTATTCTATACTTTATTACTTAGTTTGTCATTACCCTTATTATATCTTCAATATTACCAAATGGTTCCTCCATTTTATACAGTCCTGCTGCATAGATCCCACACTAACAGAATCTACATTTATGTGTTACAGACGATATTTAATCTTTGCACAAAGGAACTGATGTCAGATTTACTTCCTATATACTTTAGGTAATGAAAGAGGTTTGATGGGACTCCTGTTACTGATTACTCCCCTAAGCTTTCTCCATTCCTTCAGTTCTTCATCGAGTTTATCCAGAGCAAATGAAGTGAATGGTTGTCTACGTGTTCAGGTAATGAAACTCAGAGAATTTGTGGCAGAGCCAAGTAGATAAGACGATTATTGTTTAGATCATTTATATGAACTTGATTTAACTTTGGTACCTGGTATCTGTCTAGAAAATTGTTCATTTAATACAGATTTTTCATTTTTGTTGAGTATAGGCTTTTGTAGTAGGATCTGATGATTTTTTGGATTTCCTCAGTTTCGGTTGTTAGGTCTCCCTTTTCATTTCTGATCTTGTTAATTAGGATACTGTCTCTGTGCCTTCTAGTTAGTCTGACTAAGGGTTTATCTATTTTATTCATTTTTTTTCAAAGAACCATCTTCTGGTTTGGTTGATTCTTTGTATAGTTCTTTTTGTTTCCTTTGGGTTGATTCCTACCTTTGACTCCTCTTGGATGAATTTGATTCTTTCTGTTCTAGAGCTTTCAGATGTGCTGTCAAATTGCTGGTGTAAGCTCTCTTATCTGCTATATAGTACTACCAGAGGACCCAGCTATATGACTCCTGGACACATACCCAGAATATGCTACTATTGTAATAAGAACACATGTTCCACTGTGTTCATAGCAGCCTCATTTATAATAGCCAGAAACTGGAAACAACCCAAATGTCCATCAACAGAGGAGTGGAGACAGCAAATGTGGTACATCTACACAATGGAGTACTACTCAGCTATTAAAAACAATGAATTTATGAAATTCCTAGGGAAATGTATGGATCTGGAGAATATTATCCTGATTGAGGTAACCCAATTACAAAAGAACACTCATGGTATGCATTCTCTGATAAGTGGATATTAGCCCAGAAGATCAGAATACACAAAGTACAATTCGCAAACCACAAGACACTCAAGAAGAAGGAAGACCAAAGTGTGGATGCTTCTTAGAAGGGGGAACCAATACCCATATAAGGAGTTGCAGAGACAAGCTATGGAGCAGAAACTGAAAGAAGGGCAATCCAGAGACTGCTACACCTGGGAATCCTTCCCATATTCAATCATCAAACCCAGACACTATTGTGGATGTTAGCAAGTGTTGGTAGACAGGAGCCTGATACAGCTGTCTCCTGAGAAACTCTGACAGTGCCTGACTAAAACAGAAGTAGAGGCTCACAGCCATCCATTGGATTGAGCACAGAGTCCCCAATGAAAGAGCTAGAGAAAGGACCCAAGGAGCTGAAGGGTTTGCAGCCCCTTAGGTCGAACAACAATATGACCTAACTAGTACCCTCAGAGCTCCCAGGGACTAAACAATCAACCAAAGAGCACATATGATGGGACTCATGGCTCCAGCAGCATATGTATAGCAGAGGATGCCCTAACTGGTCATCAATTAGAAGAGAGGCGCTTGATCCTGTGAAGGTGTATGCCCCAGTGTAGGGGAATGCCAGGGCTACGAAATGGGAGAGGGTGGGTTGTTGAGCAGGGGAAGTAGGGGAGGAAACAGGGTTTGTTTTATTCGTTTGTTTGCTTGTTTGTTTTTGATTTTTTGGAGCAGTAACCAGGAGAGAAGATATCATTTGAAATGTAAATAAAGAAAGTATCTATAATAAAAAAAAAGATGATTATTGTCTTGTAAGGAGCTCTGTAAGATAATGTATGTGCCTGCAGGAAAGAAGACTATTTGGGGCAATCAGATAAAGAAATAAATGAGCAGTGTATTCAGTTCTGAGAGGGTTAGAATAAGGTCTTTGGAGAAAGAGCATGCTTGCACTTACTATCAGATAACTAACATATAATCATATTATCTGTTTTTATAAAGACTTCACAAACTTTCAACAGATGCCATTTTGAACTACACTTTAGTTAATTTCCATCCTTGATTTATCTGATTTAAGAGAGTAAGAAAACAATATAAATTCAGGTTTTTTATCATGTCCATGACTATGGAATATATGAAAGATTTTGATATCTTATAAATTTGAAAACACATAACTATGTGCCATAAAATATGACAGATAACCCATTTATTGCTATCTATGTGCCAGATGAAGGGTTGAATATTTTTATACAGCCTATATAATGTCAACCTCACAGCTGCACAACAAATAGAATTATAACCCTTATACTTATCAAAAGAGGTATTAAATTTTAATGACATTGGGTGAATTTCAAAGCTTTTTAACTTTAGACCCATCTATGCAAAATTTTATACTCTTTTATATAAAGCATAAAATATCCCCCATACATGATCCTTTATCGTAATATGTGTATATTGCCACAAGCTAGAACAAAATAATTTATCTATTTTTCTTCCAGAACTGTTAATTCTCCTGGCCATTGTACCCTTTTCTGTAAGTGGCTTGTAGAAATTACTTTTTTGTAAGTAATGACTGCACTGCAAAGTACCCTGTGTAGACTTATGGAGCAATGGGTAGATGGCTTAGTGGATAAAGTAGTTGCTGCACAAATATAAGGCAATAATGCCAGATTTCCCACATAAAAAAAAGCATCAATAACAAGAATACCAACAAAAAAATACAACCCTGAACATGGCATGGTTTGCCTACATTTCAAGGACTTGAAATATAAAATCAAGTATATCCTTACAGTTAGCTACCCTTCCAGTATGGCCTAAACAGTATACCATCATCTCCTTGAGAAATATTCCATATATTAAACCAATCAGCAACAATAACCACAACAAAAACAAAAAGTGGAACATAACAGAAAAAGACTTCTTAATAACTATCAACTCTGGCCTCTGTATCATCCAGACATGCTCATATATGTGTACACATGCATAAAATCTTACATAGAGTTTTACATACACATATGCATACATACATTCAAACACACACAGAGAAGCATATCTTGAAATTATTTATTCATTTGGAACTAATGCAGAGAAGAAAAAACTGTAGTCAAAAAGTAGAACCAATACGATATACATAAATATATGTTAATTTCCTCAAACAATGATGGAGTTCATTGTATCATGAACTATAATGTCCTGGAGAAAGTATATAACCACAAAAGCCATAATTTAATGAAATATTATTTTGAATGACTGAGAACAAATGCACTCAATAGTGTAAATTTAGTCTGGAAGTCCAGAAATTATGATCCTCAATATCTGAAGGTACAGAAATTTTGATGTCTCTATTCAAAATGATAGAAACATATAATTCATCTTTTCTTTTCTGTCTTCTTCTATGTGATCCCTAACATATTATGTGAGGCCTATACTTGATGATATATGAAATCCTTTTACATTGTAATTTTAAAATAGCCATAAGATTTTAGTGTCCTTCTAGAATATGGAGGCTAGAGATATGTATGTCAGGATTTACTTTTTACATAAAAGTAACCAAAACCATTTCCTGTTTCAACATCCAGAGGATAGGTGTCAAGCACAGTTTTATTTATAAGTGGAGCCAGAAAATTTGATTCCATAGAAGCAGAGAAAGTATTTTGGTTACCAGCACAAGTAGTAAGTTATATGGAAGGAGGAAGGATAAAGAGAGGAAGATTAATGGCTACTTGTATAGTTTGATAGGAAGAGTAACTTTTAATTTTCTAGAAGGGACATATATGACCATAGTTGAACATAATTGAGTATTTCAAAGCAGATTGTACACAATGATTTTAATATATAACATATAACCAAGAGATAGATCTTGCTACTACCCTAAACTGATAATCACAAGTAAATGCTTGTATTGATATAGTATGCTGCAGTGTATATACATATATCTCTAAAGTTATATAAATAACTTTATATAAATAAAATAAAAGGATAGATACTTAATTAAAATTAAAGATTATTATGTTTCCTTGGTTTGTAGTAAGCTTTTTTATCCATTGTATTTTGTATAACAAAATTACATTCTGAATTAGCTTTAAACATAAAGTATCAATGGGAAAATAAAATTCTTGGGAACCAAGACTGATCAAAAAGAGTTTTTGTCTTAGTTACTTTTCTGTTGCTGTAATAAAAGTACATGACACAGGTATCATATAAAATAGAGAATTTAATATAGGGGCTTACATCATCCTTCTGTTAAGAATCTATACCCACAATGACTAGGAACATGTCAGTACAAAGGCAGACACAATGCTGGAGCAGAGAGCTCATATTTTAAGACACAACCATGAGGCAGACAGGCCTGAGATTGACTTAATCTTTTTTATTCCCAAAGTTTATTCCTAATGATACATCTCCATCCAGAAGGCCACAACCCCTAATCCTTCCCAAACAGTTACACAAGCTGGAGATGAAGTACTCAAATACACGAGTCTAGAGGCCATATTTACTCAAACCACCACACCTTTCATATTATTCCTTAAAATGTATGTTATATTTTTCTATTTGTCCACCAGTTATTCTGAAGATTATAGGGCAGAAAGAAAAATACTTAGATAAACTTTGCATACAAATTTTACATGATCAAACCATATCCAGTAAAGTATATAAATAAAATTGCCAATTAAATTTTATAATTAATAATAACAATATTGCATATATATACACACATACACATATACCTATATGTATACACATTTGTTAACAATCATTTCTATTTTTTTGTCTGCGTTTATTGATATTTTTATGCATTCTTTAGTTGATCCCCATTAGTTTACACAAAGTAGACTATAGATTTACTATCAATTGTCTGATCACTATGGGTTGAGGATTCTTTGTAAGTGAAAATGTATTTTATATAAATATATGATATATTAAAAGCTACATTTGAGGAATAAAAATGATTAAAGAATAAGAGAAGTATTTTAGTATATGTAATAATGTGGGTACAATTTTGTAGAAAAAACAGAAAATACTTTTTACATAGTTGCAAAGAATATTTTGGAATGTATATGACATGAAACCTGAAATAGAGTGTGACAGAAGCACATTGACACACATAAGTTATATAAATTAAATATCATTACAATGAACACAGTATGAAAACTCCAAAATCCTAAGCTATGACACCTAATCTAGATGAGAAATTGATAAAATGTCTGTATTATCCAATATGTATTTGCTATGCTGATTTTACAGAGGCTAACAACATTTTGGCTAGATGCAATCAGTGACATACTATTAGTCTGACTTACCAAACTCAACTGTGTATACATCCAACTAGGGTTTTAACCAAAGAGACTTGTTTTTCACTGAATATAGACGGGAAAACAATGATAAATCTCTAAATTTAAATATAGCCCCCAAATTCTTATATTAATATATTACTCATCTTATTAATTAAATACAGTTTTATAATTATCATTATATATTACTAATATTGTACATTTCATTAGATATAATGTATAATTTCTATTTTAGTATACAATATGTATGAAAAGATGGTATAAAATTATTTTTGATAAATCCATAGTGGTTCATATTCTAATACCTGATTTATGATCATTACTTAATATTTTATAAGAATGAAATATGTATAATAATATACAATTATATAGTATACTTTTGACCCTCAAACATTTTTCATATGTTTGCTTTTTATTTATGTCACACTTCCTCATTTTATATACTTTCTAATAATCTTCTAAATTTCTTCTATCAGTTTCAACTTATCATTTCATTTTTGACCCTGCTTTATCTCCTCTTTCTTCAAAGCTCTCATTTAACTGCCATACATTTTGGCAGGTGCAGGAAATTTAATCAATATCATGTTTAATACACATGCCTGGCCCTGATACCATTATTTGCTCAGTCAGACTCCAGAGCTCTTTAAGTTTCTAACATGATTTAAATCATGTTTTCTCATCAAGTCCTCAAAGACAGTGCCAACAGGTACATATTAAGTGTGACAAAATTAATAATGGTACAATAGTAGACATTTGGAGTTATTTTGAGGGGGTTAGAAGATGATTGATTTGATGATTGATAGATGATTGATAAATAGCAGATAAATGATACACATATTACAAATGTATAGCAGATACAAGGGTAATGGTCCAAGAGCTAGATAATATATTTTAACATCAAATAGATATTGGATGATAAATACATAGATGTTTGAAAAATATAGAGTATAACTATACAAGTAGATAATAGAAATAGTAGTTTAAAAAATAGACAAATTCTTAAAAAAAATACATTAATTGGTTTCATCATATTTTCATTTTGTCAATTATAAATAGAAAACATAGAAATTTCCAGAAGTTTACATTATACATTTTTGCCATAAATATGTCTTTATGCACTTATTATTTATTCAGAACAAAACAATTTCCATAGTTTCTTATCTGGGAACTGATGACAGGTGTTTTAGAAATGTTTGAATAACCATTTCTCAGGATGGCTAGAAGATTATAGATGTGTGTTTCTCCAGTTTCAGCAGTGAACTAACAGAAGGTAAGGACAGCAGATGAGGAAGAAATGCGAACAGTATGCACGGCCCATTGTGCCCTGCTTGGACCAAGGTCAACTCTGTGCCTTATGGAAAAACTCACACATTTAAAAAGATTTGGAATATGTTTCCACATAACTTTCACAAAGATTTAGATTCCCCCTTTTTTTCTGTTACACAAACATTTTTTTCCTAGAATCAAATCACATTTTTCTATAATATTTATTTTCTCATAATATTTTCCTATGGCATTCTCTCTCAGAAAAACACAATTTAAACCATCATTAAGAAGAATAATGTAGGGACATGGAGGTGTAAATGGAAATGGTGATGTGTGTGTTTAATGATGGGAGCAAAAATGTACTATACACTGGGCATTCTAAAACAAGCATGGCCTAGTACCTTTGCTATAGTGTGTAACCAGACACTGCAGACAAAAACAGAATTACATCTCCTCATAGCTCAATGATACAGTTTTTTTCCCTGAAGGGAAGAAAAATCTTCTCATTTCTTCCGATCAAGGAAAGAGGGTTAACCTGTGGTAAATTCAGAGCTACAGGGAATTAATAAAAATAAGCGAGAAGCAGAGAGGAGAGCTTATGAGTGCTACCATTTTATAGTTACCCCCTTCTACGGAGAACTGAACTTGGAAGGAAGCTTTTCCTAGTAATTTGACTGTCAGAGATTCAGAAATAGACTCTCAAGCTGAGAAGCAGGTTTTTATACCATAGTGAGCTTTGCTTTGTTTGTTTGGAAATTCTATTTTCCTCAACTCACTACAGAGTTTCCCAGTGGGTCAGCATCCAGAAATAACTAAGGAACTTGTCTGCTCACACTTAAAAAAAAAAAGGAAAAGAAAAGAAAAGAAGAGCTTTCTAATTATGAGACAAAATATGGTGACTAATATATACTAGATAAACAGGAGTTACATTTATTTCTTTTGAACAAATTAATTATTTTCTGTTACCAAGTCAGTTCCTATCATATTCTATATTTTTCCACTAAAATAATACTCATTATCTAGTCTTTGATATTATTTAAGTATCCTTTGATAATTGTACGTGTGACTATTGCATTTACATCATTTCCAGGCCTTCTTCAGTCTATGACTCTTTCTCTGTCTCCTCTATTCTCTCTCCCTCAACTTTATGATGTATTCTTGAATTACTTCAATTCATATGTATATATAATTAAAACCTTCCAAATGCATTTAATGTTGCTCATGTATATATGATCAAAGAGCTAACCACTTGTTATTGGATAATTTGTCATGGAAAATATTCCTGAAGAATAGTTATTTTAACTCCTCATAGCTCATTAACAGTTATTTCTCTAAAGAGAACAAATTTTTTTCATTTCTTTCAATCAAGACAAGATTGATCTCTCATTAGTCATTAATTGCCTTCACTGATTATAAATGAATTAGTTCTTTATGTGTGTATAGAGATGAGAATTAAGAATGAAGCTTGGAATTTTATTGCTATAAGATAGTAGAATAGCTTCCCTCTCTCCTGTGTTCTCACCAGCCCAGGTCGTTGGCTAGATTTACATAGCATAAATTCATTTGTATTAAGTACAATTAGATGGCCATTGGTCAATCACAAGATGCAAGTGCCAGTACTGTAGTATTAGGGATATCTTACTGTGCTTCCTGGTCATTTGGGCCATAGGCATGACATATGTATAAACAAGTTGATTGCCTTTCTCCAGCTGCAGATAGCATACTATCCTATGACACAATGATAGTAGTCAGTGGTGAGGGTCCTAGGTTTTTGCAAGCATAATTCCTCCATGTCTTTTGTCTGAAGTGTGTGGTGTCTTCAATAATAAGGTTTACTCTTAATTTCATATGACAGACAAGGACAACAACAATAGTCTATATTATTTTGGGAGACTTTCAAAAATTCTAACAATGACAGCAACCAAAACAAAACAACAACAGAAGCAACTCAAAGAGAAGTCCCCATACCTGGTGTTGGTGTTTCTGTTAGGTAGTCTATGGCTTTTGGCTAGAGCACTATTCCTCCAAGTTTCATAATTAATTCAAGCATATATATATACACACACATACACACACATATATATATATATTCATATATGTATATATGTATATGTATATACATTTAAATTAGTGAAATGTTTCCTCTGACTTTCAAGACTCCAATTTTTTCCTCTTCCTCATCCTCTAGATTTGTTTCCATTCACACTAATTAATCTCACCCAGATTTTCCATGTTATTTATTGCTCTGTGTTTTTCTATCCCCTTAATAGCTTTATTGTTTCGCTGCCCTATCATATCTTTGGTTAGTCCAGTATTGACTCACACCCAAAGATTCTGAACTAGTATTCACAAATAAGAGATAACTTTCAAATTCTGTATTCATGTGTCTCAGTCATCTCATTCAGTATAATTTTTTAGAGTTTCATAAAACTACTTGAAATTTTAGTGATTTTATGTCATTTTTTTAACACCTGAATAGAATTCTCTTCTATATGGGACATATTTTCATTATCTATTCTTCTGTTGAAGGGTGTTCTAATTGCTTTCTTTCCTAATTATTGTGAATAGAGAAGCAGGGAACATGGATTGTAAGATACCCTACTGGAGAATAGGATGGGGAGTTCTTTAGTCATATGTCAAGGACTGGTATAGTTAGGTAGTGTGGTACTTATCACATTAGTAACTTTTTGTCCTTTTTGATAATTCTCTCTACTGATTTCTCTGTGTCTCTACCAATATGTATTTCCATAAGAAATGAATATCTATTTCTCTTTCTCCACATCCTCAGGAGTGTTTGTTGGCAGGTGACTTATTGATATTTTAGTCATTCTGATTGAGATAAAAGTAGTCATTCTTTATGAAAATAATAATCATACTAAAAAAAGATTATAAAAAAAGTCTCACTCACAATAGTCTCAATATATAAAGAATCTAGGAACACACCTATCCAGGTATGTAAAAGCCTTCCAATGAAAACTTTTAATCATTGAAAAACAAAAGAAAACAACAACAACATAATGCGAATGATATCAAAATCTAAAAAGACCATCATCAATGTTCATGGATGGTCTTAATTAGTTAATACTTTTATACATTATAATCCCAGCAAAAACAATTGATAGACACAATGCAATCACAATTAGAATCAATACACAAGAATTTTTCAGAAGAAAAATTATATGAGACTACATATTCTCTAATAGTCAATATAATCTTGAGTTAAAAGAACAATGTTGTAGTGTTGACCAAACCAGATTGCAAGCCATTTGGCACTATGGAAGAAAGGAAAAGAAAAGAAAAGAAAAGAAAAGAAAAGAAAAGAAAAGAAAAGAAAAGAGAAAAGAAAAAGAAAAGAAACAATAACAACAAAAAACAACCAAACTAACTAAATCAGCATGGTAATAACATTCTAACTGTCATAAATTAAAGGATTCATGTAGAAGACTCACATATGAATGCACAAGACTTCTGCTATATTACTGGGGATAAGATTGGGTAAATGTTTTCAGAGGAGCTGATGGTGAGGTAAATGTCTGTAGTCTACCTAACCTGTTTCCCTGGCTAATGTGATCGCTGTGTTCCCTGACAGCCTGCTAGAGCTGGGGTATACAACAGAGCAAGGAGTGGTTGGAGAAAAGCTATGAGTGGAAGGAAGATCTGTGTGATCAGTGGAGACAGGGGAAGACCTCAGTGGGTGGTCAGCTGCTGAAGTGGGAAAGAGACATCAGATTGTATTCAGAGGAGAGTATGAGGAAGTGAAGTCCTCAGGTTAGCCTACCCATTTCCCTGGCCAGAGTGGAGTGCAAAAAACGAAACAAAACAAAACAAAATAAAAATCATGTTTTAACTTTATTCTAAAGCAAATTTGCTTTTAGGAGCTGATTATGTCATGTGGAGAAAAACTCCTCGAAATGTGGTCAGTAACCTATACAAGGAGTGTAAGAATGCTCTCTAGATTTTTGCTGCCTGTTGTTGTTTGAGTTAGAATGGCTCCTACAGGCTCATAAATGTATATGATGGGTAACTTGTTGATGGAACTGTTTAGGAAGGATTAGAAGGTTTGGTCCATTGAAAGAGGGATACAATTTTGGAGTGGAATTTAGATTTAAAACAGTCCATGTCATTCACAGCTCCCTTCACTTCTGCATAAGATAAGGATTCAAGCTTTCAGCTACTATTCCAGTGATATACCTGCCTGCCACCTGCCATGACTCCCAGTGATGATGATGAATTTTAACCCTCTGGAATTGTGAGCCCCAGTAAGCCTTTTCCTTTACAAGTTGGCTTGGACATGGACATAGAAAAACAAGTAAAACTGCAACCATGAGCAGACACACAGCAGGAGGAAGCCTTTAGTGTGCTCTTAATTGATTCATGGCCATCTAAATAATATGCTTCTATGTATGGTTATGTTTTGTGCTTATTGAATCACAAGCACTATTTGTGGTTTATAGATATAGACTTTAAGTTTTCTCTATTTCACAAAAACTATTCATTGTTTTTAATTTTTATAGAAAAAAAATACCTGAAACATGGGAATTCAAGTAATTTCTCCAAGTTAACATATTAGGTAACATGGCTCATCTCTGAATAAATAGAAAGGCAATGTCATAACTTATGGGTACCTCTTTTTCTGATAATGTTTACTGTTTTGCCTTCTCCAAGAGCCATGCTGTGTAAATGTAACATTTGCTCACCAGATGTAATTGTCTTCTCACAGGCTTACTGCTGAATAATCTCACACCTTCTACTTCTTTCTGAACTCTGGCTGGCTGGTTCAACTCACCTGTGCTGGCTCAATTAATCCAGCTTCTCTTAGCTTCTACCTGAGCTGCTCTGCTTGGCCTCATACTAATGTTAACAAAGTGTTCTAATCTTATGGCTCCTCCTATGGCTTGTTTTGTCTTCCCCTGTGTTGAGCTTGTTTTACAACTTCTTTCTGTAAAAGTATCT
This sequence comes from Mastomys coucha, assembly GCF_008632895.1. NCBI lineage: Eukaryota > Metazoa > Chordata > Mammalia > Rodentia > Muridae > Mastomys > Mastomys coucha. The sequence continues at coordinate 110,910,060 of NW_022196912.1, read as the reverse complement.
CTGTAAAAACATTCCACATATGTTTGCCCCTCAATTAGATACCATTTTCAAACTTTCATTGTTTGGTATTAAAGGTGTGTACTACAAGGATGTCCATATTCCAGGGAGACAGCTTAAATTTGTATCATTCTATCTGTATCAAACAGACCTAGATCTTTCAATGTGTTCACTTGCCAGAGCAGCCATGGTGCTGGTTTAAAATTCCTCTACAGTGCTGCAGTTTTCCCACTTTGAATATATGTCTTTGCTCAGATTTATGTTCTAGTTTCCTATTCAGGTGCCCCTGGCAGATATGAATTACTTTTGCTTAAATAATTCACATGACTCATAACTCAGTCCTTGTTAAAATATTATGGGAAAAGCAAGAAGAAAATTGCTAGGCATACACAATCAGTCATCATTTTTATAGTATAAACAGGTGAAATGTTCCACCATGTGCATTGCATCAGTCTTCTGTACTCATTATTGATACTATCGCCAGGACTCTTCCATCATGGTGTGTATTACCACGACCACGTTGGATGTAAGGCTTGCTAAACATATGGGTTGTCCTATCAGAAGATCAGCCATGAGGCCAAACAACAGGATCACAAAACAGACATTACTCTATGTAAAGTGATTTCCTTGCCAAAGAATTACATTTTTTCCAGATGTGTCATTGTGACACCTTGAGAGCTGAATTTACATTACTCTATAATTTTAAAACAGAACACCCTAAATTAATATTGCCTCATTGGGAATGAAATTTCAGGGCTACAAAATACATTCAATCCCGTGGCTTGCTTTTATATAAAATAGCTAAAGTTTGAATTTGTTTCAGTTTAGTTTTAAACCTGAACAAGCTTAGTTGTAACACCAAATAATTATTGTTATTTAAGGAATGAGTGACTGAGAATTTATTATATACCCAACTGGTATTGATAAATTTATATAGTTTTAGTCCATATTCTCTGCAGAAACTAGCTACTAACACACAGAGAAATTTATATGCAAATTGAAAGAATGATGTTCTCCAATCTATGGAACATCTAAACAGCAACATCCAGGTAAGAACCTGGCTGCTCAATTCCCAGATTCTTAAACGTGACAGGCCATATTGTTTCTGGAGCAGGCATTGCCTACTTTCTTTGTTCCCTCTTCTCCTTGCTTTCCCTTTCTTTCTATACCTGTATATAAAATAAAATAGAATTACATATTCTAGAATGTGATACAAATAAAAACATGAATATATTTTATTTTAAATCTGTGAAAAATGACATAATCAAGTAGTTAAATTGAAAGAAAGGTATCATTTCTGATAAAGCTACACTTGTTTGATAACTCAGTTGGAAATAAAGATGTTACTGATCACATTGGGGTCAAGAATTGCTGGTAAACATCAGATAAATGTATTAATCATCAGTCTAGTACATCTAGAAATATTTGAGATAATCCCTTATATATCTTTTTAAATATTTATTTATTTATTTATTTATTTATTTATTTATTCAGTTTATTGCATGGTCACAGCTTCCCCTCCTTTCCTCCCAGTGCCCCCTCATATACTCATCTCCCATCATCTTTTCCTTTTCTACTTAGAGAATGGGATGGCCCCAACCCACCCGTGTACATTAATTCTCAGCAGGACTAACTGCATTCTCTCCCACTGAGTTTAGACAAGGGAACCCAGCTAGGGGAAGGGGATCCAGAGGCAGGCAACAGAGTCAGAGATAACCCCTCCTCCAATTGTTAGGTTTCCCATATGAGGACCAAGTTGCACTTCTGCTACTAATGTGTAGCAGGCATAGGTCTAACCCATGCATGTTCTTGGGTTGGTGGTTTAATCTCTGTGAGTCCCATGGTTCCAGATTAGTTGACACTATAGGTCTTATTATGGTGTTCTTAACCACTCTAGCTCTCTCACTTCTTCCCTACACTCTTTCACAGATCTCCTCCCTAAGATCTGTCTAATGTTTGAGTGTCAGTCTCTGCATTTGTTTACATCACTTGCTTGATAAACTCTCTCAGGAGACAGTCATTCTAGGCTCCTGTCTGAAAACATAGCAGAGTATCAGTGATAATGACAGGGGTTGACTTTCTCCCACGGTGTGGGTCTCAAGTTGTACCAATCATTTGTTGGTCATTTCTTCAATCTCTGCTCCATCTTTATCCCTGTACACCTTATAGTTAAGACATACTTAGGGTTGAAGCTTTCATTAGTAGTTTGGTGTACCTTGTCCTCTACTGGAAGTCCCACGTGGCTACAAAAGTTTCTATATCCACAATTGCTGGGAGTTTCAGCTAGGCATATACCCATAGACATCTGGGAGCTTCCCCAATCCTAGATCTCCTGCTTGTTCTAGAGTAGCCACCAACATATTTCTATTTTTCTGAAACCCTCTCCTACCTCAACCTAATTCCCATCCCATTTCCCATCTCTACCCAGATGTCTTAGGTGATAAGAGAAGTGACTGCTCAGACAAAGGTACTGAGTTAATTCCTAGCAACCTAATGATGCCTCATAACCATCTATAATGCAATCTGGTGCCCTCTTCTGCTGTGCAGGCATACAAGTAGGAAGAACACTGGATGCATCGTAAATAAATAAATCACAAACAGACACACACACACACACACACACACACACACACACACATGACCTAAATTTTAATATTTGCTCATGTGCTTATGTATGGTCCATATAACCAATAATGATAATCTTACCATGTCTTTAAATGATAATAATTTTAAGTATGGATATTAATTTAGTTTTGATAATTCTTCACTTAATAGAATAAATGTGTATCAAGTAACCTGGGAAAGAGAAAAAATTATCACCTAAAATTTTTAAAACTGGAATGAAATGGCTGAATACCAGATACATGAAAGAGTTTGCTAAGAAAAGTAACTTATCTGTATATTAAATGGACTTTAGCATTAAGTTATGAAAACTATCTTTAACTGTCAAACTGATAGTTGTATTAAGAGCTACCTACATTAAAATACTTCTGAGTGGACTGCCAGTGTAGCTCAGTGGGACGAATCAAGTGGGGATGGAGAGAAGAAAAGATACAGAATGTGGAGAGGCAGTACTAATGATGACAGGAGTACATTTTATTCTATGAATCCAAAAGGGAAGATATCAAACTTTCATAAATGCACATATATGTTGTCATACATATTTTTTCAAGATAGCATTTTCATTCTAAAAGAGGTATAACCTGAGATAAGTGTTGCTACTTGACTAAGGGAGCATTGTCAGATTGAATTTATCAATTTACAATTATAAAATTTATAAAATCTTGTAATGTTTACATTTAGGCTACTATGTCAATGTATTCATTATTTTTTTAAGATTATAAGTTTCTTTTTGAAATTAAAGGTTTATATAGAGAGAGGATGCCTCAATAGTGTGCTGAGATTAGGAAGTCTATCTCGGATGGCAGTGCTTGACCTAAGAGGAAAGAAAGACAAGTCAACATGAGTTATTCATTTCTACATTATTAAATAAAGGAAAAGTTTAGATCTAACTCACCTATCGTTAATCAACCGACTGTTCTTGCTATAAAAGAATAAGATAGAACTACCCATCTAAGACAGGAGTATAATTCCCACTATACTAGATTTTTTCCCCAAATAACATAAAAATGGAATGGCTGAAATACAAATATTCCATTCCTGAGTGCAAAGCAAATGAATAATGTATAACAATCATCTAAAATGCTAGTTTCCTCTTTTTTCAAATATAATACTTTTTCCTTTAAAAAAAATACAACTAACTTTCAAAATTAGATACTATTTTCATGTTGATAAACAGTAGCAATATTTTCCAGTTATATGGATAATGAATTCGTGAGCAATGACCCAAAAAATGGACAGTAGACTCCTGCTTCAAACAATTGTTAACAGTATCCTGGTGTTCTCACAAATGAGAACAGGATTCCACATCTAATGATGACAGATATGTGCTATTAATTAATCAAATCTCCTCAAAAGAGAGTCCAGCAGGTGGAAATAATTAGTAGCTAATTGTCTTCTGTCCATTACTCTACAGAGATATAAATAAAACTACCACAATCATTTTTATAATATTTACTAAAAAGCTAGCAGGAAATAAAATAGAATAACAGATGTTATGGTGACAATATTTGTGCTAGCCTTCCAAGACAATGCAAACAACAGAGAATAGCAAATTAAACTTTGAATTTATTTATAAGAAAATTATTTTATTTCATTTAGTATATGTAAAGAGCTGTTATAAAATTGGGGGTAAAAGCATTTTGTTGCAGAAAAAAAGGTTCAAATTGAATCCTGTAGAAAAGAAAAGAGGCTTCTTTGAAGTTTAGAGACTATGATAGACATATTTTTCTGGACCATCTAAATTATCTATGATATATCCCAGTATCAAAACTAATACTTGGTGGGCAGTTGTGGAGCATGCCTTTAATCCCAGCACTTGGGAGACAGAGGCAGGTGGATTTCTGAGTTTGAGGCAAGCCTGGTCTACAGAGTGAATTACAGGACAGCCAGTGCTATACAAAGAAACCCTGTCTCAAAGAGAAAAAGAGAGAGAGAGAGAGACAGAGAGAGAGAGAGAGAGAGAGAGAGAGAGAGAGAGAGAGAGAGAGAGAGAGAGAAGAAAAAAGAAATGAAAAAACAAACAAACAAACAAACAAAAAGTAATATTCATAAGAAAAACAACAATATCAACTAACAAGACACCCTAGAGCTCCCAGGGGCTAAACAACCAACCAAAGAGTACACATGGAGCGACGCATGGCTCCCATGGCTCCAGCTGTATATGTAGCAGAGAATTGCCTTGTCAGGCATCAATGGGAGGAATCAAACTAGAAATCAAATGGAAGTATCTTTCTTGTTGGCTAGCTTTTATACCATTTGAGGGTGTGAATCTAACTTGTCAGGAAGAAGAATCACCAATAATTTACTCAGTTGTGGGCTGAATAATGTACGAGACACAACAACCATGTAGGTTGTGCCACACTTTTGAAATAATGTCACAAGTGTTGTTGGGGTAACCAACTACCATCTCTTTTGATACCCCCAAACAGTAGAAAATTTATGCTGGGTACTACAAACCTGCTCAAAATGTCTATTGCAAGAAGATGATAGGTATCAGGTGGATCATGAAGACTACTGCTTAGCAAAATTGACAAAGAACTTTCTAAAAATTTGTATTTATAATCAGGGACAAAAACTGGTCTTGATCTTCATCAAAGATGTTTGCCTTTTTATTTTACTGTGATGAATTCAGAGACCGATGACTTTGCAAGATGCTAATATTAAATGACAGATAAGTAATTATCTCTCATTAAAGAAAGGAGGCATACAGAACATAAAAGAATGCAGAGAGGGATACAGGTCTTCAACTGCCAATTCTTGGTCACATCATAGTTATTACACTCACAAACTCACACCACCTATGGATGTTTAGACAGGTCAGCAATACAATGAACCATTTAATAGTCAGACCCCAAAAAAGGAGGGATTTAAGGGTTTTAACTATTAACCATTGGACTATTGGCTAGAGATAGACTCACAAAGAGAAAGAGCTATTGTCTCTAGTTATGTAACAACTGGTGAGGCTGCCATGATCTAACAGGTAGTTTTAATCCAATCATCAAACAGATGTAAATTGCCAAACTGATGGGCCACAAAATAAAAGCCAAAGTCATTAATCTAAACAAAGGAGAGTTGGGGAGGAGGAAGCATATTAATAGGGAGGACTTGGGGATGAAATATTTAAAATATATACCTATAGGAAAACGTTAAGTAAAATCAATAAGAATAAGCTTTTAGAGTGTGTTTGTATAGTATTATTTCACCTCTATGTTGTAAATACAGGGTGTTCTTTAGAAAGAAGAACAAAGAAACATCTATTTTTACCATACTGTGCATAATAAAAAATTTTTCTTTATTTTAATTTTTTTTTAATTTTCTGATTTGTTGTTAACATGCTAAGTTTAAATTGTTAAAAAAAATCATTTGTTCTGGTGATAATGGTTTTGAAAGTGATAACTATTTTAAGTTCAGTAGCTGTTCTTCTCTTTATACAAAGATAAAAGGGAAGTTATTTTAAGGGCAATTGTGTATAAATTTGGTGTTGGTGGATTTGGCGAAAATATCCATCTTAAAATCAGAAAGTGTACCTGGTTGAAGTTTTAGAGAAGTTGTAATTTTATCTTTAGGCTCCCACTTGCAATTTATGACTTCAACAGCTTCAATGGAAATTACAGCTTGAAGCCCACATGGTGCACTTTATTTTCTATTCTTAAAACTTGAGGGGGTAAAGGAAAGCTAAATTCATGGTAGGAAAACCACTGTTGTTAGACTGAAGCTAGAAAATAAAATTTCTGGGAACACAATTTAATAAAAGAACCTCATAAGAATCCTGTACTATTTATTTTGCCTATTTAACCTCTTTTCTAGATCTATTTTCAAATACCATCAATATGAAAAATTCCAGTTTTGTTTTTGGAAAATACATGTTAACTAGTACATTATAACATGCAGTCTAATTGCTTAACAATTGATTACACATCCTGAACCTAATCACTGGAACTTTTTACAGCTTCAGGTTGTGTATTTTAAGAGGTAAATTTCTGAATATTTCTTATAAAGTGGGAAAAATGATACAAGTTCTAGTTTTCCTGATTTATATCTGTCTTTAAAAGTAGCGTATTGCATTCACAGGGTCTACGTGACCTGAGAAGCCATAGGATGGCATTTTTATCATTCATCTCTATTGATTAAATTTTCTCTGTGTTTCTTTAAAGATAACAAAAATTCCCCGAAGAGTTAACGTTGTCATCAATATTGGAAATATACTAATTTAATCAAATATTACGAGAGTAACTTTAATCAAACCCTCAGTATTTAGTCTAAGACAAATCAGGTAATTCAAAATACTGGTTTTGTACTCTTGTATGGGAATTTATATATTTTTGAGTGGGAGGAAATTAAAATTTGTTGTTCCAAAGGCAGGGGCCTGCTGCTGAGGCCTGGGTCTCTCTCTTTCCCCGATTCTGACTTGTGGGTGGACAGCACATTAGTTAAAAAGGAGGCAACGTATAAATGAATTATTTTATTGTAAGAAGGAGAAAATATGCTAGTCAAGTAAAGATAAAGAAAGGAGAGGGAAGACAAAGAGAGAGATAAAGGAGAGGAAGAAAGTGAGGATGCAAGAAGGCAAGAGAAGAGAACAAAGAGCAGAGAGGAGAGAGAGTAAGAAAGGGAGAGCAGAGAGGAGACAAAGACTGAGGGGGGGGAAGAGTAAAAGAGTGAGAGAGTGAGAGTGAGAGGTGAATGGGGGGCAAACCGCCCACTATATTGTATGGGCGTGGTGTGTCTGGCTTGTGATGACTGGGTGTAGGGTCCAGTTAGAATGCTAGGAGCTTTGGGCATTGTGTACCTGATAGAACACACATCTCCTGTAGGGGCAGCTATGAGGGGTTGTGACTGAAACAGGAACCAAAGACTCAGGAGTTATGGCCAAGCTTCTTCTACCCTCTCCAAGCAGAAATTGCCCACAGGAGTCCAAGGCTCAAAGCCAAATACTCATACTCGACTGAGCTTAAGTTACCTGAGCAGACCACTGCCCCACACTCACCCACAAAAATTATTTTTCCATGTGAGTGTTTTATAATGATCAGTAGTCTGCTATTATGGCAAATGACATCTGAGCAGTGTCTTCAAAAACAGCTGGATGAAGATGCTGGTAAATTCTGTCAAAGAAGATTCATAGCAGGTTCTTTCTTACTAGACTTAGAAAAAAAGGAAAAAAATCCCCTCTAGAACTGATAGTTATTCTTTTATAATCTTTTGGAATCCTATCCATTAGCACTCCAATTATAGGACATAATCACTTCCCATGGATCTTACTTATAAATCCCTACTTATTGGTGTATAGGGTACAGAAAAATTTTTAGGTGAGAAATATTTTTCTATAGAAATAAGCCCATCCAAACCTTAAGTTAAAGTTGGAATATATTTCTTCCTTCTTCCTACAGCAAAATACAACTATACCTTAAAAGTTTTTGAAACACAGAGATGGGAAGATAGCCCAGCAACTAAAATGCTACCCACCAGGCTTGATTATCACAGATCAGTACCTGAAAGAGGGAAACATCTCCAAAACATTGTCCTCCCATTGCCAGTCTTGTGTTTTAGCATAAACACAGACACATACACACGTATACTCACATACACACAGACACATGCACAGGCCATACACACATACTGAGACTGAGCACACATACATATACACAAAACACACACATACATAGTATATACTATACTATACTATACAATAAAACACACAGAATAAAATCTCTAGTCCAACCATAAAAAAAAAAAAAAAAAAAAAAAAAAAAAAAAAAAAAAAAAAAAAAAACATAGATACAAACACACACAGATCTAACACGCATACACTGGCATTTACATGTGCACATGGACAGACATTCACATGAACAGAAATACACACATAGACACACACATTAATAATAAATTAAAAATATTTTTAAATGTAGAACTTCATTCAGGGTAAGTGTTTATATAATCTTTCTGGGGAGGAATACAAAACATTAAATGTTTCCATTAAGTATTTGAAAACATTTTAGCATATACTTTTGAACATTATAACTAAAAAACATTGTGTGGTGTCATTTATTTTATAAACATATGAAGGAATTGAAGCATCCTTAAGTGAGAGGGTTTACTAAGATACAGAATGTTGACTAAAGTCAATGTAAAGAACCCTGTTTAAAATCATTACAATGAGGGTAAAGTGGCTCATCCCTATAATCCCAGTACTTGCAAGGCTAAGCCTGGAATGTCACTATGAGTTACACAGTGAATTGCAAGCCAGTTTAAACTATAATCTCTTAAACAACCAAAGTAGTAATAATGGTAATAGAATATTATCTAACTACCAAAGAATTTCTTATGAAATATTAAGCAAAAATTGTACTCCACAAACTGTATACAGCAGAAAGTTACACATTCTAACAAAAACAGAGTGAAAGACCAATCAATCACATGTAATCTTGGGTACTTTGTTTCTGTTTTTGCTTTTGCTTTCATGTGATTTGAATAAAACTCATTTACTTAAGTTACAATTTTGGTCCATTTGTCATACCTGTATTATTATTGAACAAGGATAACTGCTCATATATTTACTTGTTTAACTTTTGCTTTCTTTTGCTTGAGGCCTGGATAACACTTAGGAAGATCTCATTATTTTCTGGTCACCCTGAGGTACGAATAGTTAGTTAAATGTAATATCATAATGACAAATCTCCAGTATAGTGTAAAATTTTCCTAGTCACTACTGGACTAAATTTTAAAAGAGAGAAAGAGAGGGAGAGAGAGAGAGAGAGAGAGAGAGAGAGAGAGAGAGAGAGAGAGAGAGAGAGAGAGAGAGAGAGAGAGAGAGAGAGAGAGAGACAGAGAGACAGAGAGACATAGACAAAGACAGAGAGAGAGTGGTATGCCAGATACACTGAGTATCATTTTATAGTAATATTCCCTGGAATGAGCCAAAATTTTTCCATGTACTATTTTGAGCTTTCTTCCTGGACAGCTACTGTATTTAAAGGCATGTTTCACTATGTAAAAACATTCTAGCCTTTGGAAGCAAGCTGACTTGGCCCGACCACCCTATAAGACAAGACAAAGTCGGATGCTTGCTTTCCCTGGGTCCAGTGAATTCCCAAGAGTAGTTTTACAGTGATTTCATTTTGTCAGTGGAAGTACAATGTGTTCTGACTGAAATAGTTTCTGCTTCCTGTATGCAGTGCCATGAATGCTTATATGCTCCCCAATTCATGCTGAAATACTCCCCAGACGATGATATTAAGAAAGAGAACCTGTGGGAGGTGATAAAACCATAAGCGTGAGGCCCTTAGTGAACCATTATTGACTTTATCAAACAGAACTGAGAGGCACACATTGTGCACTTTCCATACCAGGAAATTTAGTGGAAGAAGATGGTCACAAATGAGAGGTGGATTTCATCAAGCATTCATTCCTCTCATGTTTTCATTTGGTACCTTAAAACTTCTAGGGTTATAAAAATTAAATCCCTGCTGTTTATAAACACAACTCTATTTTTTATTATTATAGTATTCCAAATGTGTTTGTATACATATATACATTTATATATGTGCATATATATGTATATGTATGCATACACACATATTCATATATGCACATATATGTAGTAGAATTTTCCCTGTTTAATCACAGGCTTCTTCTCGTATTAATATTTAAAGAGATGCATATATATGCATATACAGACACATACACACACATATAAATATACATACATATATATATATATATATATATATATATATATGTATATGGGCTCTTTTAACTGTAATCCTCTCCTTGAAATCCTAGTGGAACCTAGTGGAACCACGTATTTAATAAGTCACTAGGTAAGGTCCTGAAACAAAGACATGGAGATAGATGAAAAGTATTCCTTGTGAAGGTTTAGCCAGGCCCTCTGGGACCAAGAGTGAGACTGGAATTTAGGGAGTAACTAAGAGACACCTGGACACCCTGTCAGCTGTCTTTGGGTACGTGTCTGCTATCGGTGTGTGTATACATATTGGGTCAGGGGTAGCATCTCAGGAGCAACGTCCCTGAAAACTAATGTTACCTTCATCAGAAGTCATCTTTTACTAATATCTTCTTGGCTGGAGGTGGAATGTCCCTTATCTGTTCTTTAATTTGAGCTATCTGGATTTTGTGCAGGTTTCCTGAAGGGAGTCAAAGCTGATGTGATTTCAAGTGTTCAACTCAGCAACTGTGTCCTAAAAGTACTGTCTTGCTGCAGACCACCCCACTTTGGTTCTTACACTCTCTCTGCCTCCTTCACCTGAGATGAGGGGAAAAGAGTATGACATAAATGTTCTATTCAGAACTGGCACACCACAGTCTTTTATTTGCATAGAGATTGATCTTTTGTAGATCTCTGTGTTGTTATGCATTTTACACAGAAGCTACTCTTTTGGGGAGTGGGAAAGGTATTAACCTATAGGTCTAAAGATAGTACTGTTAAGACAACCTATAATGAGTACAATTTAGCCAAATAAAAGTATTTGGTTTTCCCCATAGCCAAGGACCTAGCCAACCATGAAGTTTAGGGCATAGTCAGTGATAAAAAACATGGTATTTTTTATTTTGTGCAGTGACTTTTAATCCACCCAGATAGTGGTTGATTATTCCCAAAACAGCTTTGTCACTCTTGTGTGAATGGACATATTTTGACAAGCCAGTGGTTACCAGATATGGGGTCAGACTGATGATTATTTTCCTCTCCAGTAACTTACATAGCAACTTACAGCACTACAAAAGCTGGCCAGTAGAGATGATGCTTTTAGAGCAGTACAAGCCATGTTTCTCTATGTCCTCCTACTCGGTATATGGTTTCTTCACCAATAGGTTCTTAACATCAAATTGTGGATTGCAACTTTGAGCAGTATCTTGTAAAGTTTGGAAGGTCTATGAGAACACCATGATCAACAATTCAAAAAATAAAGTAATCAATACCTGGCACAGTGCCTTTGATTTGATTGTCTATGGTGTCTATTACATTTTCCTCTCCAATGATAAGTTAACTACATTTAAACTCCCTTTATATGTGTATATGTACATATTATAGGAAATGTCTATAGTAGAAGGATTCCCATATAGCATTTTCAAAGGTCTTTAATGGTGTTTCCCTGAATTTACCCCACCTTCCCTTCTGGCCTCATTTAATACTCCTTTTTCATTATTCTGACTTCTCCACAATCTGTTTTATTATCTACTATTTTAAACTCATCCCTCCATGCGCAGAAGATAGGAGGTAAAGAAAACTTTTGTTCGTGGTTATTCAAATAAACACAAATAACAAAATTGTTAATTTATAATTAAAATTTAATAATTAATAGAAAATTATCCAGCCACTCTACCATGAGCCATTTTATTAGAAAAGCAGTGCTTAAAACCATAGTTTCACAGTAGTAACAATTTAAATAACTCACTAAATTTTGAACAGAAAAAAAAATAACTCCTTTACTTTTAGTTGTATAACTATATTATTTTTATGAATCTTAAAAGAAAAAGCAATCTTCTAGATTGTATTTCTCTCTACAGTGTTTATCCTTGTAGATTAATATTAAGGCTCAGTTACTTGCATTGCAGAGTTATTTGAGAGTTATTGCCCATTAATAGGTCCCAGCTTGAAGCATGTTTTTCTCCCATTTTGCATCCACTGCATTAGCTCTTCCCTGAGTCCACAGTTTATGGTGTGAAGGGAATCAATGGCAAGTCTTTATTCACCGTAGAGGTTTACAACTGAAGATATCACATCTCTTGTTGCATCTTTTTCTGCCTTTTTTTTTCTAATCTAAGTCCCTAGGGTTGTTGACGATGAAATGAGCCAGATATGTTACCAGACCCAAGGGAAATTGCAGAGAATTGGATCTGAGTTAGGAAAATTTACCAAATGAATACAACATTTTCCTTTATATATATAAAGACATGTCAGTGCTCAAAACAAACATTATGTTATTTCCCTGGATATTTTATTTTACTACCACTAGTGCCTGTTTTGTTTTTGTACCGATATTAATTAAAAATGAGATTCAATAAGACCCACTGAGACCTTTGAGTCTGAAGAAAGAGGATCTGAACAGCCGAACAGTTTTCCATATATATTAAAAGAAACATAAAACTGAACATTTACAATGTCAGGACCTGAAAATACCAATTTCTAATCATTGTTTGATTTCCCCATCTATAAATATTTTTGACTTTGAAAAATTTTTCAAAATTCTCCCTTTTAAGATTATTTTGTTACTGTTTTAGTAACATATATATAACAAATATTTAAATATATGTATATTTATATACAACATATAAATATATATAAAATATATGTATGTAGTATATATGCATAAATAGATACACACGCATACACACACACACACACACATATATATATATATATATATATATATATATCCAGACAAAATATTTGTAATAAATATAGACGTCTTGAGAGTATTTTGTTCTTTAATGTGTACTGCCTCTGTGTTGTTTGAATAAGGATTGCTGATAGATTCAATATCATTTTAAATTTTTAAATTAATTTACTAGTAAGAATTATTAGGAAGGTATTGAAAACTCTTTCTCTTTAGCACTACTGCGGACAAAGCCAGACAAAATATTTGAATCTCTGAAACTTATTTCCAATTACTTGAAGGGAGATGTTTTCACATTAAGAAGTATGGGAGTATATGGGGGTATAAGCACACACACACACACACACACACACACACACACACACACACACATATATATATATAATTCAAATATATATATTTAAATTTCTTGATTAGTGACCTTTAGCTTCTTTGAATGGACACTGTACCCAGCAATTCTGACCTGAACTGCTAATGTCTTTACTAGTGTGTAGTTTGCTTGAAAGAAAGTGTCTGTGTGGGGTGGGGAGACATTTCGTAAGATCAAGTTGCCATCAGACAAGGACCTGAGAAAGGCCTCTTGGAAGAAGCGCTTCCATTGGGAAAAAGCCAAATAGAATGTAGTGGCACAGATAAGAACCTTACAAAACCAGTGGTTTCTGAGAAGATAACCATTTCCTAAGCAATAGTGCAGACCCAGTTGATGCCCTCATATGGCGTCTTCTACAGGAAAATCCTCTGATACTCAGGTTGCTTCTTACCACTTTGTTGCAGTAATCATGCCAATATTCATAATGGAATTTTAAGCTTTGCACGGGAAGACTACAGATGCTTTTCATAAATATGAAATGGTATGACTCTCATTGTAACCACACTATGTTGAAGTAGGAGACATTTGGCTCTACTGGAGTGTAGCAGTATACATCAACTACTGATAAAGCAGTTTAGGGCTTAGAAAAACCTCAGTCAGTAGGGTTTCCTAGGCCAGCAGGAGGAGCTTAGCTTGCTTCCCAGTATGTAACCCACACCCAGTGTGAGAGTTTTTAATCTTACTGTTGAGGGTAAGGACACAGACATGTGCAGCTTTGCAGCTCAGTGGACATCAGTCTAGTCTATTTAGAAACATTTGCACAGTGAGAGACAATGTGTAGAAGGAGACTAATTTTTTAAAATGTAAACTACATTCTGAAGAAAGTTGATATTTTTCTACAAAAGAAATAATTCCACTGGCCTATTTCTGATATAAGAGAGCATTATGTATACAGCTAACAGTGTCAGAGGCTAAAATATAACTTCTGTTTACTCATTCATTTTCCTCTCCATATATTTTCACAAAATATGACTTAATTCAGTGTTATAGTGTCACACAAACAAAGGCATTTCAAGTGGAAATGACCCTCAGCAGAGATAATGAGAATTGCTCACATCATATTATTTGTACTTGAGAAAAACAATGATTATGTAGCAAATACAATTGCCTTTCTTAGGTGGCAGAATGAATTAACATTCACATGAATTTTTCTCCACCTTGGTCCATGACTGTAGACAGATGACTTTGAAATTCTTAATGGTAGGGTATATTGCTACTCCACATGTGTATAGAGTGCCATCAAAAACTTGATATCTTTTTTTTTAGTTTTTAAATATAGAATTTTTTAATTACTTGAGAATTTTGTAAGTATATCTTTTATTACATTTAGTTTTTTTTTAAATCCACCCTTTACTTCCTCCCTTGTTCCCTTCCCACAGTTCTTTATCCCATTCCTCCTCCCCATCTTTCCAAGAGCTTGTTGCCCCCTCCAGTCCTCCACACTCCCTGGGCTTCAAGTCTCTAGAGGGTTAGGTGCATCCTCTCCCATTGAAGCCAGGCCAGGCAGTCATCTGGTATATGTGTCTCGGGGCCCTCAGACCAGCTCATGTATGCTACCTGGTTTATATTTCCAATTCCTGACTCCTTCCAAAACCACCCTTCCTCCTCTACCTAATTCCCCCTCTTCCAACTTCATTCATCTATGTCACATTTTACCCATTCACTTCAACTTTTGATTAACAGTGCTTTCCATTGTATTATTACCTATTTTGTCTCTAACCTGATTTTTATTATTTTTTTCATCCTTTTGCTGTTGCTTTTCCTCCTTCATCTGTTTAATTTTGCATACTTTTCTTAATTTATTTAAGTGGAAGAGTAGAATACTTGTGAAATTTCTGTGAATGTAGATATTTACAGAACAATGTTTCCCTCTAGTGTAACTCTCTCTGCATCCTAAAAGTTCTCATGTATTCCATCTTTACTTTTTATTTTGTGCACAGTTATTTTCTGATTTCCATTATAAATATTCAGGAATGTCATTCTGTACTGATTTCTAATTTAATTTGATTCTAGAAGGAAAATATAGTTTATATCATTTAAATATTTTAAATAGATTAAAGCTTGTGCTCTGGTATACAATATGATTATCTTAAAGAATGTTCCATGTGTGTTTTTAAAATCAAGTGTTTCCTCAATTCTCTCTGTAACCAGTTTTAAACTTCAAGCTCACATTGGCATAAAAGAGGATCAAATTCTCTGTTTCTTTGTTTTCGTCTACTGCATCGATAATTAAAACTAGAACACTAAAACCTTTAATACAATTATTGAATAGTGTTTTTCTTTTCACTGGTCAATTTTATTGCACAAGGTTTTTTTTCTGGATGTGAATGTAGTATTTTGGTCTTCAAGATAGATTACCTCATCATACCAGAATCTTCATACCACCTTTTAACTATACTTTAATTTAGTTCTTTTAATATAATTAAACTGATTTGACCTCTTTGTTCATACCATCTTCTCATTTTCTAAAACTATAGTTTCTATTGCCTGGGTTTGTTTTTCTTTCATTTTTACATTTATATATATTTTTTAATTTTATCATCCCACTCAACATGGACCTCTGTTGCACCTGCTCATGTGGTCAGCATTTTATTTCATATTTTACTTTTCCATATTTTAATTTGGCTATCTCAGTGTCATATTTAGTTGGTATAGGTTCTTTAGTGTTCAAAAGGTGTGTTTTGCTTGCCTTGGTCATTTGATATTTAAATATTTTATGTATTAGCATTGGAGATATATGTGTGTTTCTTGGAAACTCTCAAGTTTCAGGAAATTTACTTACTAGTTTATGAACATATCCTTTTAAGGTATTATATTTTAAGCATTCTCTCTTTCTGGTCTTCTCTGAGTCATTTAAGATAGAGCAAGCAATATAACTTTTTATCTTCTAAAGTTCTTTCCTTCTTCCATAGATTACTGCATTAAACTTGATACTTTCCTGCCATTTTGTTTGCAGAGTACCGGTGGGTCTCTACAAGGATTTTCTTTCTTTTATCAATAACTTTACGTTTGGAATTCTCTATTTAATGTACAATTTCTAATAGAAAATTTATGTTTAAATTTTCTATTTAAAATAAATAAAATCAGTCCATCACTCAGAGTTGAGGAATTCATTGTTTACAAGGGGGAAAGTTTACTCAGGGTAAGTATTCATACCTCAAGTAGAAACTGGGTGTACAAACTGGGTATGTTTTTCCTGAACGGAAACATTTTTCCTATAATGACCATGTGTGGGAGAAATATCTTTGCCTCATCCATATGAGTCACTTCCCAAGAAGTGAGCTAGAAAGCATATAGGCTGTTAGACATATGGTATTGTTTATCAGCTTCCAGTGAGGTAAAGAATATACTGTACAACATAGGGACTGGATCAAGCAGGGCAACAAGAAACAGTAGGCTACATCTCCAATGTAACCCCTAAGCTGAGAGTTGGTTCTTGGAGGAGAAAGTCACCCCACCATATCTGATTAAATGTTACATAACTTGGTTGTAGTACATACAACAAAGCAGGTTATTACATACTTTGTACTAAAATGTAATGCATTTTGTTCAGTGAATGTCCGTTTGGACAACTGTAACTTCAAGTCATAATTTTAAAAATTTTCAACTATTTCAGTTGTTGTTTTGGAAGGAGAATGACTGTCAAACTCTTACTCAAAATCTCCACCGTTTAAATAACTATAAACAACAACAACAAAAGCACAAATAATGCAATAAAAAGTATTACATTGATAAAGTGATGTAACTGGTCATATTAGCCTTATCCCCCATGTGCACATCTCTACCTCTGTCCTCCCCAGCACTAATACTTTTATTTTAGGAAGTAATGTGTTACTTTTTGAGGATTCATCTTGGAAGCTGAATTTTTGCTATGTGTGCATGTGTGTTCAAACCTACATAGGTAAATTAATGTAGCATTTTCTGTGCATGTTCTTAAGCCCTTCCCAGGTTAGATTTATTATATTTAGTCTTTTAAATACTTTAGATATGTGTGAGGATGTGTGTTGTGTATATATGTATTCATCTGGGTGTATGCACATATGTATTCAAATATCCATCTGTACACATGTGTGTGGAGGTCAGAGCTCAGTGTAAAGTATCTTGAGAACTTTCCAGCTTATTTTAAAAAACTGCCTTTTTTTACTAAACCTGTATCTTGCATGGTTGTTTGGACTAGATAGCCTGGAAACTCTGTTTCTGTCTATTTGGAAATGGGGTTAAAGGTACACATTACTAGAGTGAAATTTTATTTGGGTAGTAGGGATCTGACCTCAAGTCTTAAGGACTGTGTTGCAACCCAAACTCTGAGCCACCTCACGAACCATTTCCTTAATGTTTATACTGCAGTTTGAAACATTTCTTTCCTTAAGACTTTAACACTTCTCAGGTATTATTACATCTATAAATATCTAATGAACATAGGATATAATGTACATTAAGTTAATAGTTTAATATGAATGTATTATTTAGATAAAACACATTGGGGAGAAATAGATACCAGAGATATGCTGTGTCCCATAAGCATTTCTGCTTACAATCTGAAAATATTTCTACATAAAGGAATTGTTCCACAAGAACTTACTGCATACTAAAACAATTGATAAAAAAAAAATGTTGCTAGTTGTCTGACTTTGGAAAGGTTAGTTACTATCATTAACATATTTTTCATAAACAAGAAATTTAGAATAAGATGAAATGTTTATAAAGAAGCCCTATACTTGCTGAAATTTTGTTCTGTTTGTATTTCAGATAGGCATCAATCATGGTTGGCTATAATTGAATTTTCTAATGTTAGAACTTGAATTGATTGACAGAGAGCCAGGTGTAACTACCAGTTTCTACCCCTGAAGTTAGGACAACTTAAGACCAGGCCATATTTAGAGGACTTTATTATAGCTCCTTAAAATGCCTTTCCATATTTTAGAGAAAACAGGACAGAGAGTATCAGATACTCTTCTGTTAATATATGAACTAGTTCCTTAGTTTAAACATTCTGTAAAATCAGAAAAAACAATTAGAAACTGTACAGAATAAACATGTTGAATGAACTTGAAAATATTGATATTGAACTCTTATCTCATTGCAACCAGCTTCCAGTTCTACTGCACATGTATGTTTTTAATATGTTCAAGGCTACTATTAACCATTTGGAAACTAGGAGTAGAGGGGGTGGTTAATAAGACTGAAGCCAAAAGCAACATGAAACTAATAAGGGATCTCAATTTGTCAAGTGAGTGTAACTGTTTGCCAAACACTATTTTAAATGGTTTTAATGGTCCAGTGTGCATTGTAGACAAGTTCCTGAGTTATTTTAACCTACGTGCTGGCAATTTATGTGGGTTTCTACCTACTGATTTATAAACCTACTCATATATATATATATGCCTTTGCATTCTTTATGAGCACATTACAGAATTCTATTATTGATATGACTTAGTAACCACTTCAAGGTAACTCACATCTATCATATTTGGCCGCCTATCAGATTACTCTGAAACTGATCTCTTTATAAGAGTCAACAAATATTCTCATACGTGTACTTTAAACCTTTATTATATACCTTGTTGAAAAAGAGCAGAGGAATTCTGTGTAAGGTCTCTCAGTCCCAAACCTTTGCTCACAGTTCAGTCAGAGGATGAACAAAGGCTTTTGGGGGTAGGGATTAATGTGTTGTACAATGCTATTTGCCCAGAAGGTCCATAGAGCTCTATGTCAGCTTGAGCTACAAAGTGAGAGAATGGAATTGACAACTGGCAGCCACATTCCGTCAGGTAATGAGTCGTCAGCAGAGTATGCTTTCTTACTACTCAGCATAGGGAACTGTTATAGTATGTAAGTTGCTTTATTGGGTGTCAATCTTATGTGGCTTAAAGACAGGGTTTTAGAGGTAGCTTCACTTTGAATCATCCTATACTTACTGAGGAAAGGTAAGAATTACCATCATTTAGCTTGGGAATGAGGTCTCTGTTCAATGCAGACAGAACAATGCCTACTGAGACTAAATTACTGGCAAGTAAGTCTTCTAATTTAAAGATAAGTTTAGAGCAGAGACATAGCAAAGATTTGTCCTGAACAACATGAGCTGAGGTATGCTTAGTTTCTAATCAAACTACAATCAGTTAAGAGCACTGTCTACCTCTACCTAACAACTGTAATATTTTTGATTGGTTAGATTGGGTAGTAAATAGTTGTCTAGTGCACCATCCAGTTGCTGAGAATTAGGTCTGATTTTAATACTTTCAAATGAGTAGAAATTATTTGGAAACTAATGTGACTAAATTCATGTTTGTAGAACAGTAAAAGTCTGATCTTATAAAGCCTAAGTTTATTTTCTCCTCTACTAAAAAAAAGATGAAGGCATAAAATACTTAATTGATATATTATTAATTGTTCAGCAAATGAGTGATGGCAAACACATCTCTCCTGATATATTTATATGATATATATGTATATATGATACATATGACAATACCATATTAATGTATCTTATTTAGGTAATTATTATGTATCATAATATATTTTAAATATTATACATGTAATGACACTTTCATAAATTAAATTATGATGTCATGTATAATAATATTTATACTATTTGACATAAGATATACACCTATATGCATAAGTATAAATAAGTTTATATATGTGCATTTATTTGTAAGATATGTAGAGCATATTTTTTAAGATTATATATATAAATATATCATTATGTAAATATAAAAACAGTAAAGATATACAATAAAACTGAGAGTAATACACAGTAGAGAAAATGAAATCAGTTGATTTACAAAAGCAACATGACATTTAGAAATGTCAAACTTACATAAACAAAGGAATAATAAACAGGAGATAATGGAGGAAACACCATTGATGAGTTCATGAAAATTCATACTAAATCAGATGGTAAAATAAGCCTGGCAGAAAACCAAGTAGAGAAGTACAAATGCTCTGAGCAAGAATAAGAGTTATAAGAGAATCATGTTATTGAGTTTTCTAAACCCCAAGAAGCATATAATGGCCCTAAAGGTTTTCTTAAGTTTATCAAGCATTTAATAAAATAGATGCAATCAAATTTTGTTACATTTTCCAAGTTGGAGTGAAGAAATATTTGAATTGGTAAATGACTCAGATGTATCTATTTTGAAGTTTCTCCAAAGATGAAAATTAATTGATTTATACAGCTATTTTGTGAAAATCTTTACAGTGAATTCTCAAATAAAAAGCAGTT
>NW_022196912.1:110871994-110884494 GCF_008632895.1 Mastomys coucha | reverse complement strand
GAGCAGGTGGTTCTTCCTTCCAAGCAAGATCATTCCAAACAGATTTGCCCTCATGCAGACCTACCTTTGATAATAATTCTTTGAGACTCCATTTACAGGTGACAGATTGTACCAGCTTGACCATTACAACTAACCACCATTACTTTACCCTTGTCTACTAAACTCATGAACATATCACTTAAAGCCACAACCTCTGTGGCTTAAAAGATTTCAAAGTCTCATGCTTATCTCATATCTCAAAATAGTGTATAACTTTAAAGACTCCATAGACTTACAATATCCTAGTACTTTAAGAATCCAAATGTTACCGGGCAATGGTGATGCACACCTTTAATCCTAGCACTTGGGAGGCAGAGGCAGGTGGATTTCTGAGTTTGAGGCCAGCCTGATCTACAGAGTGAGTTCCAGGACAGCCAGGGCTATACAGAGAAACCCTGTCTCAAAAAACAAACAAACAAACAAACAAAAATCCAAATGTTTATAACTGTCACCTATAAAATGAAAAACAGGATATGTGCTTGCAGTCACGTAGTGGTACAATTTAAACATTCTTATTTCAAAGAGATAGAACAAGAGAATAGCTAGAAACAATCACACCAAAGTAATGCAGAAGAAGGCAGTGTGAACATTAAATCCCACAGCTCCATTCCCAGTGTTTGAGGCCTTTAATGCTATCAAATGGTCTTGAGGAAGCTTGGGGAGTGTGAAGATCTGAAGGTAAAGCTCAAATCGTAGGAGAAACCCCTGGATTTTGCAGGTGCCAGGCTCATGTGACATCTGCCAAAAAGACCTATATTTAAGGAGAGGATCCAATTAAAGAGAGAAGCTGTGTGTGCTAGAGGCTGTATAACTAGGACAGCAGGACTACCCAGACTTTCTCAAGACCAGTTGGTAACTTTTGAGTTTAACTCTTCTACTTCTATCTGAGTCAATATATAATACAGTCCTGTAAACCGTATTCAATCAGTTAGTTTAACTAATTTTCATTTCATGTTTTATGTCCTTAAGCATGCTCCACATCAATACCTCACTCTATGTTCACAATCTCAGGCTATAACATTGTTCAGTCATCTTGTCAGTCCTTGAAATTTAAGAAGATAACAAAAAAATCCATAAGTGGAGTTCAAGAAAACTAAAACATATGACTGAATGAAGTGATGAAGACAATTTAGGACTTAGAAGAAGAATTCAATAAAGAAGTAGAAGTAGAAAGGAGAACGTAAGCTGAAATAACTTAATAAACACACTAAAAAACTTAAGGAGAATACTTTGAATAAAATGGATCAAGCAAAATAGTGTCAGACCTAGAAGATTGTACTGGTGTTTAGGTCTCTTTAAATACCACAACCAGGAGTATCAATCCAAAGGAGGCAAGAAAGAAGACTGATTCAACATGATCTAGTAGGCAATGTTGGATAAAACTTTGGGAAAATGACACTATATGATTTACTTTAGAAATATTTAAGTACTGCATAATTTAGAAAAAATGTTTCCCTAGTAATAATTTACTCAAAGTTGGGTGTGCAACAAACTTGAAACATTTCTACCTCAAAACTATTATAAAGTACAATTGCCATCTTCCACAAAGATAGGTAAACAAGCACAAGATAGGTGTCTGTGGGTATAGCAGTATAGATAGCACAAAGGTCACCAGGATATTTACCACATCCTTTCCCAGACTCCTGGGAAGGAAACAAGTTATTCATCCCTCCCTCTGAAGAAACAACCATGTATATTTAATATTGTGATTCCTCCTGCTTATCTACAAGTACAAGGACTCACTAGCCTCCTATAGAAGACAATGCAGAAAAAATTAGAACAAAGAACGGAAAAGAAAACTATAAAAAAAATAAAATCATAGGACAGGAATGCAAAAAATTGTGAACACACTCAGAAGACCAAATCTTCATAGTACAGCATTGATTAGGAAGAAGAATCTCATATTAATGGACTAGAACAGAGTTCCAAACAAGATCATAGAATAAATCTTTTTTAATATAAATTTTATTAGATATTTTCTTTATTTACATGTAAATTGCTCCTTTCACAGTTTCCCCTCTATGTGCAGTCCTTGGTTGGTGGTTGAGACCCTAGGAGCTCTGAGGGTACTAGTTAGTTCATATTGTTGTTTGTCCTAAGGGGCTGCAAACCCATCAGCTCCATTGGTCCTTTCTCTAACTCCTTCACTGGGGACTCTGTACTCAGTTCAATGAATGGCTATGAGCCTCTACATCTGTATTAGTCAGGTACTGTCAGAGCCTCTCAGGAGATAGCTATATTTAGGCTGGCTTGCCCTTCCTTCAGTTTCTGCTCCATAATTAATCTCTGCAACTCCTTTCGTGGGTATTTTGTTCCCCCTTTTAAGAAAGAATGCAATGTCCACCTTTTGGTCTTCCTTCTTCTTGAGTTCTTTGTGGTTTGTGGGTTGTTCTTCCTGTATTCCAAGCTTCTGGGCTAATAACCACTTATCAGACAGTGCATACCATGTTTGTTCTTTTGTGATTGGGTTACCTCACTCAGGATGATATTCACTTAAAGAATTAGAGGAAAGCACAATCAAACAGGAAAGGAAATAAACTAAAGTGTTCAAGATCTAAAATTGGAACTGGAAACAATAAAGAAACGACAAAGGAAGACAACGCTGGAGTTAGAAAAACTAGGAAAGAGATCAGGAGTCATAGATACTAGCGTCACCAACAGAATACAAGAGATAGAAGAGAGAATCTCAGGGGCAGAAGAACCTTAGAAAACATTGACACAACAGTCAAAGAAAATGCAAAATGCAGAAAGCTCCTAACCCAAAACATCCAGGAGATCCAGGACACAATGAGAAAATCAAACCTAAGGATAATAGGTACAGAAGAGTGAAGATTCCCAACTTAAAGGGCCAGTAAATATCTTCAACAAAAGTATAGAAGAAAACTTCCCTAACCTAAAGAAAGAGATCCCCATGAATATACAAGAAGTCTACAGAACTCCAAATACACTGGAACAGAAAAGAAATCCCTCCGGTCACATAATAATCAAAACATCAAATGCACTAAACAAAGAAAGAATTTTAAAAGTAGTAAAGGGAAAAGGTCAAGTAACATATAAAGGCAGGCCTATCAGAATTACACTGGAGTTCTCACCAGAGACTATGAAAGCTAGAAGATTCTGGGCAGATGTCAAACAAACCCTAATAGAACACAAATGCCAACCCAGGCTACTATACCCAGCAAAAGTCTCAATTACCATAGATGGAGAAAACAAGATATTTTATGACAAAACCAAATTTATATAACATCTTTCCACAAATCAAGCCTTAAAAGAATAATAGATGAAAAACACCAAGATAAAGAGCAAAACTATACCTTAGAAAAAGCAAGAAAGTAATCTTTCAACAAACCCACAGAAAAATTCCACTCCTAACAACAAAAATAACAAGAAGTAATAATTACTTTTCTTAATATCTCTTAATATGAAAATTAATATTACCAACATAATTTAATCGATTGAAATTCAAAAGTATGAGGAATTAGAAATTTGTTGGGTATCATCTGGTGGTCTCTCTAATTTTGTAATTGGAGAAAGAGAGGGTCCAATATTGTACAATCCATATACATTTTCTGCTTGTTTGTAGGTGACAGTATCTTGCTGTGTACCACACAATGGTCTTGAAATCATGCTTCTCATATCTCAGCCACTCTATTAGTAGGATTGTTTATTTGATGTTTTTACACTATACTATGGTTTTCAGAACAGCTTACATATTTCAAAATTATTTATACAGCCAAGAGAAACTTAGACAATTAACTTGGGAGGTGGCTTCTAAGAGAACACTAATGAGTAAGATTGAATGTTTTGCTTGATGTTTGTAACTATTGTATCAATTTTGAAGAAGAGGACTTTATAAGTTATTCTTTCTCTGAGATGAATACTTTTCAAAATCATTACAGACAATGAACCATATTCTTTTCCTCACCTAATGTCTGTGCCACCCTCCATGCAGAACCATTGTTATTGAAACCATTGGTGAATGACTTCATGGATAGACCATCTTAATACACACACCAATACTTAAATGAATGTAACATGTTCCTTGTGGGCTGAGAATGAAGACAATCACTCAAGTCAAATAGCTTTAACCATAGCAGGAAATCTTTATCCAAAACTCATGTCTTCAATTCATTACTTGGCGCAGCAGAATGATCAACTCTTAGCTTAGCTACTATGGAGGTAAAATCTTTTGGTCGTTCAAGTACAGCCTTATTAAAATGAACTCCAATGTCTAAAAATTGTTCTTATTTTGGGCTTCTACCACAGAAAGAGACAAAATTTTAAGCTCTACTAAAAACAAAACAAACAAACAAAAAGACTTTATCTATTTTTGTTCATTTAAAAAAAAACTAATGTGTATATTATAGTAAAATATACAGTTAATATGTTTGGAGTTATTTATAATTTATATTGAGAAAAACATGTATTTTCAGTATTGCTGTAGACAAGGATCTACAAAAAACTGTTCAATTGGTTGTTGTTTTATATCAAACAACTCTTATAATATTCATTTTTATTGTTCCAATATTTTATGAATTTTAAAGAATATGACAAATAAAAAACCGAAAAGTGTTGCAGGTATTGAAGGGGGGAATCTCGGGAGGTGTTGTAGTACAAAAGGGAAAAAAGAATGTGATGTAATTATATTTACTTAAAGTATGTTTTTAAATGTTAACAAATTCAGATAAATTGAAATTATGTATTGTTTTTTATCATAATGCAATAAAACTTAAATCAATATAAAATTAAAGATAAAAAATACTAAAATAAAATTAAAAAATGAAAACTTCATAGAATTATTAAAAAGCAAACACATTGTTCAAAGGAATAGAACTGAAGAATAAGATATAACTCCAGGCATATATCCACCACTGGGATTTGATAAAGAATTTATGGATGTATACTGGGTAAAAAAGTCATCATCTTAAACTAATGGTGCTGTTCAAACTAGATGGGTGCTTGCAAAGTATCCACACAGATGCAAACTTATCACCCTTTCCAAATCTTCATTCCAAATAAAGAGCTCAACAACAGCAACAAATAAACAAAACAACAAGACAGATACACTAAGCCCAAAGAGAAGAGAAAGTGGGCACCAGGTTTGAACTCATGACACAGAAAAAAAAAAATCTTCTGAACAGAACACTATTAATACAGGTACAAAATCAACAATTAAAGAAGAGGATCTCATAGAATTGGAAACCTGTACATCAAAAGATACCACCCTTAGGACAAAGCAGTAGCCTAGAGAATAAGAAAAGATTTTTTTTTTACAAACTACATATCTTAAAGAAGGCTAATATCCAGAATGTATAAATAACATGTATGTTATTTATGTATAATGTATAAATCAAAAAAGATGTTAAGTGAAAAAAAGCAATTAAAATTGGGTGTCAGTCAGATCTATACAATGAATTCTCAAAGGAGAAAACTTAAGTGGTGAAGAAACAAATGCTTAACATAATTAGTCACCATGAAAATTTGAATCAAAACTACCTTGATTTCCTCATATGCACATTGAAATGACTGAGATCAATAAAACAAGCTCCTGCTGGTGAGGATGTTGAGTAGTAGAGATATCCACCCAGTTGCTGGTGGGAGTGCAAACTTGTACAGTCACTATAGAAATTAAGGTGGCAGTTCATCAGAAGATAGGAACAGATAAGCGTAGAAGCTATTGTAAAATGAGTAGCATTCAATGCTGTTAATGTCACCAAGCACAGGGTTCATGAAGAGCAACCTGTGAATCAAATCCCTTATATATTTGCTTTATAATATTGTATGTATATTACCTACATGTGTGTTCTTGAACATATGCAATTTAATTATGTTAATGGTCTAAAGTATTTGGAGAAGAGATGGAAGTCCAAAAGAGGAGAGAAGAAATCACCTACAAAAGAGAACAATGGGAGAAGAATGCAGAGGATCGAAAGGTAGAATAAAAAAAAAGTGGGGGGAATAAAGGAAAAAGCAAATGAGGATTTTGAATTTCCATAGTACATAGAAAGTAATGCCCTCAGTAAGAGTGAAAAAATTATATGAACATTGCTTTGAGGCATATCAAGGAGATACAGCTTTCCATCATCAATAGAATGATTTTATTCAGAACACAATATACATTGTAAAAACTACTTGTCAACATAATTTCCTACATCTTAAATGAGTAATTAGCATATACTTGTATATTCTAGGGCATTACTTGTTTCAAAAGTTTTCATCTGAAATGGCAATTTTAAAACGAGATATGCTGAAGTAAGAAAAATAAGAAACACTTGAAAAACAATGAAATTTTTCATTTATTTTTTTTACACTCCAGAATTTATCCCCCCTCCCACCACCCTCAAACTGTTCCACATTCCATACCTCTTTCCCATACTTCTGTCTCCAGGAGGATGTCCCCAACCCCCAGACCCCACCCCACCTGACATCTAAACATCCTGGGGCCTCCAGTCTCTTGAGGGTTAGGTGCATCTTCTCTGAATGATCACAGAAAGGGCAGTCCTCTGCTCTATATGTATTGGTGGTCTAATATCAGCTGGTGTATGCTGTCTGGTTGGCTGTCCAGTATCTGAGAGATCTCTTGAGTCCAGGTTAATCATGACTACTGGTCCTCCTATAGGGTCGCACTCCTCCTCAGCTTCTTTCAGCCTTTCCCTAATTCAACCATAGGGATCAGCAGCTTTTGTGCATTTGCTGAGTGCAAATATCTGCTTCTGAGTCTTTCAGCTTCCTGTTGGGTCTTCTGGGGGGTCAGTCATGATAGGTCCCTTTTGGTGGTCCCATAGCCTCAGTAATAGTGTCATGTCTTAGGATCTCCCCTTGAGCTGGATCCCTGTCAGTGGACCTCCTTTTCCTCAGGCTCCTCTCTATTGTCACCCCTGTAGTTCTTTCAGACA
Organism: Mastomys coucha; assembly: GCF_008632895.1. Lineage (NCBI taxonomy): Eukaryota > Metazoa > Chordata > Mammalia > Rodentia > Muridae > Mastomys > Mastomys coucha. Next base: position 110,877,559 of record NW_022196912.1, on the reverse strand, counting down.
GGAACAATTATGGGTTAGAGTTTTGACTGTGTGTTGGCAACCCCATCCCTCATTTGACGCTGTCTTGTCTTCCTGCTGGATGTAGGCTCTACAGGATCCCCCCTCCCCACTGTTGGGCATTTCATCTAAGGTCCCTCCCTTTGAGTTCTCAGAGTCTCTCATCTCCCTTGTTTCTACCTGAGTGAGGTAACTGACCCTAAAGGACATGCATGGTATTTACTCACTTATAAGTGGATATTAGGAAAAAAAAAAAACATACACCTCAGTCCCACTTGGGGGGGGGGAGAAGAAAGCAATCACAAGTGGGGAAGGAGGGTCCTGGGAGGGAAAGTGGACAGGGAGTGGAGGGAGAGGGGAACCTGATCTGGTATTGGGTGAGGGAAAAAGATTGAAGCCCTAAGGGCCAGCAGAAAGAATGGAAACAGGCAAGCTTGGGAGGTAGGAGGTTGGGGTACCCTCCAGAAAGAAATATTTTAAGAGTAGAGAATAGGTGTCTTCTGTGGTTTAGTGGGCATAAAAGGAGCAAGTCAACAGGGGATGAAGAATACCAGCGACTTAGTGGCCATAAAAGGAACAAGTCAACAGGGGATGAAGAATATCAGCGACAACTAGAATTCTGACACAGAAGATGTTCAGTGAAGATTTTATGCAGCTCCAGCAAAAATGCTGGGTTTGGAAGCACAAAGTCAGCTTCAACAGGTCAGAGACAATGCTGACAGTGCCATGTAAGAGAGGCTATGGAAATGTGCTGTGATCACTGGCATGGTGCTATTTACCTCCACTTGGGTTTCTTTCTATGATAATTTGTTTGAATGAAATTATTTTTAAGTAAACAATCCTGTCTTGATCTTTGTACCTAAAAACCTAAAAACAAATAAGTTTAATTATTACCATGGAAATTGCAAACTAAGTACAAAGAAAAAATTTACTACAAATGAGGGCAGAGCTGATGTATCTCCTTAGAAGGATTTTCCTCAAAGTAAGGTCCTCAGGCTGTACAGAGCCTTGTCCTACTCACAATCCTTCCACAGTCTAGAAATGTGCTCTACGTTATTAAAATGGCATGCAAATTGATGCATTTTATTTTCTACTGCCACTTATATGACCTCAGTCATTGCAATTTATAAATTTCACAAAGGAATAATGTGCCCAGATGCATAAAGTGAGTTAAATTGTATCTTTACCCAAATTTCAATTTCTTATACCAATTAAATCATTTTGTTGGGCAAAATACATGGAATAATTTATAAGCCAATGAAATTATAAGAATACAAAATGTGATCAGCATGATTATATAAGTTCTTGGAATAGAGTTTCTAATATTTTCTAATCCACTGAGAATTGCCAGATTTTATTTTCAGTTATAAACATTAATGTTTTAAACTCTCCAGTATGTCATATAAATGCTATTTAAGACTTGGCTGACTTAAAAGGCATCCCACCAAAATGTTTTTCCTTGGAAGTTATTCATGCAGCCTACTAAATTCTTGAGGAGTAAATGCTCCTGAGTGCTGGTGGTAGGCAAAGCTCCTCAAATGTTCTTTTTCATGTTAGCTGGGGAGGCATGTGTCTTTGAAAATTGACTTACCTTGAGTTGCAAGAGAAGGGGTTGGACATCTTTCATGTATCATGGTAAACGTCAGGAAAAAAGAGCAAAGCTTCTTTTCTAAAATATTATGAATAGAAACCCTTAATTGCCTTTTGCTTAATCTCACATGTCAGAGAGTCTTTCAGTTTTTCTTTTATCTAGGAATTTGCAGTGTTGAAGTTGTCTGTTGAATAAAGAGAAGGCACAGCCACAAAGTCAGTAAGCCTGGGTCTAACTAAACTCAGGTCTGTCTCCAATGTGCTTGAAAGCCAAGTCTTTTTATTGGTCTCAAGCTTCAATTATATTATTTCTGAGTTACAACCGTTCACTGGATTATAACAAATGGGCCAGGATTTATCAAATGGGCAGGGATTTATTACATTTGTCACTAAGGGACAGGCAGGATTACAACCTGACTGATTTAGAGATAATCTTTATAAAATGTATGTATCAAGATGTTTTTGTGCTTTTTGTTTTTGTGGAGCTGTCAGACTATACATGCACTTGAAATAGTGTTTATAAAGTTGTCATGTGAGTAAGTTAGCAAGGAGTGTTCTGCCTTCATGTCATTAAGACAGTTTAAATGAAATGCTTACTCTATTCTGTTTTGATTGGCCCAAACACCCATATAACTCACTACCATCAGGAATATAGAGAGTGATTGTCATAACCACATCTACCCTTTAATGATATCAGCCTAGGGAGGATGCAGAAGAAGATTATAGATTTGTCTATGTAGAGAATATGATCAGAACCAGGTCATGTAGAACCTAGGCACACACATAGCCATATAGAAACCTAAGCAACTACTTTGAGAATCCAAAGCCTGGGGAATCATAAGATTCCAAGTTCAAGTGGGACCACTTACTGTGTAAAACATCCTGCACAATAAAAAGTATGATATAGATATACAATTGCAAGTATTAAAAAAAAGTAAGTATGGCTGGAGAGACAGCTTAGAGGTTAAGAGCACTGGCTCTTCTTCTAGAGGCCCTGAGTTCAATTCTTAGCAAGCATGTGCTAGCTCACCACCATCTATAATGACATCTGGTACCTTTTCCTGGTGTTCAGGCATTTGGTGGAACATGTACATAATAAATAAATATTATTTTAAAGCTATAATTAATTTAGAAATGAAAAAAATCTCAGGGATATAGTAACATAGTTAGAATAGTTTTAAACTGCTGCCAAAATTCTGGCTTATTTAAACTCAGTAATGAGTGTTGAAGATCTTAATGCTAAGCTGTAGGTCCAGGCCAGCCATATAATTATATTATTTATGAGAAAATAAGACAAAATATATTGAGAGACAATCAGTGCTCTCTGACACATACTGTCTAGTTGAGAGATGAAAAAACCATCTGACAAAACAGTATTTGTGGGTATACCACTGAAGTAATCAAAAAAAAAAAGTGTTATTCTCATCAACAAAATTGGTCATTGATAATTTCAGGAGCCAGACAAATGTCAGAGGAAGAATGAAATATTTCCTGTTTGATGTAACAACAATCTTCTCTGCCTTTGTACATTGTGTAGCAATTTTTAGGCTTTTGGTTTCAAACCGTATTCTAATAATAAAGAACTTCAAGTTTCTCCAAATTGCATATTACATCTCAATCGTCCTCTCGTATGTCTGTAAGTATGTCAGACAAGTCTTATCAATTTCCATATTACTTCCTAAATATATTCAGGCACATATACAAATATACATATGTATATATCATATCTATGTATATTATGTGTCCAATGAGCTATGTAGATATAGATTTTGTTGCCTTGAAGAATCTTGACTAATACAGGTATCATGTCCATTATGGAATCAAAAAATTTTAGACTTAGGAAAGAATAGTATGAATTGCAGGAATAAACATAGTATAATGATAATTGAAAGCAAATGTGACAGGCATTAAGAGAGTGTTTTTCTATTATCTGTTCAGTGAATAACAGAAATACACATGCGCAGCATAAAGCATTTTCTCCTGGCAATGGTAAAAGTTTATAAAATAGGTCTTTATAGTTGTGTGTATAAGACAATTGTTGCATGCTCTGGCTTGAACTCAAAGTCTTGTGTGTCATGCTTAAAAGACCTATGCCAATTTGGTCAAGGAAGGAATAAAGAAAGAAATTAAAAACTTTCTAGAGTTTAATGAAAATCAAGCCAAAACATACCCAAACTTATGGGACACAATGAAAGCAGTCCTAAGAGGAAAACTCATAGCTTTAAGTGCCCCCCAAAAGAAACTAGAAAGAGCATACACCAGCAATTTGACAGCACACATTAAGGCACTAGAACAAAAAGAAGCAAATTCACCCAAGAGGAGTCAAAGGCAGGAAATAATCAAACTCAGGACTGAAATCAACCAACTAGAAACAAAAAGAACTATACAAAGAATCAACCAAATCAGGAGCTGGTTCTTTGAGAAAGTCAATAAAACAGATAAACCCTTAGCTAGACTAACTAGAGAGCACAGAGATAGTTTCCTGATTAACAAGATCAGAAATGATAAAGGAGACATAACAACAGACACTGAAGAAATCCAGAAAATCATGAGATCCTATTACAAAAGCCTATACTTACCAAAACTGGAAAATCTGGATGAAATGGACAATTTTCTAGACAGATACCAGGTACCAAAGTTAAATCAAGATCAGATCAACGATTTAAACAGGCCCATATCTGCTAAGGAAATAGAAACAGTCATTAATAGTATCCCAACCAAAAAAGCCCAGGACCAGATGGATTTAGTGCAGAGTTTTATGAAACCTTCAAAGAAGACCTAATATCAATACTCCTCAAACTATTCCACAAAGTAGAAACTGAAGGCACTCTACCCAATTCGTTCTATGAAGCCACAATTACTCTTACACCTAAACCACACAAAGACCTAACAAAGAAAGAAAGCTTCAGAACAATTTCCCTTATGAATATCGATGCAAAAATACTCAATAAAATTCTTGCAAACCGAATCAAAGAACACATCAAAACGATCATCCACCATGATCAAGTAGGCTTCATCCCAGGGATGCAGGGATGGTTCGATATACAGAAATCCATCAACGTAATTCACTACATAAACAAACTCAAGGACAAAAACCATATGATCATCTCACTAGATGCTGAGAAAGCATTTGACAAAATCCAGCATCACTTCATGATAAAAGTCTTGGAAAGATCAGGAATTCAAGGCTCATATTTGAACATAGTAAAAGCAATATACAGAAAACCAGTAGCCAACATCAAACTAAATGGAGAGAAACTTGAAGCAATCCAACTAAAATCAGGGACTAGAAAAGGCTGCCCACTCTCCCCTACCTATTCAATATTGTACTTGAAGTCTTAACAGGAGCAATTAGGCAACAAAAGATCAAAGGGATACGAATTGGAAAGGAAGAAGTCAAATTATCACTCTTTGCTGATGATATGATAGTATACTCAAGTGACTCCAAAAATTCCACCAGAGAGCTCCAAAACCTGATAAACCACTTCAGCAAAGTAGCTGGATATAATAATAACTCAAGCAAATCAGAGGCCTTCCTATACCCAAAGGATAAACAGGTAGAGAAAGAAATTAGGGAAACAACACCCTTCACAATAGTTACAAATAATATAAAATACCTCGGTGTAACTCTAACTAAGCAAGTAAAAGATCTGTTTGACAAGAACTTCAAGTCTCTGAAGAAGGAAATAGAAGAATATCTCAAAAGATGGAAAGATCTCCCATGCTCATGGATTGGCAAGATTAATATAGAAAAATGGCCATCTTACCGAAGGCAATCTACAGATTCAATGCAATACCCATCAAAATTCCAACTCAATTCTTCATAGACTTAGAAAGAGCAATTTTCAAATTCATCTGGAACAACAAAACACCCAGGATAGCCAAAACTATTCTCAACAATAAAGGAACGTCTGGTGGAATCACAATTCCGGACCTTAAGCTGTACTACAGAGCAATTGTGATAAAAACTGCATGGTA
>NW_022196912.1:110849169-110871146 GCF_008632895.1 Mastomys coucha | reverse complement strand
TGGTGGGATTGTAAGCTGGTACAACCACTCTGGAAATCAGTTTGGTGGTTCCTCCAGAAATTGGACATCGTTCTATCAGAGGACCCAGCTATACCACTCCTGGGCATATATCCAAGATACTGCAACATGTAATAAGGACACATGCTCCACCATGTTCATAGCAGCCTTATTTATAATAGCCAGAACCTGGAAACAACCCAGATGTCCCTCAACAGAGGAGTGGATACAGAAATTGTGGTACATCTACACAATGGAATACTACTCACCTATTAAAAACAATAAATTTATGAAATTCTTAGGTAAATGGATGGATCTGGAGAATATCATCCTGAATAAGGTAATCCAATCACAAAAGAACAAACACGGTATGCACTCTCTGATAAGTGGTTATTAGCCCAGAAGTTTGGCATATAGGAAGAAAAACCCACAAACCACAAAGAACTCAAGAAGAAGGAAGACCAAAAGGTGGACAGTGCATTCCTTTTTAAAAGGGGGAACCAAATACCCAAGGAAGGAGTTGCAGAGATTAACTATGGAGCAGAGACTGAAGGAAGGGCAAGCCAGCCTAAATATAGCTATCTCCTGAGAGGCTCTGAAAGTACCTGACTAATACAGATGTAGAGGCTCACAGCTATCCATTGAACTAAGTACATGGTCCCAAGAGAAGGAGTTAGAGAAAGGACCAATGGAGCTGATGGGCTTGCAGTCCCTTAGGACGAACAACAATTTGAACTAACTAGTACATTTAGAGCTCCCAGGGTCTCAACCACCAACCAAGGACTGCACATGGAAGTGGTTGATTGTTCTGGCAGCATGTGTATAGTAGTGGATTGCAAATTCAATCATCAGTAGGAGGAGAGTACCTCGGCCCTGTGAAGGTTCTGTGCCCCAGTGTAGGGGAATGCCAGGGCCAATAAGTGGGAGAGGGTGGTGTGGCAGGCATGGGGAGAGGAAAGGCAACAGGGGTTTGCTTTTGCTGTTTTTGTTTGTTTCTCTGTTTTTTGGAGGGGGAAACTGGGAATGGAGAAATTTACATGTAAATAAAGAAAATATCTAATAATAATAAAAAAAGACCTATGCCATTAAACAACTTCTCAGGGTCTTTACTCTGCATCCAATTGTTATAATATGTAAGAAAAAACCTAGAATATAATACAAAATTGCAGCTAAGCCTGCCATAAACTGCAGGATTAGTTTAGTCTAGCCTCGCTTTTCACGGCAAAGTATGTGGAACCATGACTTGCCATTGAGAAACTAATGTATATATAAAAGCTTTCCATGCTTTCATAGAATAATATATATTTAGATGATATATAATTGTAGATATATATCCAAATGTTGAGGTTTAGAATGCTACCTTGGTATTTTAAAATAATGGGTAAAAATTTTCAAGACATCACTCATTTATTGGAAAATCACTCACCCTTGTTATCTGCTGTAAAGTGAAACATCCCTTTTACTGTAAGTTACCCAACACCAAGACCTTTAACTTCCTTTACAAAGTTATGAAATTTCAACAGATTGCTGCTGCTCTACACTTCCTTGAATGCAGTGTAGAGCTGTGAAATATGACAGTTGCCTTTAGTTGCTGATTCTGCCTCAATTTCTCATCTGGATAATCAGATGGCTGAAACTGGAATTTTTTTGTCACACCCTTAAACAGCCCCTTTCAAAATGTCTTCATAATTAACTTGTCTGAAGTGACTGTTGGCTAAATTTAATTTCTAATACCAAATACTTTCCAAATCAACAAATTGAATACATCATCATGAATAATCATTCCTTGTAACTATTCTTAATGAACAATGTTGCATTGAGATGGGAGATGAGACACAAAGTGATCAGTGCCAAAGAACAAAAAAAAAAAGTTAATAGAAAAATTAATTAGCAACAACTAGCTGACTCCCCTAGAAACAGGAGATTCATGGAATAGTTCATTTTAAAGGTCATTTAAAGGAGACGCATTGAAACTTGACATTCCATCTTCTAGCATTTAAATATTTGACTGAATATCTATTATTCAGCATGATTGGTTGTCTGGAAGCCAAACATGTTCCTTGCCAAGAGAAGATGTGAAGTAGGTCATCCATAGAGTACCCCTAGGGGAACCATGTGCATGCAACATGCACATACAAAGGGATACACACATATCTAGTGTTCCTTACGAATTTCCTTAATTTTATCTGTGTTAGGAGAAATTGCAGTATCATAATCTCTATAATATTCCCATTTCTATAATAGCTTTAAGCTTTTGATATGCTACAGATTTTCAAATCACAACTGCCTGTATTCTAACTCTCAGTTTGGTCACCTTTCAAGTCTGAACTTTGGCGTAATAGTATAGTACAATCAATAATACCAATTCTGCTATAAGTTCAAAGCCTAAGAATGATCTTCTTTGTATATTTTGTAAGAATTAATACAAATTATATATACATGGTTGATTTTAATCCAATGCTCCTCAATTTCATAGGGATCCCTGAAATTATTCTTTGAATTATTGAGCAAACATCTTTTGAAGACTTGAGTTCATACCTCATGTGTATTCTCTTTTCTGATCTGTTCATTTGACATAATGTCATGAAGATATATCTTTTTTATTCTATTTATTTATTTATATGTTTTTTATTTTATAATTTTTTGTTTTAGCAACATGTGAATGAAGCATGGCAAGAGGAATTAAGTTAACATTTTATGACTCTCTCTGTAATAATCATACAATTACTAATATGGAAATGAAACACTGATATATATATATATATACTGATATATATATATATATGTGTGTGTATATATTCACATATATATACATATATGTGTGTGTGTGTGTATGTGTGTGTGTGTGTGTGTGCGTGTGTGCATGTGTGTGTGTGTGTGTGTTTCTTCCCAAAGACCTAAGGCATTTATTGAAAAAAGTTGGGTGAAATTATTACATATTAACTATAATAATCTATAAGATGTTTCTTGCTTCTTTTAACTGAATAGACTCATATAGAATCAACAAATACTTAATATGCAATAGAATTTAAGACATGTAAATTGAGTGAAAGTGCACATATTAATATTTAGTCAATTAAACCTCAATGATTAAAGTATAAAGACTGCTGTTTAATGGAATTTTAATAAATGTGTGTTTTCATGGTAATATTTCTTAGAGAAAAGCCAAAACAAAATGAAAATATTTTGATCATTCTGTTTGTTATAAAAATATTTTCAGTTAAATAATGTAGGGAGAAGGGAAATAATCAGTAAAGTTTTTTCTCTTTGAGCATGAAGATCTGAAATCAATCGTCAGAACCCAAACAAAACATTTCATGTGTGGACACACTTGACAATAATTTTAGGGCTAGTGGGGTAGCCCTAAAATTTCTTTCTTTCTTTCTTTCTTTCTTTCTTTCTTTCTTTCTTTCTTTCTTTCTTTCTTTCTTTCTTTCTATATTTATTTTACATGTATCAAACCATATGTGTTGTCCATATACTCCTGAATTTGTGGCCTTCCAATAAAGTATGACTGAACTACTGTGGAGAGTGGAAGAAATTTAATCCAGTAAAATGACTCCTCTCCTCTCACTGGGATACAGACACATCATGGGTACATGTTTAATCGCAAACTATGCCTTCTATCCAACAGACAAAGTGACAAATCTGAGAACGTTTTGACAGGATAAGATACTCCCAACTCTCAATTGAATGTCATAGTAAAGAAAAGTCATTTAAAAAGAGTCATTCTGTTCAGTTCAGTCAGTTGAGTTTAGTTGAGTCAGTTAGTTGGGAGTTAGTTGAGAGGCAGTGCAGGAGAGTTGAGTTTGTTGTAGTTCAGTTGATGGTAATAGAGTTTGTAGAGTTCAGAGACAGTGTTTTCTTTTGTTTTCTCTTCTCTTCTCTTCTTTTTTTCTTTTCTTTACTTCTTTACCAAGACTGTTATATGGAAACAGCTTGAAGAGAGAACAAGCTAGTCACAGGTTAAGACAATATGAGGCAGAAAATGAGAAAGAACTAGAAGACTAGAAAAATTCCCAGAGTTACTTTGAGAACAAGCAGAGTAATTCAATGAGAATCTGATAGAAGACAGATTAAATCCGTCAGCTTGGAGAGGAGTTTGTGGCAGGACAGCTGAGTTGATCCTGCCAGCCAGAGATCAAAAAGAATTAGAGTGAGCTTATTCAGCAGTAAGACTTCAAGATGACAATTATATCTTGTAAATAAAAGATATGTTTACAATGGGCATTACTCTTAAAGAAAAGTATCGCTAAAGCTCCTTGACTACTGATGGACTGCCATACTTCCCCTGCCCTCCCTGTGGTGGCATGTGATCTCTCTTTGACTTAAACAGGTGCATTATGTCATATCCTTTGTGCGTTCCCTTGTGCAGTTGCCCTTCCATGTCCTGAAGACACCATTTCCCTATAGTCATCTATTGTCTCTAACTCTTACGTTCTTTCTGTTCCCTCTTCCACATTGCTTGCTGAAGAGGAGAAGGTGTGATACACATATCCTAATTATGCCTGAGCATTCTGTTATCTTTAACTTGACTAGTTGTGGATCTCTGTGCTAATCACCCTGTACTGAAATTAGAAGTACAAGATGTACAAGGGTTAGGAGATATATTAATGTGTGGGCATAATGCTCAGTATTTAGTTATAACACAAAATCCATGGAGGATGTGAACATTCTGTGGAACTTGGTTGAACAATTATAGAATGGTAGGTGATAGCAGATTCTTTAGTCCATTTCCAACCTAAGATATGGCATAAATATTTAAAGCAGTTGAAATCTTTTATCTCATTTGTGGACAATTGTATAATACTAAAATTACCCCCATGCAACACAACTTTAATTATTATTTTAGTATTTTCAAAATTATGTTGAGACACTGTATCCCATCATCATAGATCATGGGATTGAATCTATTTTTCCTACATCCTACATGAAACTAAAATTTTCTAATTGCATCTGTTTTTTTTTCCTTCTCTTAACTATTTATCTCCTTTCTACCTGCTCAAGTCCTGTGATTGTTTTTCCATTTTGTGGGTTCTGTCACCCACACAGCCCAAATAAGACAAGAAGTCACAGTTATAGACCAATGATTCATCATCATTTAGACAAAATTTAGACATCATATAGAAAACTCCTATTCTAGCAAGTATGAGTAAACAATTAGAAATTGAATGGAAACCTTCCTTTCTCAGTACATCTCTGGTTATCCTGTTGTGAAAAATTGTCAGTGATAATATTTGATGCAACCCCCAAAACATCTGCTTCTATGTAACCAGTATCACCTGTCACACACTGAGCATCCCTTCATTGTAGTTTAACATATTCACTCATAGTTTCCTGACTAGGAGCTGTAAGCCTCAAATATTTCTTACAATCTCCCAGCAGAAAACTGCAAATTGAGAATGTCTTTCCCAATATTCTCAACAGAGAGCTTAGTTTCTCCAAACTCACATAGTTTCCATAAGCGTAAATGAACATTGTACTACCAATGGGAATTATAACAAGCATTCTTTCTATATAGATTTATAATGAAATTTAATATATTATAGCTTACAACTTTCTCTATAATTCTATCTACATATTCTCAAAATGGGATTTGCATTTGATACTTCTTATATGCAAGATTTATTGTTTATTCAATTACATTTTCTTTATCATTTTTGTCCTTTTTTTCTAAGACACAGCACACACACACACACACACACACACACACACACACGTACACACACATGCGCACACACACACAATGCACTCACACACATGCATGCTACTTTTTCCTAAATATGCCACAATTATAATATGGCAAAAATAAAGTAAATCAAAATAAACACAATTTTTCAGATAAAATCTTTTGTGTTTTGACACTAGTGGTGCTAAATTTGATAATAAAGGAAATTAAGCATTGAATTTAAAAAAAAAATCTAGTGTGAGCAACAGGTTGCCCTATGAATGTATAATCAGAATAAATAGATATATGAGGTTTTATTTAAAAAAAATAGTTGACTTTGAATTTCACATGAACAAGAAAGGGATGATTCCTGAAATTATAGCTGATTTTTGTGTTTTGTCTAGAAAGCTGAAAGGGGAAACAATGCTAAGCTTTTCAGTGAAGTACACAGGTGATCTCAGGTGCACACAACAGATTTTCTTTGAATCAAAGAAGGATATCAATCAGAATTTCTTCATGATATTAAAAGTTTTATATAAAAATAAATAAATGAACATCTCTCCTATGATTTGAAAATATAATCCAATATATTCGGATTAATTTTAAGAGTAGAAAAATTATTCCTTCCTCTACCCCGGTCTCCTCTTCCTTAACCTAATTTAAAGCTTTCTCTTCCCTTACTTTCCTTAAATATTTTCTGCCTCTTTCTTCTCTTCTGCTCCCCTGAAAGCCCAGCCTTCTCCCTTGGAAGCCCCACCCACCCTCAGCTAGTTACTTACTTTCATAAATACCCTCAGCTATTTTCTGACTTTGGAATGAATTTCAAGTGAATCACACATTTTTGAAAATTCAAGACTAACATCCACAAATTACAGAAATCATGTGATAGTTCTATTTCCTGGTTGGACTTTAAATCATTCAAAATGATTGTTTCAATCTTCTTTCATTTACCTATGAATTTCATAACTTTATTTTTCTTAACAGCTAAGTAATATTACATTGTGTATCTACCACATTTTATGAACTATTGTTGATAACACTGTCAGATTAAAGTTGAAAGCTTAAATATATATTGAAAAGTAAAAAAAAAATGCCCATATTAGCAGATTAATTTTGCTTTATTTTCTTTGCCAATTTTGACTAACAAGTCTTATTAAAGTAATGAAAATGGCCATCCAACCTCTACTTAGTTAAATAAATCATTCCTTTTTCCTAGTTTTTTTTCTAAGAATTTCTGGTATTCAATCTTTCGCAAATACATTATTGCTATACTTAGTACTTCGTCTAGATGTAGTAGAATATGATGATTGCCTCCAGCTCTGTAACAAGGCTGGAGACCATCACTCCAGAGTTGAGGCAGGAAGGGTCTCCAAACCCAAATCACAACCCGGAGTAGCAATTATAAATTGATTTAGTGAGTATAAAAACAGAAGATACTAAAGATAAAAATCAAAACTAAAACCTGTAGACCAGTGACCTTGCCAAGAGTATTCTACTGCTTTGTAAGCCTGTAGCCTACATATTTATTTGCTTTCCTGAAAAGTGCAAAACGACAAATTTTTAGATGTCTCTGGAACCATTCAAAATTATTTTTATTGTAGAACTTTAAAAGTAGGAAAAATAATCAGATGTGCCATGTGAAAACAGCCTTTTCCTTATATGACATTGTTGTTTCACAAAAGTAGTTTCAGAACCTGATGCTGCATGCACAAATCCTGCATGAGAGCGAACCAACCCAAATTCCAACAGAAACTGGGGAGAGACCCACTAAGTTCATCCCAGACATGGCTGATGAGCTATTGGCAGTTGTTGCCCACTTGGCAAGGAGAATCAGTTTTCTCTGGGAATGTTGGTCCCTAACAGCTTTTCCATATTCTAGTATATGTCTCTACTACCATACACAAACAGGTATCACAAAATGAGCTCAGTGAGTTAATAAAAAAGGCAAATGAATCTAGAAATGGTGGCAGGTACAGAAAGAGGTGGAGTGAATGGAGTGAGGCAGGTATGGTCTGATCAAAATACATTTTATGAAATTCTCAAAGGAATCAAATGAGATGCTAATCTTGCTTTGTGGATTGAATGGGGACAGCTTCCATTAATGTGTTCCTGCACTGAATAAAATTAAAAGAGCCTAATTTAAATAAATATGTCAGTATTGCTTCCTTTAGCTCTATTTCAGCCTGGATGGATCCTGTGAGAGCTTGTCCTCAAAAGTGAGATTTAAGAAACCGCCTCAGAGTTGCTGCAACAAGACCTTAGGGATGAGAATGTCCAAGGGCTACTCTGGAGAGAATAGAATTATGTCTGTCTTGGCTAGGAGATTGAATGAATCTATAAATACCTTCAAGGCAAGCCATATGGAGAATGAAGTGCCAGATACCACAAACATGAGTAACTCATTTTATATTATTCATCAAATATTTAATTACTTGACATTACCAGTAATCTATTTGAATCCCTCGTATTTCTATAAAATGAAAGGAAGAGGCCAAATAGCTACATCATTAAAATGAGTAAAATCTTTACATAGAAGTAGAATTAAGACCAAATCTATCCATGGGTTGATTCATTACTTCATAAATACAATGTCAGTTTGGTAACTAATGGAAGTGAAATTCTTTTTGTTTTCTTTAAATGCTAACACTGTTCCTTAGGTTAAGACTTTTGTGCTTTTGAATTTTAACCCCTATTCAATATGAATTTTTCTCAAATTTCAGGGAGGAAGGAACAGTTCTGAAATGAAATCACTAACATAAAATCAGACAAAGTTGATTTGAAAACTTCTATTTGGTTTAAATATGTAATGAGAAGGAAACAATGCATAATGCTTAGCTTTCCAATTTCTGCCTCCAAATCTTGGGTGTTTTCTTATTTCCTTTAGTCTTTATTTCACCTCCTAAATAGCCAGGAAAACAATATATTATTTTTATGAGGTTGAAAGCACTGCATGCAAAATCTAATTGGCATGCACTGAACTGATGATCTCCAGACAACTGTAGAATTTCAGTCTTCAAAGTACTTGAAAATTGAACTCACTTTTTTTTTATGTATCCAATATGAGAACTCTTCTAAGCTATTTCAGCACTGTTTTGTCTGGTGAATCAAAATACTAAATCTTCCTCTCAGACTGGATGCCACTTGGTCATGTTCATCATGCCAAGTGAAGTTTTTGAATTCAAGACTAGGCGAGACACATGTTCTATAGCTAATTTATGGCCTGGTTGTAGCAAGGGGATTTACATGGTTCTTACAGAGAATTCATGATGCACTGCAGATACAGAAAAAGCAAGACTTTTGATCTGATGGCGTGGAGATATGTATGTATTAAGACACATGGCTTGGATAGAAAGCTCTGCAGTGTGAAGATTGATTGAGCCCAGAAAAAAAAATGTTTTCGATGCAGAGGATATGCTAGAAATGCCTGGCCAATATAAATATGTTGCAAGGTAAATGGTGACATCCTCTTAAATCTGTAGACTAGAGTTTCTTCATAGTTGACTATGCCGTTTGGACATAACTGGAGAACTAAGGCAACAGCAGTCAGACATCTGGTCATTATTTGAGTTTTGGGATTCGAGAGTCTTCTTCCAAGTGTTCTTGCTATTCAGCTACTAATAGAACTAAGCAATGCAAGTGCTCATGCATCTAATTTTGAGACTTTCCAGCAACTGCAGGAACGTCTTCCAACCAAATTTCAGAGTGCTTCTTCAGTAACCAACATATGCACTGCCTTGAGGTCAAGCTGAGCTTGGTGATGAGAACTGCGACTCTCTGGTTTTAATTTCAATCATTATTAGTTACTAAAGAATGTACTATCATTAAATCTGAGAAAAAAGACAATGACAGCAGGTGACTGTAATGTAAACAGAAGTTTCATGCACATGAGATGACTCTCTTAGAACTTCATTTTTTAAAACAATAATCACTGTATAAAACAATATGCTTCCTTCAAGCTGCTCTTCCATAGGGTGAAGGACCAGAATAGAATGACCCAATTAAGAATTTTTGATGGGACTGTGTCATAACAGACAGAATAGTCTTCATGTCACACTTTTTAATATGTTCACTCTTCAAAGAAAGCTGAGCATAATTAGAAAGCTCTATGTTTGCGGAAGTGCTTCTGAAAGGAATGGGAAAATAAAATAGCAACGAGTCCTGAGATACCTTATTATAGAGAAATTGTCTTTTAAAGCCCTCATCCTTAATTTGATGGGTAAGAACAGATATATTTGTGAATGAGGAAGAAAGAAAATGAAAGAGATGAAACTAAGGAGGAAGGTACTGAGAGGGAGACAAAGAGGGAAAGAAAAAAGAAGGAGGAAGGAAGAGAGAAAGAAAGAGTTCTTACCTGATTTTCCCTTGCTTTCTGTACACAGCTGAACAATACACCAGGTGTTCTTCTAGCCCCAAATAAATTGAATGCCAATAAAAATGAAAGTGCCTTTTTCTCACCTGCGATTTGAAGCCAGCAACCAAAAAACCAGTTATTGGCAATTTGGGAACTTCTGAAGGCTGACCTCTCTTGAAAATACTGGATTATATCATTTGAAATAAAATGACCTTTCTTCAGATTTTCAGCATCAAGTCATTGTGCTTCAAGTTAAGCTTGGGTTCCTTTACTTTTCATCACATGTATGCAGTACAGACAAAGAAACCAGACAAATGGGGAATACTTTATACCTAAGAGGAGTTTCATTTTCTCAGCCTCCATCTCCTACGTAGTTGAATTCCAGCTGTTTTTAGGATAGAAAAACACCAACCATTGAAACAGAATAAAATATATGATGCCAGGCATAGCAAGTACCCCATCCTTCCACACTTGCAGGAAATTGATCATGATTGCATGCATCTGATCTTAATGGATAGTGCCTGCCCTGAGCCCCAAGAGCCCAGCCAAAGACCAGAGGAAAAGGCAACTCAAGCTCCCTGCCAAAATGCCGAATACCCCAAAGGGAAAAATGGTTCCTCCAGTTAAGTCTGCAGATGATTTTAACCTCGTGTTTACATGTAAAAAGTCAATAGTATTAAGACCTAGTTCTTTTGTTTTCAGAAAAGTGATGGGTTTCTGGACAGAGCAAGCAACAGAAGTTTTAGCTCATAAACATAGAAAATTAACATTTTCAAATAAACAACACAAAAGACAATTAAAAATGTACTGATATTTAAAACTGAAAACACAGAATACAAAAGAACATTCTTTGCAGTTCACAACACATAAATAAATCATCTAATTCCAATACACTTGAGACACTATGAAACAATGTAGTTTTCAATGAGGTTATATTTAACAAACTAAATGGTTGCCATGTTTTTCTCTAGAGACGGATGCTTAGTAAGAAGTGCATTTATTATAATCTTTTCCTAGGATGGACTAGAATGCATTTGTGGATGCTGTTTTACATTCTGGGTTCTTTTTTCTTAATTTTTGGTGACTTTGGGGGATGGTTGATCAACATATACACTTCACCTATTCTGTCACTGTCTTCCAAACTGCACTGTCTATATATAGCAGATATATAGACACAGGGTTACTGTTTGAGGACAGAGAAAATAAAAAATAATATGCAATGAAATAAAATATAATGAAAGAAAATAAAAAGGCATTTTGTTGGAAAAATATTATCTCCTGTTTTCTCCCAAGGTTTGTGAAATAATTAGAGTGGACGGCTCAGAAAGACAAGGAAAGTGTCTCCAGTTAGAATCTAAATGTAAAATCCTGCTCAGGTATTTTTGTTTGTTTGCTTCCTTTATTCAAATTTAATAAGAATAGGTATATTTTCCTTCATTTCAGAACACTGGGGTACTGAAATAAAATGCTTATAAATACCTAACAAGAAGTTCAAGATCCAGCTCATGCTCAGGCTCTTGACTAGTAAGTTCAAAAGCCTCATTTTGGATATCAACTTAGAAAACAGAGGGATATAATGCATTCTGATGCTGAACATGTTCTGGGACTGAGGGAGGATGAGGCCAATCAGAAGATCTTTCCTACTGAGAAGAGGATTAGAATATTCCAAATTCAGTCATATTTGAGATTGTTCTTTAAGCCATAAACTATGTTATGCTCTCCTCTCCATTGTCTCTAAACAGTCACTGAATTTACACCACAAAGTGTAGTTTTTGGGATTTGAGACTTTGCTGGATAAGGCAAAGAAACATAGGACCAAGCAGAAAACTTGGGAGAAACCAAAATGGGATAAAGCAGCTACTATTATACACTGATGAATATTTTGATGTTGAGATTATATATATATTATAATTTTATACATACATATATTATTATGTGAATATCAATGGATTTTTCAAAGAAGAATAAGGTTAAGTAAGGTAAGACAAGAGAACTGATGTATGCTACTCTCTAGGGAAATCCCACTCCAACTCATAATGTGTCCTAAACTTAAATCATAAAGAGTTGCATCTTTCCAGTCACAGGTTCAACTTTTGCCCATGCCACTGAGAGTATTCATGGAGCGAGGTGTGATTTTCTGATTAAGTCTCCATGGAAATCTATGTTTATCTCATCACCAGTTTATCATTTAGCTTTCTTGCTAGCAAATGTCCTTATTTTGGCCATAGTTATACCGCATATTATAGTAAAGTCCTCCACTAGGGACAAGGCTAGGATCCCGTTTAGTTAGATGCAATTTTTGTGGTCAGGTCGGTCAAGCAGACTAATGTACTACTTATTGATGTATAGGACATTTATATATATATTTTCCATTCACTTGTAGGCAGTTTAGAAGTTGTTTCCACAGACTAAACTGAAATCATAAACAAAAATTCTACAAACATTTTATCTATATAAAGCAGATACTTTTTTATTTTTAGTTTTATTTAATCATTTTTTACAGTCCAGGTTTTATCCCACTCCCAGCCCACACTCTGACTGTTCCACATCCCCCCATCTCCATCTCCATGATGATGTCTGCATTCCCCAATACCCCACCCCATCAGATCTCCCCACTCCTTGGGGCCTCCAGTCTCTTGAGGGTTAGGTGCATCTTTTCCAACTGAGTCCAGACCCAGAAGTCTTCTGCTGTATATATGTTGGGGGCTTAATATCAGCTGGCATATTTCAGCAGAATGAAATGCATGCAACTGTGTTTTAGAAAATATGGGACAGAAAACGATAAACTGAGTATAGTTCAGTGTTTCCATTTTTACTGAAATTCGTTTTTTTCTCATATAATATCTAGATTACAGTTTTCCCTCCATCTACTCCTCACAGTTCCTCCCAGCTTCTGTCTGGGTCCATCCTTTGTATATCTCACTAAAATACAAACAAGCTTCTAAGGGGTGATAATAAATTTAAATGAAATAAAATTAAATGTGACAATCCAAAAACTAACACACTATATAATAGGACAAAAGAAGAAAAAAGAAGGAAAATAGCCCAAGAAAGGGCACAAGAAACAAAGATAGTCACAGACACCTACTTGCTAGTATACTCAGAAAATACAAACAAGCTTCCAAGGGATGATAATAAATTTAAATAAAATTAAACTAAATGTGAATGCAAAAACTAACACACTATAATAGGAAAAAAAACAAGAAGAGAGCTCAAGAAAAGGCTATAAATAATGTGTAGGTTAAATATAGTGATGAAAGTATAAGCAAATAAATATATTAAAGGAAAAAACTAAAACTAAAAAACAAACAAACAAACAAACAAAAACCCCATAAGATTAAAAAGATTAAAAAGTCTCTGCGTCATTGAACCTCCACAGGACCAAGGTTCTCCCCTCCCACTGATGCCAGATAAGGCAGTCCTCTTCTACATCTGCAGCTGGAGCCATAGGGTCCCTCTGTGTATAATCTTTGGTTGGTGGTTTAGTGCCTGTGAGTTCTCAGAGGTCTGGTTGGTTGACATTGTTGTTCTTCATATAGGGTTGCAATCCCCTTCACCTCCTTCAGTTCTTCTCAAAACGCTTCCCTTGGGGTCCCCATGCTCAGTCTGAGGATTGCCTGAGAGCATCTGCATCTAGGTACAAATCTCCCTTCAGTTCACAGGTTCAGGCACAGCAGGAAGCACATGCTGCAGAGGCATTGCTGCACTCTCTGTCCTATGATGGTAGCTTTCAGCACTGTGGTCAGACTCTAACCTCCCCTTCCTGGGGCTGTGATGGTTTTCATGGATATATTTGAGTCTTTGCTTATAGCACTGAAGAAATATACCAGGTATTTGTTGTTATAAATGAACAAACAATCCCAAATACCATTGTGAAATGAGAAATCTCCAGAAGTGAATTTGAATTCAGTTTCTTTTGACCACCTGCTACTGTGCATGCAGCCCTTCTTACTGGTTTGATTCCACATTGATATTTCCTTAGAGAATAAAAAAATTATTTGCAAGTACTAATCAATTCAAGATAACTTTTGGCTGAGGGATGGAGACATGGGTATTCTTTTCCTTGGAGCTATATAACTACATGTGGTGCAGACCTTTGCAGGCCTTGTACCTACTGCTTCGGTCTCTCTGACTTCTTATATGTGTTGAGGTTCTTGATTTAGAAGGTCTTGCTTCCTTAGCATCCTTCATTTTTTTTACCTCTTCTTCGCGGTTTCTAAGCAGCAGTGTACATGGTTGAGCAAGTGTCTCCGTGGTTGGATGAGGGATCCTTAGGGCATAGCTAAGTGTGGAATAGTTAGATCTTGAGATATATCAATTCACATCTTCCTGAGACACTGTCATGTTTATTTCTACAGTGGCTGTACAAGTATACCCTCCCACCAACAATGGATGCGTGTTTTCCTTATTCCATATCTTTGTCAGCATGAGCTGTCATATGGTTATATTGATGTTAGTCATTTTGACAGGTGTAAGACAAACATCAATATAGATTTTATTTGCCTTTCTCTGATGACTAAGGATGTTTAAAATGTCTTTTAGTACTCATCCATTGGTGTTTCCTTTTATAATCGAGTTGTTTCCTTGATATCTAGTGTACTTGATCTTTTAATGATTTATTTATTTATTCCTTTTTCATCAAGATCACAGCCCCCTCCAAGTTCCCCCTTACATAACCCCTCCCATTCTCCTACCCTTGTCCTCTGAGAGGGTCACATGGTTATCCCCCCACAGCTTTAGGAAAATCTCCAGTTTTTCAGGTACCCACCTGAAGACTGAGCTGTACACCTGCAACATATGCACTGGCGCCTCAGTCCAGGCCATATATGCTCTTTGACTGGTGGCTCAGTCTGTGAGAGCCTCAAGTGGTCAGGTTAGTTTACTCTTTTGGTCTTCCTATGGAGTTCTTATCACCTTCAGGGCCCACAATCCTTGCCCCCCAACTTTTTCAAAAGAGTCTCTGCACTCCATCCAATGTTAGTCTGTGGATGTCTGCATCTATTCAGAAGCTGGATGAAGCCTCTCAGAGCACAGTGATGCTAGGCTCCTGTCTGCAAGCATAACAGTATAATTAGTAATGCCAGGGATTGGTGTTTGTCCATGGGATGATTCTCAACTTGGGCTAGTTATTTGTTGGTCTATCCCTCAGTCTCTGCTTGATATTTGTTCCGGTGTTTTTTGTACACCTGACTAATCTGGGGTTTAAAGTATTGTGGGTGGGTTGGTGTTCCATCCACTGGGAGTCCTTCCTAGTGATAAAAGGTTCCATATCCCCACTGCTACTCATTTCAGCTATTGTAATTGTATTGACTCTTGGGATCTTTCCCAGTAAAGGTGTCTGGCACTTCCTAGAGATTCCCCCCAAAATTCCCCACCCCCAGGCAGCTGCAAGTTTCTTTTCATTCTCCTGGCTCTCTGTCAATTTCTGTTGGCTCTCCATACTAGTTCCTCCCTTCCTATTTCCATTCTCCCTTCTCCAGCCCAGTTCCTTCCCTCCCTCTACCTCCGATGACTATTTTATTCCCCAATTTTAAGTGAGATCCAAGCATCTTTCCTTTGGCCATCCTTCTTGCTTAGCTTCTTTGGGTTTGTGGAATGTATCATTCTATACTTCATGGCTAATAGCCACTTGTAAATGAGTACACACCATTCATGTCATTCTGTGTCTGGGTTACCTCACTCAGGATAATATTTTCTACTTCTACCCATTTGTCTACAAATTACTGATGTCTTTATTTTTATAACTGAATAGTATTACATTGTGTAAATAAACCACATTTTCTGTATTCATTCTTCTGTCATGGGATATATTTCCATGTTTCCATATTTCATGTTTCCAGTTTCTGGGTATTATAAATAAGGCTGATGTAAACATAGTAGAGGATCTGTCCTTGTGGTATGGTGAAGTATCTTTTGGGTATATGCCCATCATATAGCTGAGTCTTCAGGTAGGACTATTTCCATTTTTCTGAGAAATTGCTAGATTGATTTCTTGAGTGGTTATACAAGTTTGGATGAGAACCAGCAATGGAGGAGTGTTCCCATTTCTTTGAATCCTTGCTAGCCTGGTCTTTTCTTGAGATTTTGGTCTTAGCAATTCTGAGGAGTATAAGACAGAATCTCAGGGTTGTTTTGATTTTCCTTTCCTTGATGAATAAGGACATTGAACATTTAAGTGCTTCTTGGCCATTCATGATCCCTCTATTGAGAATTATCTGTTTAGATTTGTACCCCATATTTTAATTGGGTTATTTAGTTTGTTGAAGTGTAATGTCTTGAGTTTTTTATATATTTTGGATATTAGCCCTCTGTTAGAGGAACTAAAGATCTTTTCAAAATCTGTAGGCTTCTGTTTTGTCCTTTTGACTGTGTTGCTTACCTTAGAGAAGGCTTTCAGTTTCAAGAGGTCCCATTTTCATTTGTTTAACATACAACCTGAGCTGTTGGTGATTTGATCAGGAAATTTTCTCCAGTGCCAAGATGTTTGAGGCTATATTCCACTTTCTCTTCTGTTAGATTTAGTCTATCTGATTTTTAGTCTATGATGTAGTAGGACCTGAGTTTTGTACAGGATGATAAATATGGATTAATTTATTTTCTTTTACATGCTGACATCCACTTATAATAGCACCATTTGTTGAAGTTGCTTTCTTTCTCCATTGTATAATTTTGGCTTCTTTGTCAAAAATCAAGTATCCATAGTTGTGTTGGTTCATTTTGGGGTCTTCAACTTGATTCCTGGATCCACCTGTCTGTTTCTATTCCAATACCAGGTGGATTTTATTACTACTGCTCTGTAGTACAGCTTGAGATCTAGGATAGTAATTCCTAAAGAAGTTCTTTTAGAGTTCAATATTGTTTTGTTTTGTTTTTTGAACAGTTTATTTTTTTTCTTTACCTGTTTCATTGTACTTTCCTGGATTTATGTAAGGGGTTTATTTTTTTTCTTTAAACCTTTATCATCTTCATAAATTCAGATTTATGGTCATACTCTTGCTCTTCAGGTGTGGTAGGATATCCAGGGCTTGCTGCCATAACAGAGAAGGATTATGATGGTGCCATATTGCACTGACTTTTGTTGATTGTGCTCTTTGTGGTTGCCTTTAGCCAACTGATTCTATGTGGTATTGGGTGGCATAGTAGTTCCTGGTAGTAGCCATGTATACATTTTCTTAATTTCAGGCATGAGTTTGATTATAATTAGTATTTCAAGAAGAATACAATATTTTGAACAAAAGACTAGGATATACAAGGAATGATGCTTGACATACCATCTAATGCATCAATACTACAATTTTTATTTGTGTAGAAAATCAGTTGTAATATTCACCAATGCTCAGTCTTATCTATACAATTTTATCTTCTCAGTCAGTATAAGACCATTTGTTTTAACTGTGATTTATTCATTGCTAGAGAAATACATATTCAAAATATTTCTTTTCAGTATTTTTATGACTGCTTATGAACTTGTAATATCATTTGAAAAATAACTCTCTCTGTCTCTGTTTCTGTCTCTGTCTCTGTCTCTGTTTCTCTCTCTGTGTCTCTTTCTCTGTCTCTCTTTATGTGTGTGTGTGTGTGTGTGTGTGTGTGTGTGTGTGTATGTGTACATTTGTTTGCTCTCATGTGTGTGAATTCAGGAATTAATAAACCTGCAATACAAATCAGATGACAACATTGGTATTTGTTCTCACTTTCTACTTTTTTGAGAAATATTTGTTTTTCATTGATTTTTATCCTAGACTAGATAGCCTACACATTTCTGAGGGTTCTACTGTTTTCACACTCTGTTTCATTATAGGAGCATTGAGATTGCCAAAGTCTGTTTCCAAACCCCAGCTAGTATGTGAGTTTTTGGGGATAATACTCAGGTTTTCATACTTGTGATGTTCGGACTTCATCAGTGCCCTGTCTATATAGGCCTGTGCTTGTACATTATTGGTAATTCTGGAGCTCACAGTAACAATGTTAATTATCTAAACTCAGAAATTCAATGATATCTGAAAGTCTGGTTTATGAAATGATTTCAGACCTTCCCATAATAATAAGTAACATGTTAAAAGAAGTTCCTACTTTTGCTTTTATGTGCTCAAGCTTATACTGAGCATCCTAATTTGCAACCTGGGGGCAATTGTTTATAGCAGTACACTTTCTAGAATTTATCAAAGATAACATAATTGGTTTTAAAATGCCATTCAACTAGAAATACACATTTACAAAGAAACCTTCCTCTAAAAGTGGAAGAAAAATTTGATAGGAATTCTCATGAGGATGTTTCTGGTCCAAAGTTAGTGTAAAAGTAACACATCTCTTCTTTAAAATGACTTAATTTTCCTAAGTTCTTTGCTGAACATATAAATAGGAACCAAACCTATTCTAATACAAAATAAAATTGTGGATGTCTCTGCTGTTTAATTTAAGGTATCTAGAAAATACTTGTAAGATCTTATGATAATTTCAATAGTTCCTAAAATAAAACTGCTCTGTATGTTTGGACAAACCATTAATCTGAACATATGGGAAGCAGAGACGAGTTGATCTCCATGACTGCATCCAGCCTGGTATACACAGTGAGTTTCCTGTCAGCCAAGGCTATACAGAGTATCTTTACATTGAAAAACAGAAACAAGCAAATAAAACTAACTAACTAACTAACTAACTAACTAACTATATATATATATATATATATATATATATATATATATATATATATATATAAAAAATCATGACTAATAGAAAGTTCTCTGTAGCTTTTAGGGTTATTTTGGAACAACTTTCCCCATTGCCTCAACATTAACTTTATACCAAAAAACTATATTAATTCATCAGCATATAGTCCCACAATAAACTAAAATACTTCTAACTGATGTTTTTCTATATTAAATTCCTAATTTTTATAACCTGTATTTTGAAAATAGATATTAGTGTTTGACGTAAGCCTGAAAACTACACACTAGTATTTCTTCAGCATTACATTGGTTATACAAGTCAGCCAAATACACAGTTATGAATGAGGGACTACACCATCCATGGTATTAGTGCTCTATGAGAGCTCTACTCATCTTAAACAGGTTAAGTTTCCTTCCTGTGAAGTGTGTATGTAAAGAGGAAAAAGGTCAACATAAATTAAAACCAGCTTCATTTATACTCATTATTGTCACTAAGCAATTGTGCCCTAATTGTTCATGACAATATCATACTTAATGCATGTAATCTTGCTTCAAGACAAAATATTTCATCGAGAGTTATTCTTAACTAATTGTGTATCCAGATGGTAGTTACCAACATATTAATGTATGTTTAATTTTTCTTTGGGTTTTAATAGTCAGATGCTTTGTAGCAGTATCATAATTATCCAACCCTAAAGAATTTTAAAATACCATATTCTTTTGGCCCCTTCATTAAAAATATAAATGTGTAGCCTGTTTTCTAATGAGTCATTACTAATACAGATAAATATGTCATGAACATTTTCTAGTCATTATATATTTGTAATACACATACACCCACAACCCCTCCACACACACACACATTCTCACAAACATTCATATATACCTGGTACCATTCAAGAAGGAAGAGTTATTTTCCATTGATTCTAGTTTATGTCATTCATAAAAAGCTACTGGAAGCAAGATACAATCTATACAATGACACACATTATGTAGAGTGTAAAGGACAGAGAATATGGATGGATTAAGCTAGGAAGGAAAATAATATAAATATAAATGAGTATGGGGAAGGGCTGAAAAGGGATGATCAAAAAGTGAAGAAGTGTAAAGAGAGGGTCAAGGAAGGGAAAATGGAATAGGAAAATAATACTAGGGTTATTTGATGGCTCCTATGGAAACCTAATATTGTAGAAGTTTCCTAACATATATACAAATATATAGTTTATCTACTGAGATTGCCAGATAATGGGGAAAACAAAGCCCCATCTGGATATATCACCATATCAAACCTCCATTTCTTGGCCAGGGAAGATTCATAGGAACCCTCAATAAACATAGATTATTGCCAAAACTATTAGTGGCTCTCCAGAATCTGATGACATACCCCTGATTATGAAGACAACACCTACACACCTCATTGACTCTTAAGAAGTTATCCTGGTGCCTACTTAGAATCTTTACCCCTATGTACTATATTGTTCATATAATTGTTCAAAGTCCTGGAAAGTACTCTGCTCACCAACAATGGAGAATTATAAACCCCAACTCAGCTACAAAAATTTTGCTCTATAGCAATGACCTTTCTGGAAGATATACTGGTGCAAAAATATCACAAAATGGGTGGGAATAACTAACCAAGATCTGATTTGAGGCCCATGCTATGAAATAGGCCTCATGTCAGCACTGATTGGTTGGCCAAGAACCTGATACTTGATAGCCCAGGGGCCTTGGGTAAAATGAAATTCTTCTGCTCTTCTAAAGGAAGATAGCAATGGAATGACTCCTAAGAAAATTCAGTTTTACTCCTAGATCTATGCTTTTCTTAGTCAAAAATCAGAGATGCTTCCACTTGCAGCATATCAGAAGAAACACAAACACCCATAGACAGAAAATATGCAGAATCAAAGACCATGGGACAGTCAGTCTCAAAATGATATCTCAATCAAATATTTCCACTCAGGGATTAGGGAATTCTGTAGGGAGGGAGTCATTAATAGTGAATAAATGAATAAATAAATAATAAATAAATAAATAAATAAATAAATAAATAAATAAATAAATAAATGCAAGAGGCAGAGAACAGAAAGCAATGCTTTTTAATCAAAAGTATGATTGGCACACACAAACTCACAGAGCCTGCAGCAGCATGAACAGATTCAGAGGGTCTGCACAAGTCTGTACAAGATAGGTTCTAAATCTGAAAGGAGAAATGCAAACACATGCACTCTACTTCTAACACAGAAGCTATCTCCATTCACAATTATTTAGAAATGAAAAACTACTTTTCCCTAAGAGATTCTCAGTTAGGAAGCAATTCATGTTTAAGGGGAAGCTTAATATCCAGAACTATATGCAACAGAGAATAAACTCAATGACACCTGTGGAGAGGCTTTGTCTGATGACATCATGTCAGGGCTGTTTTGTAACCTAAAGTTTCTTTGCTTAGTTATATGGATTTCTTTGTGTGTGTGTGTGTGTGTGTGTGTGTGTGTGTGTGTGTGTGTGTGTGTGTGTTTTAGTTTAATTTACTCTGCTTTGCATTTTGGGGATTCTTCCATATGCAAATTTGTGTATCTCTACATATGTATGTGTTTCTTTGTGCCTTTCTTTGACTCATTTCATTGGGTTGATTTGTGCCATTCTGATTTTCTTTAGTTTTGAGCTATTTTATTTTAGTAATATTCCTTGAGTGCATATTTCTTTTCTAGCTAGAGAAAGAAAGTCTGTGGATCTGGGTAGGAGGCAAAGTGAGAGAAAGAAGTAGAAGAGGGAAGAACAACTGTAATCACAAATTATTCTATGAGAAAAATAAAATATATTTTTATTAATTAAAGAACACATAAAAAGAGAATGAATACTTTTTTAAATAATAAAACAAAAGGAAAGCTACAGGTACAGGAGCATCATGAACTGAACACAATGGTTAATAAAAATTTTCAAGTATAAAAGTTTGCTTTATATTTGATATGAAAAATAACTGCCTCTCTACATTTAATGACACATCAAAAGAATGTATTATTGAGAAATGCGTTTGCAGCTAGAGAGATGAGTTCAGTAATTCTACTTGAATGTGATTGTATGCTTTCTCTGTCTTCCTATGGCACTGAATCTGCTACAGTCATACATCCTGGTATACGACTCATACACATAAAATAATACATATGTAATATATTTACATTATATATAATATAAATAACATATAACATATAATATTTAATATATAATCATATATAACTATATAATAATATATACTATTATGTTAACATATTATAATTAATATATAATTATATAA
>NW_022196912.1:110795551-110849159 GCF_008632895.1 Mastomys coucha | reverse complement strand
AGAGAATATATATTATGTATAACATATCATATATATCTTGTAGAATAATGTTATATGTTATTACACATAATATATTTTTAAATAAAATATATAATACATAACATATAGCATATAACATTTGTAATACATTATTTGTATACCAAGCATTAATTATATATTGTATATTATGTGTTATGTACTGTTTATTATCTATTATAATATTTTAATTTAAAAGAATAAAACTATATTTCTGAGTTTAGACAAAAATCAAAGCTCATGCCCCTTGTTTTATTTTATAGCTACACATTAAAATTTCTCTGTAGGTAATTGTAAAAGGCTTGTCTTCAAATTCTATGGACTTCACTTTCTTCTATGTACTTCAGTGTTGTTATTCCGTAGTCTGAATGAAGTGTTCTGTAGCAAGCAACAGGATATAGTCTCCAGTTTAAGACTTCTCAATATAATAAACAGCTGAACATATTCACCTCTCTCTTTCTCTCTCTCTCTAAATATTTATCTATCATCTATCTACCTACTAATTTACATATTTATTTAGGTAACTAAAACTTTTAAATGGCAACCTAACTTTTAAAATCACAACAGGGAATGGTGACAACACTCGAAATGTAAATAAATAAAATAATTAATAAAAATAATCTTTAAAAATACGTGAGCCCAGGGAGTTTAGAGGTCAGGCAAGGTGGGGTATGAGGCGTGTGGACATCCTCATGGAGACAGCGGGTTGGGAAGAGGTATGGGATGTGGAAAAGTCAGAGGGCAGATGGGGAGGGGTACAAAATATGAAGTGTGAAAAACAAAAATGTGTGTGTACTGCTATTGCTTCATATTCACCATCCAAACATAGCATTTCAATATGAACAAATTAGTAAAGAAAACCCTAATTAAAACAAAAAACAAAAAGATAGTTTCACATACCAATAGCCCTGCTTTAAGATCTGTGTTTGTTACTTACCCGAGAATGTTAACAATATCTAGGAAGTGAGGAATAAACTGCATTTGTAGGTGCTATTACACTGTAAGTGAGAGCATATTTGATTTGCAATGACTGCTATCATTTGTAAAACACAGCTTAGAATAAATATGAGTGATATTTTGCCTTAACAATATTTATAGCTCTCACACATGTAAGTAAATGAGACCAAATGTCATTACTGCCAACAAAAGACAAATCATGTGAGTGTGAGGGTATAGCATTAATACCACAGACATTTATGGCTTTTGAAATAATAAGTTATCTTCCTTTCTAGTATAGGAAAAGGAAGATAAAACCTCAATATTACCTCTTACAGTTCTATCACGGTGAGTTTAAGGAGAAAAAATTGAAAATAATTATGCACACTTCCTTGGGGAAGATTTTATTTGTTCTTTCTCTCCATTCCCTAGTTGCCTATACTTCTTTGTCGGGGGTTGAGGCCTCATGGGCTACCCTCCATTGACTGTGATATTTTTATTGCCATTGTCATAGTTCAGCATATATTTAAGGATTGATGCTAGTGAGAAAGTATTGGTATAATTTCCATAACCTCATACACAGATAAAAGTATGAAAGAAAGAAAGAAAAATGTGAAATAATTAATGACACATTTTATTAAATTATTTCCCCATTTTACTCTAGTGATTATAATTGAATTACAACACTTCTCCATTCAAACATTTCATGTAACCATCTTCATTTTATCTTAAATTCATTGCCCTTCTTACATATTAGTATTGCTTTCTCATAAGAATATATATATAGATATAGATATAAATATGTATTTGTACATTCAGAAATGTAACATATTCTGTCCATGTAATCATGTAATGCTACCTGAATGTTTATTTTTAGATATGATCACTGAACAACCAATTGATGACCTCCTTCCTAGGTAAAGCTGCCTTTTTCATTCCCAGTTTTCCTCAGATGCTTATGGTTATTTATTTTGGGTTGAGGCCTCATAAGCTTTTCTCCACCCACTTTGCCTTGTCCATTGGTATCGTTTTTGTTGTAATTGAATGATTTGCAATGGTATGACATAGAATAAAGTGTCAGCAGGATGTGAAGAGTACTTAGATAATGGGTAAAGTATCTGTCAGCTGTATTTCAGAAAGGGAGTTAATTTCAAGAATATACCAAGAACTGCAAATCTTGGTATACTAGTAATCAAAATCAATAAATGAGTCAATTATCTGAGCACTCTGTACTCAAAAGTAGAAATGCAAAGAGCCAGTAAGTATTTAAAAAAAAACTGTTTATCTTCTCTAGGAATCAGAGAAATGCATGTGTGATTTTTATCTCACTACAGGTATTAAAGCTACACTCAAGAAGAGAAATGCCAATAAATGCAAATGAGATGGGAGGATAAAGAAAGGAATCTGTTCTTGATGATGATAGTATGAAAACTAGCACAACCAACAGATAAAATGGGAAATATTCATTTACAAAAAAACCCCTTAAAATCACAACTACCCTAGGACAAAGATATACTCCTCTTGGTCATATGTCAAAATGACTTACCTCCAAGATAAGTCCACAGCTCTGTTCATTGCTGCAGTAAAATAAATAAACATTGATGTCACCATCTAATAAATGGAAAACAGAAATGTTTTAAACATCAATAGATTTAACTTAGCCAAAAAGAAGAGTGGAAGCATGAAAATGCTAGGAAAATAATACATTAAACAAGTTAACCCAGGGTCTGAAAACACAAATTCCATATTTTTCTTTCTTGTGTAGATTCTAATCTCTTTGTATTTACAACCATGTAGAAGTTAATATGGGTAAAACAAAACAAAACAACAACAATAAAAACTAGATGAGAACCCAAAATCTTGGAGAAAGTGGCTTTGAGGTATTTGTATGGGGAGAGAAGTAGAAGGAAGTAAACCTTAGCGTTTTGAGAGCATATAGCTCTAGCAGAGAAATGAAGGGGACGGCTGATTTGAATTCAGATGAGTGAATTTTGTTTTAAAATGCTATACAGAAACTTGTTACTTTGTAAGCCAATTTTCAAAAACAGACTATTTTAAATGAAAATAATTAAATTATTGATAAGTGAAATTAATATTTTTACTTTACTCCTGAGCAGAGAATGTGGTGAATTTAGAACAATGTGGAGATGAGAGCTAGATGACCATGAAACCATCCTTTCCTAAATGGCCTTGAGATTAGACAATCATTCCCATGTAGGAGGGACATTGATCTAGCTACATGAAAAGCTTCCATGGCCTTTCTTGTATGCTCTTTACATCTTGCCTTATTTATTAATCTTTAAAGGTATTCATTGAAACAACACCAAGCCTGATCTTGCCTTGAAACCAAGAGAAAGTGCTGCCTGTTTCCATATGAAGGCCTTTCTTTTAGATTTTATCTAGGTGAGGTGAGAGAACAAAACATAATGTAGCAGGGTTATAACATGTAGAGTTTGATATCTGGGAGCAATGAGAAGGTACTTAATTGAGGATGGGAGGGATTTATTTTTATTTTTTTAGATGTGAAAGTAAGTTAGTAAAAATCCTGGATAATGCTTTAGGATTTAGGAACAGTTTGTTTTTCTTTGAATAATTCAAATTACGTTTAACTTAAGCCTACATAAATCTGTGGGAAGTTTTGTGAAGATATTTGTTGGAATAAAATAAAATCAGAAAACAAAACCTTTATTATTATTAATTTAATCTGATAAACATGCCAACATGAATAATCTAAAAAATAATTGAAGTCATTCATTTTTGTGAGATTGTCTTCTATTTAATTGTAAAAATAAAAGGAGTTTTGAACCGAAGTACTTGTTATTTTAGAATACTTGAAATAACATATCTTTATGATAACTCTCATATTTGTTGAGGGAATGAAGCACTTTAAAGAAAATAATAATACATAAATATTTGCAGTAAATGATGCCAAAAGAGGAGACGCCATGAAAGAATATGTGGTAACTTTTAGGAATTTTAATCCAGTAGCATGGTTGTTCTGGCAAGGTACTATTTCCAATGACATAGGTCTGTGTAATCCAGATGGAATACAGACAAACCTTAGTAAACACTTTTAAAGTAAAAACATTTTGTAGAAGGAATCAGCCATGTTTTTGAGTGACTTCTAATTGAGGGACAAAGTGACAAATCAGAGAAAGATCCAATAGAGTGAGTCAGAGATGGGATATGCCCAACTCTCTCAAGATCAACACAGGAAAGAGAAGCAATTTCAGAACAGTACAGGGATTTAAGTAGAGTCAGTGAAGTTGAGTGGAGTTGAGTTCACTCAGTCAGTAAAATTCAGTTCATGGAATTCATAGTTAGTTTTTTGAAACAGAGGAATTCAGTGAGTAGCCAAGAGAAGACAGATTGAATCATTCAGCTTGGAGAGGAGTTAGAGACAGAACAGCTGAGTTGAAACAGCCAGCCAGAGTTCAGAAAGAACTAGAAAGAGTGAGTTTATCAGGGCACAGTCATAATCAAAAGCAAAATCAAATTTTAACTTTCCAATATCTGGGATCCACTCACGACCTTCTGGGCTCCTCCAAGGGGCATGTAGGAAGAGATACATAGATACATATAAAAATCACAAAACAAGCCAGGCGGTGGTGGTGTGCGCCTTTAATCCCAGCACTTGGAAGGCAGAGGCAGGCAGATTTCTGCATTTGAGGCCAGCCTGGTCTATAGAGTGAGTTCCAGGACAGCCAGGGCTACACAGAGAAACCCTGTCTCGAAAAAAAAAAAAAATAAAACCAAACAAACAAAAAAAAATCACAAAACAATAAGAGTTAAATAATGATCTAATGCTTCTTGCATTAAAACTTATTTTTATTTCTTTTTAGAGACAATTATTTCAGGTTCTTCTCTCTGTGTGTCTCTGTTTCTTTTTCTCTTTCCCTCTTTCCCACCCTCTTTCCCTCCTTCCCTCCCTTGTTTGTTCCCTCCCTTCCTCCCTTCCTCCCTCTCTCCCTCTCTCTCATCAGCTAGACTGGCTGATCAGTAAGTTCTGGGGATGCTCTAATACATGCCAACCTTGTTTAAGTGCTACAGTTACAGATGTAAACTGTTGTTTCATGGGTATGGGAGATCCATATTCAAGCATTCTTGCCTACAGAGTAAGCATTTTATGTACTAAGATATTCTCCAAAACTCTGTTATAATTTTTATTGGATATTTTATTTATTTCCATTTCAACTGTTATCCACTTTCCAAGTTTCCCCTCTGTAAACCATTTTATTCCATCCCCCAAATTCTTATATCTTCCTTGCCAATAAACTTCCTGTGCTGGGCGATAGTGGCACACACCTTTAATCCCAGCATTTGGGAGGCAGAGGCAGGAGGATTTCTGAGTTTGAGGCCAGCCTGGTCTACAGAGTGAGTTCCAGGACAGTCAGAGCTATACAGAGAAACCCAGTCTCAAACACCCGCCCCCCCCCAAAACAAACAAACAAACAAACAAACAAACAATAAACTTCCTGCAATGACTAACCTTCATTGTAAACATAGCTGAACAGAACTGTTTACTACCTGAATAAATACAGTGCTATCTCATAAACATGAGTCATCCACTGAATAAAATAGGCAAATGGAACAAGACAACCTGAGACCCACATTTACCTTTTCCCATTCCCAGACCATGGATACAGTATAACTACTTCCTGCACACTTACTCCCCATTTCCCTTAGCAGCTGTAGACTTTTACCTTCCTAAACGATCAACCTGAAAGAACACCTTTTGCTTCTCTCTGTCATGGAATTATATATCCTGAATGTACCCTTTTTACCATATTTAGAATCAGTTTTTATCTCATTTATGTCATATGGCATCCAATTAGTATTATCCTTCCTAATATAATATAATATCTTCTATATATTCTATAATATATAATATCTTTAAAAGAAACCTAAATAAACAACTTTAACTGAGAAAAGACCACAAGGAAACAGCAATCAATATGTGAGGCAAAGAAAAATTAAGGTATATAGTCAAATTCTTTCCTAGTTCTTCAACTAAAACCTATATACTACAAAAGAAAGATGAATTTATAAAAGTACAGTGAAGATTCTGCTCCCTTGGGATAAAATAACAAATCAATAAAAACATAGAAGTTTGCATGTTCAGAAAACTGTTTTCTTCCAGTCCTGATCCCCTGAAAACCAACTTAGGGAAAGGAGACCACCCTAGACACTAAAAGATAGTTGGGAGCACTTCTGGAGGCTATAAGGGAATTGGGTCCTATTCCTTCCTCTGATTCCAAGGTTGCCAGAGCTTTTTATTTTCTTTATTTCATGTCTTAACTCACCTCTTCACATGTCTTTTCTTTTTGCTTCCTGATCCCCTACTATCTTCTTTGTATCTTTTCATGAAATCTAACCCTGGATACAGCTGAACCATAAATTCAGGTCTTCTCTCTTTGAACTATTTTCAAATAATATCACTTCATGAGAATTTAGGACTGCATTTAATGATTAAGTTCAAAAAAGTCATCCATTATACATTACTTTAATTGTTAACATTAAAGCCAAAATTGAATATATGGTACCAGATTTTAAAGGTTTAAACTTTTAACCATATCAGAAAACAGCTACATAGATGTAGAGGTAAAAAAGATATCTCTACAGATGTCTTAGTCAGGGTTTCTATTCCTGCACAAACATCATGACCTAGAAGCAAGTTGGGGAGGAAAGAGTTTATTGAGCTTACACTTCCACACTGCTGTTGATCACCAGAGGAAGTCAGGACCGGAACTCAAGCAGGTCAGGAAGCAGAAGCTGATGCAGAGGCCATGGAGAGATGTTCCTTACTGGCTTGCTTCTCCTGGCTTGCTCAGCCTGCTCTTTTATCGAACCCAAGTTAATGTGTTTAATTATCAAGTTTAGTTAAAAGAGAAACGCTAATATATTTTGTGTGGGTGAAAATATGTGGGACACAATTGAACACAGGGACAAGACCACGATCTTCCAGCTACAAAGAAATTAAACAAAACCATACTAACAACACCCTAAAAGCACAAATTTCATTCTGAGAACTTGATAATGTGCATCTAACATTAAGATTTCTTTTCACCTCAAATAGAAAATGAGTTATAAGAATTAGTGACTTGTCTACTTTCTAATGTCTACAAAAATTGTTGGAATTAAAGAGGCTGACTTTCAAATGCTAAAAAGGCAGTAAAACAAATTTCAGAAATATACAAACTGAAATGCACAGAATAAACTAAACAGAGAGATGTCCATTGCTTACAAATGCTAAGATAAATCATGAGGCAAATGAGAGAGAATATGGCCAGCAAAGATTTCAAACAGTAGTCCAAAACTGAAAATAAATATAAGTTGAGATATTAAATTCCTATTTATTGGAAATAATTATTATCTCAAAGCACAAATAAGAAAATTGAAAATATAATAATCAATAAAAATCATCTCTATACTGTATAATTGTTATAATAAGTAATACATAAATTTGTCTGTAGAGATATATGATAATCTACATGAAATATTTTAAAATATTGCGTTTAAGCTACTAATTTCCAGATGTAATAACTTGTCACATGGGTGTGGTTGGAAGCAGCTTTACGTTTTAATCGCTCAGACACCCATCGCCATACTTCTGTTAAAACTGCAAGCTATTTAGGGAAAAAAGTCAAATATTCACTACACTAATAAGAAAGAATATTCATTTAGTTTAATTATTTTCTTTATACTTTTATGTGTGTTTTCCTGGTCTCCAAAAAGCAGTTATTATGTATTCAGAGGAAAATATTTAGGGTCCTCCTTTATGATCCTGCTTAAAACTGATTTAGTAAGATAACATTAACATAATTGATTCATTTTAATAATATATCAATTAACAGAAGGTATTGCAATCAATCATTATAATAGCATGGAATAAGGTTAGCATTCTCATTAAAAAAGCAAAATATAGGTGAGAATATTAAAATATCAGAATTTTTCTTTTGATCCAAATGTGTGGTTTATAGACCGTTTCTACTGATTCAGAAAATGAATGTTTGTAACTGAAAACCCTTTTCACCTCCTTTGTCTTTTACATCCCTTCCAATGTATGAGAGAGGAATTCAGTGGTGGAGGTGGAAGGGACCTTGAGAACCTGTGCTGGACAGCATAGCTATTGATGCCATTACCCCGAGAAAGCAGCCAGGTGTTAAAAAAGATGTGTTTTTACTCCTGCAGATGAGATCAGTCATTTGCAGTACATACATATTTAAAAGTACAAGGAATTTGTGATTTGACTGGTGTATTTGAGAACCTACAATGAAAACTGGCTAACCTAAAATTTCTCAAAAATGAGAGGGAAACAGAAGCTTAGCATGTGACTAAGGCTTTTAAACTGGGAACATAATATGATTTCATACATTTCCTGATATAGTCTCAATTATAGTACCAAAATCTGCTCATTTAATATGCCATAGGTTACAAAATATTTCACTGGATGAAATATGTGCATACTTAGGCAAAATAACTCTCATTTGGATATGCTATCTTCCTCCCCTAAAGACAATAGTGTATAATAATGAGAAGATTTTCTTAGAAATCAAGTGTGCATCCTTAAGAATGTGTGGTACACCACTAACCAAAGAGTGCACATGGAGGGACTCATGGCTCCAGTTGCATATGTAGCAGAGGATGTCCTTGTCAGTCATCAATGGAAGGAGAGGTCCTTGGTCCTGTGAAGGCTCTATGCCCCAGTGTAGGGGAATGCCAGGGTCAGGAAGTGGGAGTGGGTGGGTTGGTGAACAGGGGGAAGGGAAGGGGATAGTGGGTTTTCAGAGGGGAAACCAGAAAAGAAGATAGTATTTGAAATGTATATAAAGAAAATATCTAATAAATAAAATAATAAAGGCAAACTTTAACAAATTACAATAAATTTTATTTTCCCGATTTAAAACAAAAACAAAAACAAAAACCAAAAACAAGAATGAGTGCTTAGAAGTCAAAATCAGAGGCCATTTACAACACTGTGAACTGATGTATCTTAACAAGATGTGCTCCACAAATACCGGATAAACAAGGAGGTGAAAAAGAGAAGATATCATAGAGCTGTGTGAAATGGATCGCCGTCTCCTGATATTCAGAGTCCCTGCTTTGGAATAAGCCAATAGGGTTGTATTGTTCCAAATGGGAGGGGGAATCCTTCCATCTCACTTTGACAAAGAAGAAATGTGACAAGAAAAGTGAAGAGTAAATAGTTATAATATGGGCTCTCTTTTGATGGAAAGTTTCCTGTAATAATAATAAAAAGTATGGCTGAAGTAATAAGCTATGGGCCCTGGAGGTACAAGAGGAGTTTGTGGTTCTTTGGGAAACCCGATAACCATAGCAATCTAGTGGACCCAAGAGAAGACTTATCCAATGGAGGCTTATTCAGAGCTGCTGCCTGTTTCTTTGGGTGATAAAGCCATCAAAGCCATGGTGATGACATGTGTGTCATCTCAGCCTGGAGGCTATTTTCATAGCCTCACTGAAGAGGAAAGGCTGGGAATGTGTATTTGGAATGATTGCCATAGCTACTAACCATCAAAATGGCACAAGATGAATTACTGTCACTTCCACCACCTTTAGCCCTTTGCTCTGCTTTATTGCTTGTGACATATGTCCTTTGCTGGAGCAGTTGCAAGAATGTAGACAAATGCAACTAGGTCTGTCTACTAATAGGAACTTAAATCACAGCATTTAAGTAGCATTACAAGCTGGTGGTTTTGGCAAGTGATGTTTGAACTTAACATTAGTAATCAGGGGATTCAGAAATGACCTCAGTGCTCCACTGTTTGTTTAACCATAGAGTGAACTTTTAGATATGAGAGTCACTCTCTAGAATGCCCTGCATGTTATGGGTGATGATCAATGTTATTATAATACATTCCAGGATCAGCTTCAACAAACAATACGGGAAAAAAACTAGATATAATCTTAAAGATTTGGCTTCTGCATAACATACCTTTTAAAGTCAGACATGTGCCTATTTGAAAGGAGTGTATGCAGCACACTCAACCAATTTACGAGTTTCTAAGACATGTCTGTGACTCTCAGTCACTTTTGCTATCTTTAATATTACAAGACTGGAATAACTGATAACAATGGAAACAATTTTAACATATCTATAAACATGACATATGCAAGACATAGCTACTAAAATATAGTCCTCAAGGGTGAAAGAAGACAAATAATAATAGTTAATTGTATTGCCAGAAATGTATATATTTACACACTTCAATAATGAAATGTTGGTCCTGACAAAGGTAGTTCAAGAGAGTTCTTGTTATGGGTAAATATTATTCTAGATACAGGTTCTTTCAAAAAATAACTTATTTGAACTGACAAATTTAGTTATAAAGTCAATTAGTACTTGACCTTCTATGGTCCCAAGAATTTGACAAAGATCCAATATCATACTGCCCCTTTAATAATTAGGTAATGTAGAAAATCAAGTTGAAACTATGTTGAGCTATACATTGAATGTTAAAAGGGGACTCTTTGCATTATAAAATTCAATAAGTTATTTGGAAGAAATAAAATTATCCACAGTTGGTTTTTAGATTTAAGGAGCCTAAATGTTATAAAGAGGGCATTCCTGTGTGGTGATGAGGCTCAGCCATCCAGGAGTTGCCTCGTATGCCTCAGAACTTGGTTTCTATTCAAAGGTATAAACAAAAAAAGAAGAATTTAAAACATCATTTTAAACTCCTGGAATATGGCATTATTATTATTCTATGAATAAGGATATTAGGTAAAAATATAAACAATTATTGTCTTCCCTTATTTATTCTCTTGTAGATCATATGGCATGTAGAAACAGAAACTTAACTAAAAATCAAGAACTATAGAACAGTAACAGTAAATACTAAGAGTAATTATTAAGCAGAGCCATGAAAGAGTGAATATTTCTAGAGGCATGGATGCTTTACCCAGGGACTTCAGGCTACTAGAGTGATAGGACACAGCGATTGGCAGAGAACAGAAGAGTGATGTATTTTGAGATGCATGGACCTCTGAGCCCATCCACTGAAAGGTGAGGAAAATCAGCCTGTGCAATCCCCAGAGTATTTTATTTTAACTTGAGCTATGTGACTCCATTTATAATAGGGATGACCCTGCTGTGTCAGGAGGAGGCTATTCAAGATTTGTGTCCTCTGTCAAGGAAGAATAACCCTGTTTTAGGATCACACATGATATGTGGCAACACTGTGCACTTTTCTCAAAAACTCTGTCAGCAAAAAGAGAATGATGTTTCATCTTCTGAGGTGATTGTAGCACATGCCATCAAAGGCTCTGGCTTAAATCACCACCGCTCCTTAGAGAAGGATAGAGCATACCCTTCTTCGTCTTGGAAGATATCCTTTTGGAGGATTAAATGCCCCTTTGAGGATTGAATAATTATGTATTTCCAAAATTACATGAAAAGAATAATCACTCCATAATTAGACCAGATAATTTAGTAATTTACTTAATGAAAAGAAAAATTGAGTTGCCCTACAGCTCAAATATGTACATATATTTTCACATTCCACACCATGAGGCTACAATGAACCACAGAGAATTTAAGGGTATTTCTTAGAAGTTTTCCAGTTTTAGTAAAGTAAACTGAGAAAAAAATAACATTTTTCTGGTCTTGAGTAAATATATCTTCTCTGGAAATGAGAGGATGTTCAGTGAAACTGCTGCAATGATAAAGGCAATTTTCTGCAAGTGAATGAAACTGATTTTCAAGAATTTTCAGTGGAGATTGAATGGAATAGATGTAGATATTAGAGCCATCCATTTTCAATGTGAATTATACTTATTAAAGTGGCATCCATAGCTGCCATATTCTTGGATGGGTTCAGGAGGAAACAAACTAAAATGATTGAATTTCTGTCACTGTTCAAAGATTGCAGTTTGGTCAATTGGTAAACATAGAAGATCAACCATTGTCCTATAGTTTTATGTGATAGGAGACATATGTACTGTGGCTGTAAAATGAGTGAATCTTATGACATTAATCAAAGTACATATAAACAATATGTTTGTGGCTATGGAATTTGTATTATTATTATTTCTACAGCCCCCTTAAGTTGAAACTATTGCTCAAAAATAGCTTACCATGTAAGCTCAACAAAAGCTTATAATCCTTAGTGTAGTTCAGTTTATAACTATGTAATTGTATTAACTGTGGTTGTGTTTTCCTTAATGTCCAATTACTAACAAATTTAAAATTTAAGAACAGAGTGATTTACCAACTCTCTTAGAGATTTTTAAGCTGAACCAAAGTTTCTGCAAATTGAGTTCTCAGAGATTAATCTATGAATGAGAACTAGGATGCAGACTCAAGGAGAAAAGGAAGGAGAGAAAGAACAGTTTTCCATCAGAATGAATACAGGTGCCACATAGTATGTGAAACCAAGTTTAAGGTTACCAATAATAATTCAGTGGATGCTGTGTACCTGCTAAGACACAAGGAGGAAAGTCTTCATCTGAAACTTAATTTTACCCTTTCTGCTAACCACAAGCTGATTGTGAACAAACATTAAACCCAAAGAGAGGGAAGATTACAATATACCTGCTCAGGGTATTTTGAAAAAAAAAATCTGAGAATATAACAGACTCTAAGGTTAAGACAACAGAGGCTTCATCTAGCAACTGGTGGAATAGATGTGGAGACCCACAGCCAAACATTCGGCAGAATTTGAGGAATCCTGCTGATGAAGGGGAGGATTGTAGAAGCCAGAGATGGTAAAGAGAATGTACACAATCAACTAACCTGGGATTGTATCAGATTACAGAGACTGAGCTGACAATCAGGGCCTGCATCAGTCTGACCTAAGCCTTCTCATGTATGCTATGGTCACGTAGCTTGGTCTTCTTTTGAAACTCTTGTGAAACTCTGGGAGCAGAATATGTCCCTGAATATTTGCCTACTTTTGTGATACTTTTCCTCCAACAAGTTGCCACCCCCAACTTTTGTATTAGAGGTGGTTCCTAATCTTATGCAATTTGGTATGCTATGTTTAGTTAATATCTCTGGGAGAGCTACATCATACTTAAGAGAAATAGAAGAGGACTGAATCATGGGAGGGGATTGGGATGGCTATGATTCAGAGGTAACATATGATAAAAGAATAAACAAGAAATTAAAAAATTATTTCAGTCACTAAACCAAAGCAATTTAGAAGAGAAGGCAGATTGCTCAAATTCTCTCTATTAGATGGGAAAACAGAAAAATTACTATTGTAAAACAGAAAAGCACAATCTTCTCAACTGCTATTTAAGTTGGATCAAAAAATATAGATGGAAGAGAGTAAACAACCAGCCAAGAATTATACTTGTTTTTTACTCAAATAATATAAAAATATATAACCTGCCCAAAGAAAATCCCATTGTAGAATTGGGTTGAGATTGTGTGTGTGTGTGTGTGTGTATGTTTATGCATGTGTGTGTTACATGTGTGTGACAGTGTTAAATATGGATCACACCCATTCTTAAAAAGAGACCATATAGGCCAGTTAGATATATAATAATCTGTAAAATCTGCATGTATTTTTGAAGACAGTTGAATGTATTCAGAGAACAGTAATTTTGTAATTGTGTGAATTCAATCTCTAGCTACCTAAGAAAATTATGGAATCATGCAGAGAATGTAGATTAAGGAAATTATTGTGAAATCATATTTAAGTATCTAATCACTATTCTCACAATTTTTATATAATTGTCACATTTTATTCATGTTTCCTTGTTTAGAATTTGATGTGAAACACAAAAACGTACTAAACTATAGTTGACAATACTTTCCTCACTCCTAAGTGTAAATCAATTGACATAAAGTAAAATAAATAACAGAGTTAATTGTGCAATTTTAATACAATCTCTTCTGTTTCTATGAACATTTAATTGTAGAAATGTTTTTCAAATGATACAGCAGAATGTAAAGTTATAGGAAGACAGCAAGGAACGAAATCTTTGGTTTCTTCTGTGAACTGAATTTCTTGATTCCAGAAATGTATCATGGGAATTCTAGCTCTTCCTTGAGAGTGTAAAACCAAGTTTGTGAGCAATGAAGTAGGAAATGCATGACTACAAGTTCATTCTTCAATTACTGCTAGCTAGCCAGCAGCAGTAGACTTCTCTTTGCCTAGAAGTTCCTATATGTTTAAAAAAAAGGAAGGAATGAAGAAAGAAAGAGAAAGAAAGAAAGAAAGAAAGAAAGGAAGAAAGAAAGAATTAAGAAAGAGACTATCATATGCAACTAACATGGGTTAGCTGAGAGATTAGAGAAATGTTCCTTCATTCCTTGGAGAGAATGCAGTAAGAAATCGCTTGTTAGGGGCATCAGTTATTGCTAATGAGGGCTTGCAGGCTTCATAGAGTATCAGGGGGCTCTGGAACTCCTGATTAATGAGCTTTGTGTGCATGGGGAACTGTGTATGGGGGAACTGATAATTTCTCTACATTCTTAATGTGATCTCTGCCTTTCAAATCTTCAGGTGAATGTCATACACATTGTTTGTGCTGGATATTCCCAGACATATGCTCCTTGTCTGTAGTGCTGTCTTTGGCAAGGGATCTGCAGAAGAATCAAAGGTCACACACAAGAAACATTTCACTCCTTGACTTGGATGGAACACACTCATTCATTCTCTAGTCTCAGTTCATCTGGAATTCCTTCTTCAGACACGAGTGAAAAGGCGATAGAAATCTTTCTTATGAGAATGATAATTTTCTCCTTCACTTAGGCTTTTGTCTTTAGTGACTGTAATGATATTTGGATTGTAAAGTTTTCATACTGGCTAGTTTTACATCAACTTAACCAAAGCTAAAACATCTGAGAGGAAAAAACTTAGAAAAAAAATGCTTCCATAATATTGGGTTGTAGGCAAGCCTGAAAAACATTTTCTTAGTGATTGATGGGTGAGGACCCAGCTCTTTGTGGGTGGGGTCACTCCTAGGCTGATGGTCCTGTGTTCTGTAAGAAAGCAGGTTTAGCAAGCTTTGAGAAGCAAGCCAGTAAGCAGTACTTTTCCAGGGTCTCTGCTTCAGCTCCTAGCACTGAGTCCCTGCACTGTTTTAGTCTCTACCATGACATTCTTCATGATGAACAGTGATGTTGAAGTCCAAGGCAAATGAACCTTTTCCTTCCCATGTAGCTTTGTTCATGGTTTTACATCACGGCAATAGTAACTTTAACTAACAGAAACATGTTTGCTTTTCTACCCTTTCATTTAGTTATTCTACTTCCAAAATAAAAGTCCACATTCATCCCACTTGAGGCCTTCTTATATACCCCAGAATCCACCCTAAAAATTTAAGACACTGATGAGGCCCTTATCTTATCAATGACCCCTGCCTGTCCCCAGCCAGCCTATTTTATTATTCAGCTTCCATAATCACACACAGCTGTGCATATGTCTGTTCTTTAGGCAAAGGCTCCATTCAAAGGGCATTGTTTCTGAGCCAGGCTGTTCACTGAAGAGCAAAGTGTGAGTGTAAGCCACAAAAACATGCAGAGAAAGCTCTGCTATGAAATACATATTATGAATATTTGTTTTTCTCTCCTACTTCATTACTCAGCCTTAGGCCAGAGAGAAGCTTAAAGGATGCAGGTTGGTCGAGAACTTTATGAAGGCTGAGAGCACACATTACAATCACAAAATGTTCAAGGCTCACAAAGCTTGCATAATTACACCGGCTGCTGGGGCCTTCCGGCACTTTTCAGCTGTAATGGCAATCTGGCTAATTTCCCACTGGCTCAATCTATAACTTAAAAGGCTCCTAGAGCAGTTACAATTATTCTATGTGTTTTTCAGGTGACCTACACTATTCATATTGAACAGCTAACTTTTCATGTGGGTGAATAAGAAAAGTTCAGTTTTAGTAATGATTTTTCTCACCCAATGATTTTTCTGGTTTCTGGCATCTTCTATCTTATCACTTCTTAGAACTTGATTAAAGTTTCAAGATTTACTGTTGTCTTACTTTTTTAAACATCAACTACTCACTACTGTTGTTCAACATAGAAACCACCAAAAGTGAATATGGACATAAAAAAGAAATTCATGCACCAAGAATAATTGCTAGGAGTAGGATTTCATGTTCAGCAAATGATCTTAGCATATACTGTATAGATTATCAGTCACTGAAATGCTGCAGGAGTGTATCCTTTTATACATATAGATTGTATTGGAATCTAGAGAGATAGGTCAGTGGTTATGAGAGCTTTCTCTCCAATTGTAACAACTGGAGTCTGGATCACAGCACCCATATAAAATGCCAGGTTCTGGAAAAACAGAATGAAGTTAAGACCAGCTTTCAGAGATCTGATGTCCTTTTTTGGCCACCTGCATAATGTGAATGCACAAACATGTAATACTCTAGGTATGCAAGGGTACATGCTCATTGTCTTTATAATTATTCATTTTCTTTAAACAAGATCAGGACCATGTTCAGTGTTCAGTTCTGTATGCTGATCATTAACAAATTTATTCTTTTTGTGGCTATACTTTATCATATAACTTTTACTGTAAAATTCACAATCACTATAACCATTGAATAAACCTGTGTTGTATCTCTTGCTACTTACAGTGTGATGGCAATGGACTTTGCCTGTTAGACTTTGCACATCACATGTACCCTGAGAGTTTCCTCCTCTTGTATCTTGAACCTTTCTTCTTGGTTAATCTTCTCGCGTGTATCAATTTTGATACATATAGTATCCTTTGCAGATTTTAATCTTCTGTTTCAGATTTTCTAAAAGCAAGTAAATCAACAAAACAAAACAAACAAACGAACAAACAAACAAAATTGGGATAAATATCACTTTGCTTTAGGGAGAAAAAGACAAACGCTAGGAAAGGATTATTAAGATGTACAGTAAACAGTCAGAGCAGTGTCTGTAGTGTG
This sequence comes from Mastomys coucha, assembly GCF_008632895.1. NCBI lineage: Eukaryota > Metazoa > Chordata > Mammalia > Rodentia > Muridae > Mastomys > Mastomys coucha. Next base: position 110,832,320 of record NW_022196912.1, on the reverse strand, counting down.
TTTATTATATTTAGTCTGTACCCATTAAAATAGAAATAAACTCTCTAGATAAATTGAATAAGACTAAATATGGTACAGCTGCCATCTATTTAATTGTAGGGCTAAAATTAAATAATAAAATGCTGTTATAGAGGATAATTATTAAATTATGTGGCTACCAGTATATGTAGATATTGACATAATCAAGTGATTGAATAAGTAAAGCACCGTGGAAAAAATCACAGATATTCCAGACAGAAATATATGTAGAAAGATAATTGAAAAGAAAATCGCTTTTCGAGTAGTGATACAGTCTTTGTTTCTAGTTGATGAATTATAAAAATCACTGGGCAAAGCTCTAAAACGGAACAGGTTAGTTTCTTAGTGACTTTACCCCTAAAGTATTTATAACTTATTATGTTCTTTTAATATATTTCATAATCATTCATATTTTCTAGAGGGAATAGGATTATTTCTACTCCCATGGCTGTCGACTGGATTTATTGACCAATATCCAACAAATAAAATATAAAATGCTTGTTTTCTAACTAATTAATTTACCTACTACATAGTATATATGTATTACCAATTACTATTGATCGCCAAGACTGGGAATAATTCATTTTTTTCTGTTGATAAAATAAAAATTTTACCTGACTCTGAGTCTAGTATTCTCCCTCAAAATCTATAATAATGGTCTCGTCATGTTAAAGCATCATTGAACTCAAAGTGAATGTGAGAACTCTTATATGAAAAGAAGAAAACCTGAAAAGGAATTCTGAAAAGGGTAAAGGGGTAGTGTGGACAATCAATGAAGAGAGGGAAGAAAGACAAAAAACAAGAGGAACATAATGGTAAAGAGAATTGCATGACATTTTCAGTAGGATTGAAGGAAAAATAGTATAGCCAAAGAAAAGGACATTAGTAAAATATCTGAAAAACAATGTGATACGTTATCCAAAATCATATACCATTGTTAATCCTCAGTACTCATTAAGAGTTAAGGATATATAAGATCATACACACTAGTTGGGGCTTCACAGCTGTCATTCTGCCAATTTAGAATTATTTCAAAATCACAATGTTTAAATATTATTCTCATTGTTTATTAAAACAACTTTGCAAGCTGCCTACATGTTTAAACACTGACTTGGCAACCCTTTGCTGAGGTAGATCTTACTTGGGAGGTGTGATTAGTAGCATATTGTACTTCTGAATTATTGAAATGCACATGGATACTGCACATTCTATTCTATTTCCTTATGACTCAAGTCTAGTTTATGGTTTTCTTCATTTTGGTTTGTTTTTACAGACTCAGTCAATGTAACCAATGAATTCTCTCAAGTAATTCATTTTAATAAGTTTTTTGATGCAGTCACATTAAAGTCTATTGACAAAGTTATTGCTATGTCCTAAGGAGCTTACTTCAAATGACCTTGTACAAAATAGATTATTTAATATTTTTTGTTTGTATATGCTAGTCCTTCCCCTTCTAGCAAGTAGTTCTTTGAGTGTGGAGCTCTATAAATTAAAAATCAAAATTGATGCTAGCTATTTGTCCCAGCTCAGGAACTTGCTATTTCTTATAGCTGTGCTCCCAGTCTACTTTCTAATCTTATGAATAAGGAAGATTGTATTGAACTTTTATGGTTAGTAACGACTTCTGTCATGCAGTTAGCATTTTCCAGGGCCTGTCGAGTATTGTAATTGATTTTCTCAATCTCAGATCCTTCTCTGTGGCATTAATATGAAATATTTTCTTTGGTTTATATTTAGTCACATAGACAAATTGTCAAAAGTTAATATTATTTTCTATCTGAAACTGGAAGCCATACACAGAAATCTCTAGGACCTGACTGCTAATTGTGCCTCATAGCAAAAATAAAGACATTCTATTGCTTTCTTCTCTAAAAGAAGTAGACTGAAGAGAGTTGACCAATGTCAGAGATTTGTGAACCCCTTCCTTCCTTACTTCTTTCAGGAAATATTAACTATATATGCAAAAATACCAGTGTTATGCACATGACCTTGAGTCATTTTCAACTTATTCCCCATTCTAACTTCTTATCTATAAAACAAAATTTGACAATTTTCCATTTTGAAGAGCTATTGGAATTAAATATGTCAATGGAAATTTTGGTGAATGTCCAAATGTCCAAATTACTATTCTGTTCTTTGTGGTTGTATTTTAGCTACAGTTCTAGAAGCCATGCTTGGCCAACTTTCAGCTTTGTGTTAAAAATGGAAAAAAAACAAAAAACAAACAACAATAACAACAGAAGATAGATACTGCATCAGTGTGGTACACTGTTGTCTCAAACCTTTCTAATATACTCTTCAATGCTGAAAATTACAGATTCTGTGTACAGCAAGGACATTCACCATGAATCCAGACCCAAATGTTAGGCATATCTCTCTTCTTTCTGCGAAAGCCACCAGGGCTTTTAGAAAGGCAGTCTTGTCTAGAAAGTGAAGTATTGGGGTATAATGTGATTGTTAACTTTCCTTTAATATCACTAAACACCAAATTTGGTTTTTCCTTTATCAATGTAATGGAAAATAATTATTTCTTCTCAGTAGCCTAAAGGTTTCCAACAGGTTGCTTGCTCTGTTGCTTTGTTCAGTGGCAGACTTATACATCATGATAGTGGAGATGGGACTTATTTTATTGATGAGCATCAGGAAATAAAAACAGACAATGACCTGGCATTCTCTGAGAAATCTTCACCATTGTTCCTTCATTTACCATAATGTAGAGTACAAGCTTTCACAACACAGGTTTCTAAGGGACATTAAAATTTTTAAGCTATAAAATACTAACATATTTAATGATGATGAATTATGTGAGCCAGCAGCTCAATGTGTATCTCATTATCGATGTTCAATGACTATTAACATAGTTCCTACAGCTGCTCATATTAAATAGGACAACATGCTTAGCAGCCTATACCTACCGGAAGAACTGATGGGGCAGCTTCCACTTGTCATAAAACAATGTGGTGGTCCCCAGGACACACTGAGGAGAATTAGCAAATATCCTTAAGCATATGAGGAAGCAACAATTTGCAGAGCATGAAATAGTGCCCAAATAAGGAATCAAACCTGGATTTAATGCTTGCAAATCAAAAACAATAGTTGAAAATTGCTGTATCCATGAATACAAGAAACTACCAACTTGATACCTTGCTTAAGACACTATGGAGGATCTTTAGGGTTAAAGATTCCTAAGCCATAGGTGAAGACCCAGCCTTTTGAAGCTGAGTCACTAAGTGAGCAGGCACTTACACTGACACAATACTGATCAAAGAAGAGAAGTTGTGACTGAAAAATTATGACGACTTTAAAACTTGTTCTGATTAAACATAAGAGCATGTCTGATGAAAGGTAAATCGTCCCTTTACTGGACAAATAAGTTAGGTACTTCTCAGTCTTACTCATTTCAGTGTTTCAGCTTTAACCCTCATTTATTTCCCAGCTTCATTTTCTGATATTTGTCCAGAAATCTACCTTTTGTCTTCACATCACCAAAAGTTTGTATAAGTCTATGTAGCTTGGGGGCCCATGCCCCTTTTATATTTTCTCAGTTGAATAAATTTGTGTTCATTTTGTAAAGTTCAGTTTTAATGCCATGAAATTTATGAATTCTCTCTTAATCACTGGTTTGAATGAGCACATTCTGAGCACATCCAGGTTCTCTTCCAAGCATGTCTCAATAATATCAATATTTTCTTCATCCCTGTTCATACAGTGCCTGAAACAGCTCTACCCTAGCATTTCTAGAGTTAGTATTCTTATTGTGTTTGTATATGTTTTTCTGTAGTTTCCTAAAAATAAGCTATTTTCTAAATTTATTTTAAATTCAATTCCTGGTTTAGTAGGTATTGTAGATATTGAGTAAGCATACATGTTTGAAGAATGTCCATGTTTCTTCCATAAAATTCTTATACATACTAGAATTGAGCTTAGACATTGCATATATACTACTAAGATCAAAATATTAAATACTTTTAAAGTATATACTTTCTCAAGTAGCAATCCAATAAAAACTGCATGTTTCAGTGTTTTTTTTTTAATTTATTTTTTCAGTATAAATTTGAAACATATAGTGGCATAGTGAGAAACCTCTCTACTTAGTTACTGCCCTTCAAATCTCACACATAGGGAGGAAAATATCCTACTACAGACATCAAGTTCTAAAGTGTCAATGCATCTCAAGCACAGATTTGCCACTTCCCAGGGAGAAGTTTTTTTCTTCATATGTGGGTGTTCCCACATGTATAAATTTTAGCAATTTTACCATGTATCAATTCCTTTCCATGAGACTGTGAAACTTTCCTAACAATGAGACCAAACTGCCCAGCTAACAGCAGACACATGGTATTTCACAGCTCCAGAGGCCAGAAGTTTAAAATTAAGCTGTTGACAGGTCTTGTGCTCTCCTAGAGCCCAGAAAAAGGGGTCTGTAACATGGCCTTCTTGGCATTGTAGTGTCAGTTGGCTATAGAAAGTGTACCTCCATTCTCCATATGGCATTTGTCCTTTTGCTCTCTGTTATAATATCCCCTTTTCACGAGATTCTTAATCACAGTGGATAGAGGTTCAAGCCATTTCAATGGGGGCCTCTAGGCAATTCCACTAATTGTGTCTGATGCAGATGTCATTCTAAATACGTTCTGTGGCATTAAAGGTAAGAATTTCAGCATATGAATTTGTGGATGACACGACTCAACTCTTTTTTTTTTTAAGTTGGTTGTTTTATTTATTTACATTTCAAATGTTATCTCATTTCCCTGCTTCCCCTCCGGTAACCCCTTATTCCATCCCTGCTCCCCCTGCTTCTGTGAGTGTGCTCCCCCCACCCACCCACCCACCCACCCTCTCCCATGTCGCAGCCCTAGCCTTCCCCTACACTGGGGCATTGAGCTTTCAGGAACTCTTAACAGAAGTCAAGGCTCTTTAAAGAGAAAAAGAAAAGTTGTAACATAGAAGTTTTGTAAACAGCAGAAATTAGTATATCTACAAAAGAGACACTGAACGAGTACAATTGTGCCATCACCTTTGGGATAAATGTAGACTGTGAGGAAAGAATGGAAAAAGTCCCAGGGCTCCAAGTCAGAATTTGTAACTACCTTGAGCACTTACATAATTACTTTAAGTGGTCAGTCATCACACCTGCAGATACTAATTTTAGGAAACTAACATTGCTTATTATAATCCAAGAACTACTGTAAACACTACGGTTATAACACTCTTGTCTTTAACTCTTTAATAAGCTATAAATTAGGGTCAAAGTTAGATCAATGTTATAGATGATTAAATGAGGTTACCATCAATGCATATAGATTTTCTGGGTCATAATAACTGAACACCCGAAACCATGACTTTAATGTGAGTTATCATAAATTAATCTCAGGGCCATTCTTTTCTTAATCTTACCCATTTCTTCTGCCTGCTTCTGTATTTTTCTAATTTTCTTTTCCCTTTTCTCCAATTATCTTCTCTCCAATAATTTTCTTTCCATAAGGAATAAATTAAAAGTATATTTATTTATGGATTTTTAAAATGTGTGAGTTCTCTGTCTTCATGTATACCTGCATACCAGAAGAGAGCATCAGACCCCTTTATAGATAGTCATATGCCAGCATGTGGTTCCTGGGAATTGATGTTTGGATGTCTGGGAAAGCAACCAGTGGTTTTAAATGCTAAGCCACCTCACCAGCCCGAAGAAATAAATTTGAAGTTTATAATATTTCTTATCTTTAAAATTTCTCTGAGCATAGAAACAACATTAATTCTTTTGATATGGATCTTACTTAACAATTAATAAAGATAAAATAAATTTTATTGGTGCATTTTCTGGCATGAAGCTGGGCATTTCTTAAATTTGTAACTATGCTTATTTCTCCTCCACCTCACCCCTTAAATTGTCAATCGCTACAATTACTTCTTAGAGGTACTTCTTAGGAAAGAGAATTTGTATGTTCTATAATAATAGCTAAAACTTAAGTCTTTCCTGCTACAAGATCTTCAGAGAAAACATATCAGGAAATTCTTAATCTCGCTTGTCTGCACAGCTTATAGGCAGCTGTCGTTATAAATAAAGGCAAGTGTCAGTCTCATCAAACTTGAGATTTAACACATGCTGTGGCCCCTGAATGAGGGATTTCCTCTCACACACTGACTATGTAAATCTCCTGTTCTCCAGTGGTTTTTGTTGGCATTATACAATGATAAAAGCACATTTAGTGACATCGGCTTAACAACATAAAAGAATCGTAATGAACCTTGAAAATAAGGCTGAAAATTCCACCAACCCAGGATCATTTTTCATGAAATTTGCCATTTTCACTCCCTGGGATAGAATTCTTATTACTCAAAAATCTGACATCTAGATCAAACTTAAAATTGGAACAGAAGAAAAAGTTAAAGTTAACTCTTTGAAGACATGAGCGGGCTTCAGACTTGGCTAATAAGGAGGTCTTCTGTAAAGATATTGTATATACATGTACTAATTGTGTTTTGTCCAATTGTATTGGATCTTATTCTAAGGATGTTTAAGCTATACTCTGTTAGCCACCTTCGGTTTTTATCGCCTGTTAATGTTATTGACTCTTGGTTTTCTAATCCTGAAATTGAGGCTCTTCGTCAAGTCACTTTAATGCTTCAAAGGTCAAAACAATTTGTGGCAACCTTAAAATTGGGAATCCCTGCATTAATTGGAGTGATCTCTAGTTCTGCATTATCTACTACATCTTTTGCAGGGAAGTTCATACTACTCATCATGCAGATCAGTTATCAAAAAAATGTTTCAGCTGCATTACTGTTACAAGAGACAATTGACAGGGGTCTTCAGAATAGACCTAATGTTTCAAAGGAAGCAGTTCTCTTTATTGGAAACCAAATTCAATAAATTAATACTGGGCTTTCAGTTTAACATCACTCATTGTTTCACTGGGTCTGTGTTACTCCTTTAGAGTATAGTATTTCAGAGTATGAATGGAATAAAATTCAATCTCACCGTGAAGGATTTTGAAATAATACTCACTTGTCTATTGACAGTGAGAATTAGCATCAAAGATTAGTTGAGATTAGTGAGTCAAACACTGTATCTACTTATGTAGAAAAATGTCTGGGGCCTTTGCTTCTGTAGTGCTTGAACATATCTCCTCATCAGCCTAGACCGCTCTGTTGATTAATGGAGGAATTGATCTGGGCTTATTTCTCCTTCTATTGTTTCTTTTTCTAGTCGTCATCAAGCACATCCTGCGCACAGTAAATTTGATTACGATGGACATACACACTCAAGGGAAATGCCTGGTCCGGCATGGCTGCATAAGGGAAGTTTTGACACAGTTCCTGCCCTTGGAGCATTGGCAGGCAGTTGATCCTCATGATCCCCACATGTGCTGATGTTTGCTGTTGCCCCGAAGCTGATCTGCTGTCTTTACTATTCTACTTTCAATCTTTCTTTCTGGATATATACTTCCCCTGCCCTTGTTACTCAGACCTAATCATGCCATAATAATTGAAATGGATGCAGTTTTCAGGAATGAGGAATGGAGATGGTCATAAGGCTGTGGAGGATAAGGAACAGGCCTTTGCTTGGCCTTTAGGGCTACAGAAAAGGATCAAAACAATATTAGACACAAGGACCATAAAAGCCTACACGGTCCTATGTAGAAATAGTTCATTGCCAGACTTAGCCTTGAATGTGTAATCATGAGGAGACACTTGTACCCTCTGCTCCAGTGACTGCTGTATTAATTAGCCAATGCAAACTTGGGGACATTGAAGAAAGAGTTAAAATGGTCTCAGGAATAAAAGGCATTGACAGAAAAAAATAGGGAATTATATATGATTTAGGATAAAACAGTATTACAAGAAGAGTACATGAGGCTATGGAATTGCTAGGATGAGGAAATGAAGATTAGAGAATTAAAAGATGATGTAGAAGCATATAAAAAGTTTTTACTCTATTTTTCCAGCTGCTTGAAGAATTGGAGATAATAATGTCTGGAAGGATTGAGAGAGCACACTGTTTTACTTACATCATTTCAAAATTTTTTAAGGAACCATTTTAATTTTAGTAGTCTGTTATCTTTCTGTTTTTATATGAAAATAGTTTTTTTTAAAAAAAGACTGTACCAGAAAACCCTTGAAGAACAGGCTGTCTAAATAGGTAAGGAAAGGTGCTTGCTTTTGATTTGTGTTCAGTTCTGCTCTAAGGAAGTGGGAGTTGGCACTATTGATTTGGGAGTTAGAGTTTATGTAAATTTAAGACTTTTTGATAATTATTAACAATAATCAAATCCTTGATAATGTAGCATTAGCAATAAAAGCCAGGGTTCAGGCTCTCTCTTGTTATTAAGCTGAAGAATTACGTTGAAGAATAAAAAATACAGAGAATTATCAAGGAACAGACAGAGTACCTGAATTAGCAGGATGCATCTACTACTAACTCCGAGACATTATTCCACTCTCATTCCTGCCTTTCTCAGGACCCTCCTCATACTGAGCTCACACTGCTGGACCTCGGCATGGATTTTAGAACTGAACAATTCCTTTTTGGTCTTCAAATTTAATATTAAAGCATAATACTACTGTAGGGGTCTAACGGTGGCAAAACTCAGCATTTTTCCTGCGAACATTGCATTTCCCTTCCAACAGTTCCTTAGGTGTCTATTCTATCTCCAACACCTTGAAACTCAATTTCATATCTCAAAGAAATTAACCTTTTATATGAATGTGTGATCTGTAATCAAGGACATAAGTCTCATGCTAATTAGTGTTATCATAATCCATGGATAATCAAAGCTACAAAGGAGAAAAATTTATTCCTGAGTTTAGTCTACTGAACACCGATTTTTTTTTTAAGCTTCATAGAATGACTTTACGGAATGTGAGAAGGATGGATTGTCCTAGTTAGAGTTACTATTGCTGTGAGGAAACAACATGAGCGGAAGCATCTTGGGTTGAAAAGGTTTATTTAGTATGTGCTTTCAAATCACTGTTTACCATGGAAGGAAGCCAAGACATCAATTCAAACAGGGCAGGAATCTGTATACAGGCACTGATGAAGAGGTCATCTAGGGGTGCTGCTTACTGACTCACTCATCATGTCTTTCTCAACCTGCTTTCCTTTAGAACCTAGAATCTCTAGCCCAGGGATAGCGCTACCTACAATGGGGTGGGCCCTTCTGCCTTAATCAATAACTATGAAAATGCCCAGCAGCTGGATCATTTGGGGACATTTTCTTTATTGATATTACCTTCTTTCAGATAACTAACTTGTGTCAAGTTGACATAAAACTAGCCAGCAGAGTCTTTCCTAACTTTCAGGCTCTCTTCTAACTTCTCTTATAAATCATGATAAAGCAGATGGCTTATTAACTTTTGAATTCCTAGCTAGCACTGATTGTTAGCAAGGCTCTGCTCCTCCAGTCATTTAGAAGTCAATACACAGAGAGTGTACATGAGCAATTAAAGTAAGAAGTATAGGATAAGTAAACTTATGGAAAATTTGCAGATAACAGCTGAGCTTTCCAAAACACTCATAGTAAAGTTATTTTTCTTATTATTATTATTTTATTTATTTACAATCTAGCTGATGTCACTAATCCCTCATTTCCTCATCCCATTCCTCCTCCTGTCTCAGAAGGTACTCTACCACCACCAGGCCTCTGTTTTGAATTATCTGTTTAGCTCTGTGTTGGCTAGAGAGCTAATATACAAAATCTATAAAGAATCCAAGAAGCTAACCTTCAAAAACCCAAATAACCCAATTAATGTTATTTGTAAAGATTAACAGAATTAAACAAGACCATAATTTTTGGTGGGGAAACTAGAGAAATGCCTCAATCTGTCAATGTATGCCTTGCACAAACAAGGATCTGAGTTTGATCTACTGGAGCATATATAAAAACCTAGTGTAGTGCCAGGCAGTGGTGGCGCATGCCATTAATCCCAGCACTTGGGAGGCAGAGGCAGGTGGATTTCTGAGTTTGAGGCCAGTCTGGTCTACAGAGTGAGTTCCAGGACAGCCAGGGCTACACAGAGAAACCCTGTCTTGAAAAACCAAAACAAACAAATAAAAAAAAACCTAATGTAGTGGGAAAACTTGAGATAGGTAGGTGCCAGAGGCTCACTGGCCACCCAGACTAGCATATTGATGACATTTAAGTGAGGGAGGGATCTTATCTCAACAATCAAAGTGAATGACATTTGTGTGAACCCTACACAAGAGGGTTGTTCTCAGACCTCAACAGGTAAATACTTGCAAACACACTCATACATGCACAGACACACACTCTCTCTCACATACAATCATAGATGCACACATGCACACATGTTCACTAAGGAATATAGTTGCTGAATGGAAAGACTATCTAAGTTTAACTAATATCCATTATGGTTTATAGTTATGCTAGTATTCTCTGTGGACAAAATGATACTATCACTGTGATGTAAACATACATCACAAATGATTTGAATTATCTGTTTATTAAAACCAAATAAGTGCTTTCCTGTTCAGTTCCTAAAGACTCAAAGGCATTATGGACTCAGAGATGGACTTGGACATTGGGATGTCACCTATGTTCCCTCTAAACTCTAACATGTTAGGGAGGATTTGTCTCCAAGTATTTAGTTACTTATGTTCAAAATAATATTTATTTACAATATTTTAAATGTTACACTATTGTAATATTCTCTATCAAAGCCATTTCTAAACTCCTGAAGAGTTTAAGTTGTTAAGAAGAGTTTCTATGTTTGCTCAGTTCACACCAGAAGGAGAGACTCAGGACAAACCTTGGAAGACAGTATAAAAATATCCTTACACTGAGAAAAGGTTCAGTAGAGTTGAAGACACATTCATAAAGCTATTCTAAGTAAAAACAATGATCTTAAATAGTCACAAAATGTAGGTTCACATCTTTAAGTCCAAGCCCGGTTATAGCTCAGTTCCTTTTATTTATACTTTTAAAAATCTTCTGTTTTACCCTCCCTGTGACTTTAGTTTGGATATATTTTATACTGCCCTGTGAGAAACTTTATAAATTGCGTATTATTTTTCATTTGTTAAAAAAAGATTTTATAATTCCCAGATTCCTCCCTCCATGTGGCCCTTATTAATCTTCCCTAGAGCTTTTTTACCCTCTGCCCTCCAATGTGAGGCTTAACTGGGATGGTTCTTGAAATCATAATTGAAAATTAATGATGAGAAGCAGCCCAAAACCATACCATTCCTATTCCTTTTCTCGGTCCAAGAAGTGTACAATGCGGATTTTATTTCAGGGACCAGAGAGGTGATTAATCGTCATAAGGCCCTGACACTGGCTGCAGATAAGTGGTATAGTCTGGCCGCCACACAAATATGTGGACACCATTCCCATTAATCTCTGAATACCACATGGATAGGGAATAAAGCCCTTGCAAAGCCTCTATAAAGGGAGGTATTATTATAAGGCCAAGTTGTGTGTGTGTGTGTGTGTGTGTGTGTGTGTGTGTGTGTGTGTTATAGGCCTAATTTGTAGCCTCCTTGAACTTCTACATAAACAAAGGATTTTCTATATCAACTTATAGGACTAAATCTCTCCACATGTGAAGATGTAAATGGAGTGTGAGGGTGAAAGTAAGAAAACAAAAGCTTGAGGACTTGACAACTAAACCTATGAAACCCTTGCCTATGGCCTGTGAGAACCCTGGTGGGGGCTAGGATCCAGGATTCAGTCACTGCTACAGCTGGCAGAGATAGCCCTCCATGTAAGTTGAGTGAAAAGAAGAAGAGAGAGTTTCCATTTGTTGATTTTTTCCTTTTATGATGTAGCATGGTTGCAAGCTGAAAAATGACATACAAATGAAATTGGGCATATGGTTTTAAAATAACATTTTATTTATTCTTTTAAGAATTCTATTTTTATACAAAGGATTTTAATAATATCTTTATAACAGTACCACTCTCCAATTCCACATAGTGCCTCTATACCTGGTCTTCTCAAGTTTATCTTCTCCTTTGTTTAAATCATTGATATTACCAAGAGTCTTACTATATTTTGCCATGTGACCTCGTTAATACTAAGTACTATCATGGCTCTCTACCTGGAAAGCTTCAGATTCGTTGTTCTTCATGCTCTGACGTGAGACTTTTAGGACCAAGCCTACTGTTCTTATTCATTGCTGTTCCATGTATCTCAGTGATTGTATTTATAGACCTGGAAATTATACTTTTAGTTACTTTCTACTTAAGTAGATCCTTCAGCTATATTAATCCTAGCATGTTTTTGTTGCATCCTAGACATTGAAACTCTTGAATGGTCAGTGGTTCCTCATTGACTCAAACTGTATTTATGTGAATAAGTTGCCTGGAGCTCAGTTTTATTTCTCCTTCCAAATTAATGGTTTGTCTGCATCAAATAATATCTCCAGTAGTTAAGTGGACATCAGTTGAATGGTCTGTGTAAGTAAATCATCTCTATTTTGTTGGTAAGAGATGGGGCCTTGTCTTGGAATTTCTTTTCGCTTTATTCCAGTGTACATATAACACTTCCTTAATAAAAACAAATAGTCTTATTTAGCTGGAGAGAACCAAAGCTATTTCTATTTAATACTTATAAGTCAGGGCAGATATTTGAATGTTGAATCTCATAACATAAGAGATAATCTTGAAAAGTAGTTTTTAGTGATATCGTTGTGACTTGGGGTAAAATGACAAGCTAGACCACTCTCTATAACTTGTTGAAGAAGAAATTAATAATAATTTAAAAACAGCATTTGATCCAGAAGAGAAGGTACACAAGAGGTGACAGGAGGAAGAGGTGAGTGGGGGAGTAAGAGACAGAAGGGGAGGGGAAAGGAAGGACAGATTTGAATAAGTGAGCTTATGAGCGTTTTTGTGAAACCTTAGCATAAATTTTGCCAAGTGATATTTCTACAGCTGTAGCCAGAAGTACATACTAAGCCCATCTATGATTTTCTTAAAATTCTGAATTACTCTGAATTTGTAGAGATGAAATCTCTTGGCTTATTTCCATTGAGATAATTAAAGGATAACCAAAGTTTACAGAGAAGGTGAAAAATTCCATGGAAAAAAAAATCAGAAAAATACAGCTTTTGTCCCACAGCTCCATGGTAGGGAAGAGGAAAAGAAACCAACTCCAATGTCTAAGTCAGCAATATAAAGGTAGCCCTGCCCAGAGATACACATTCTCAGCTCTTACTAGCTGAAAATCCAGTTGTATGTTTAGGTGAAAACCTGAATCTCATGGCAGATAGGGAAAAGGTGGAGAAAAATTCCACTGTATCTCAGAGTGTCTGGGAGTGTGGTAGCTGATTATCACCTTGACAGAGAACCCATTATTTAAGAAAAGTGAAGACTGTAGAAGCATCAACAGTTAGGAGCTCTGGCAGCTCTTTCCGTGGACTCTAGTTTGATTCTAAGAACCCATACTATAGCTTCAGGAGTTTTATACTCTCTTCTGGTCTTCAAGGGCATCTGTGCTTATGTGTACAAACTCACATTAACACACGATGCATACAGATAGTTTAAAATGAAAATAAATATTACAATAAGCCTGGGTAGTCTCACTCCTCAGTAGCATGGAATGGTGGAGAATGATAGAAGACACCAGATGTTTATCTCTGGACATGCATGAACAAACATATGCATACTACACAGGTATACACACACATGCATTCATATAAATATATACATATGCACACTTAAAAACACACTATTTCTCTTCATTTTTATGACTGCTTTGTGAAAAATTAGCATAAATTTTGCCATTTGATATTTCTACAGCTATAGCCAGAACAACATATTGAACTCATCTACATTTTTCTTAAAATTTTGAACTACTCTGACTTTAGAGAGATGAAATCTCTTTGCTTATCTGAGAAACAGCTCTTTCATTATTTGGTAAATACTTTTGTTATCTATTAATGAATTCAGTCTGCTTGTATTTCATTTAATGCTACATTTGTATATTTGTGAGGAAATTAGTGTATAGCTTGCATTTGGGTATTTTTTAACCTAGAAACCTGTTTAAACTCATGTTGATGTAATACTCTTTAGATAAGTTTGTATCTTATTTTTATATTATCTTTCTATATCCTTAGGGATTTTTTTGTATTTTTTCCTATTTTTTATTAGATGTTTTCTTTATTTATGATACATCCAAAAAAAAAAAAAAGAAACAAAGATAAAATAAAATAAAATAAAACAAAACTTAAAACAAACCCCTGTTCCCAACCCCCTCTCCCTGCTCACCATAGCACCTCATCCTGCTTACTGGCCCTGGCATTCCCTTACACTGGGGCATAGAACCTTCACAGGTCCTCTCCTCCCACTGATGACCGACTTGGCCATCCTTTGCTATATACATGCTGCTGGAGCCATGACTCCCCTCATGTGTACTCTTTGGTTGGAGTTTTAGTCCCTGGGAGCTCTGAGGGTACTAGTTAGTTCATATTGTTGTTCATCCTAAGAGGCTGCAAACCTTTCAGCTCCTTGGGTCCCTTCTCTAGCTTTTGCATTGGGTACCCTGTACTCAGTCCAATGGATGGCTGTGAGCCTCTACTTCTATATTAGTCAGGCACTGTCAGAACCTCTCAGGAGACAGCTATATCAGGCTCCTGTCATCCAGCACTTGCTGGCATCCACAATAGTGTCTAGATTTGATGATTGAATATGGGAAGAATTCCCAGGTGGAGCAGTCTCTGAATTGTCCTTCCTTTAGTCTCTGATCCATAGTTAGTCTCTACAACTCCTTACATGAATATTTTGTTCCCCCTTTTAAGAAGGAATGAAGTATCCACCCTTTGGTCTTCCTTCTTCTTGAGTTTCTTATGGTTTGTGGTTTGTACTTTGTGTATTCTGATCTTCTGGGCTGATATCCACTTATCAGAGAATGCATACCATGTGAGTTCTTTTGTGATTGGGTTACCTCACTCAGCATGATATTCTCCAGGATGGACCTTAGGGATATTTTTGTTGTTTTTATTTTTTCCAATTTTTCTTATTTTTTTAGATTTTACTTATATCATTCCTCTCTTTTTTCTCCTCCAAGCACTCTCACATAACTCACCTGCCTTTGTTTAATTACCATAGACTCCTTTTTATTATTAATTGTTGTTACATAAAAATATGCATGCATATGCAAATATAAAAATATGTATATGAATATGATGATCTGTATTATTACCATAATTTTGCCACATGATCTTTCTAAAGCTATGCCCAGAAATACATATCAATATTCTTTATGCTTCTCTTAAGGTTTTGAATTACTCTGAGTTTATATACCTGTGCATATACATATATATTTCTAAGTATGCCTGCTCAGCCTATATAAGGTTATTTGCACACCTGTTTTCAGTGCTGAGCATTAGGTATTGAGTCACGAACATGTGTGCTCTTCCTTGAAGAAGCCTATGTCTTCTCTGTTCAAGATTCCTTAGTTGCTGGTAGTACTGTGTATAGAACTAAGGCCTCATGGGCTTCCTGCAGGAACTTTGACATGTCTATTGTCCTTGTCCAGTTCATGTTTACACAGTCATGTAGGTGAGACTTTATGAATAAGACACTAGAAGGTGACAAATTTCTCAACAACCTCCCTCATCCTCTGCTCTTACAAGCTTTCTTGGCCCTCTTCTGCTGTGTCCTTTGAGCCCTAGGTATGGGAATATTTTGTGAACATATTCACTGGATTTTGGTTCTAATGGCCTGTATTTTGAGTTTTGTTTGTATTCTGTTGTTTTGTTTTGTTTTGTTTTGTACAATCTTTATCTATTGCAAAGAGAAGTACCTTGAGGAGCGCTGAAGAACACACTATCTATAGGTAAAAGGACAAATACTTAGAATGTATTTAGAGGTTATATTTGTTTAGTATAAAATGCTGGTTTAGTAGTAAGGTGGTTATAGGTTCCCCTCCAAGATCCATAACTTCACTAGCCCTAGGCAGTACTGGGCATGACTTCCCTATTGTTGAGTGAGTCTTAAATCAAATTGGAGAGCTATTGTCTATCAGCACTATTGTAAGCTTAGATACACCGAATCATCAGTGAAATTATTTGGACTGGATAATTTTCAATGAATTTTAAATGATAAAATAAATATTAAATATCATAGGTCTTTTGAAATTATTTCATCTTTAGTATATAGGTGGATTATTAGTTTTGAATAGTTTATATGGTTTTCCAAGTAGTATGTTTATATATAGAGAGACTTGTTTTGGTTTATCAGCGTAGGAAGATATACTATAATTCCTCCCTTGCCTCTCTGTTTTTTGTCATGATATCATGTAATCCAACTTGCTCTTGTCCTTCCTATGTAACCTATGCTACCCTTGAAATCTACAACACCCTGTACTGTAATGACAGGCCTAATGTTTCCACAGCCTGTTTCATTAGTTATTATTGTTGATTAGGAAAGTGGATTCTTCCTCTCCAAATCTTAATTTAGGAATTTTAGACTTGATAATATGTCTTCTCTATTTTCAGGCACGTATTTTCTGGCCTTGCTATCTAGATATTTGGTTGAATAACTCCAACTTATTACTTACTATTTACTATGTTTCATCTGGGATGCTCTTAGCTCCAATTTGGCAGGCCTTAGAGCCATAGTCTATTTACCCTTAAACTATAGTGGCTCTTCTTTCTCCTCTTACTTCTGCCCCTTATTTTGTTCCTCCTTCTCTGAACTCATGCCAGTGAAACCTAAACACTGACTATATTTTCTCTGCCCAGCTATTGGCTGTCAACATCATTATTTATCAATCAGAATTACCTTGGGGGCAGGGTCACAGGAACTATAAGTAGAAGGCAGGTCTTGGGGGCTTGTACTTAGCATTATAATAGACAGTCAAAGGCAAAACCCAAACATGTAGCACATGCTTTTCTTTAAATCTTTTAAAATAATATCCATTTGCTTTTTCTTTTAAGCAACTTCACCCTGGCCTTTCAGTCTGTTATTCATTTGGCCTATCATCATTCTTGCCTGAAATTTAATATACATTTAGGAAATCTTATTATGTAAGTATTTGAGACTTCTTTGTATATGACAACATAATATCCAGGTGTATGCAAATGCTACATATGAATTCAGTTCATTAATCTGACAGTCCCTGACTGGGTCCACTCTGGAAGGCAGTTGATAGAGTGGAGAGTTGACTGGGGCAAGATTGGTCAAGTGAAAATAAAGGATGCTTATTATAAAATAGTGTTTACCAGTCTTGTCTCTAAGTTACTCTGAGTCCAGAAGCTGCAGGCCTCTGATCACTAACACTGAAATGTAAAACAGTGGGGACTGAAGTAAGGCATTGGTGGTTAGGGCTTCTTTCTCTAGGGAGGTTTGGAGCAATTAACTTCAATGGAACTAGGGAAAGAGAGTCAGGTCCAAAGAATAAAGCACTTTACACATAAAGATGTACACAGAAGCACACACATAAATTCATATTCACATACACATTCATTTTTTGGTTGGACCCAACAATCTGTCTCATCAACTTACATACTTAAACATACACATACACATACCCCTATACTTACAAATGCAAATATATATATATACATATATATACATATATATAATATATATGCATATATATGCATATATAGGTTTATGCATATATGTGTGTGTGTGAGTGTGTGTATATGTGTATATATATGTATAGATTATGTATGATAGAAAATAAGCTTCAAACTTTACTGCATAGACAATGGAAAACTCCTCTCCATTTCTACTGCTTAATGAAAGACAGTAAGAAGCAGCCTGTTGTATCTAATTTCATGGTAAGAAGAAGCCTGCTTGCTGCTTTCTGCTCTCTCTGCAACTTCTTTGATGTCTATGTTCTATCCCACCTTGCCACTCTTTCCTTTGTCACATCTTTTTCTATTCACCTCTATTATATTCTGCTAGTTTCTGCTGTATCTTCTGCTTTTATTTTGCTTCTACTCTGCATCATTTCTCTTCTCTTTCAATCTATTAAATGTCATCATATCTGGCATTTTTTCACATATTTAGAAGAATAGACCTTCACATGGAATTCAAAGCATCCCTTTTTTGAAAGGTTAAAAAAAAATTCTTGCATAAATTCTAATTGATATTGTTACAACAGAGATGTTTACATGTGTTTCCATTAAGACCACTTATCTAACTAAACATTCATTATCTGCCACCTGATACATAGATTGAGAGTTTCAAATTACAATTCCTGTCAAGATGCCATATAATCTTTATAATATCTAATTAGCGTTGAAGTTTTGTATAGATAAACCCATTCAATATTTTATTTTCTGTCCTCACACATACAATAAATTGTTTGGTCCAACTTATGAACTTTAGTTATTAGATAATGGTTTTATTAGGAACCCAGAAAGGTATGTTCAACTGTAAATCCATCGCTGGCCTACTTTCTGCCTTTGTGCTATTAGCCCATGAAACATGAAGATTTGAAGGGCCCTAATTGCAGCATTTCTATGAAGAGTTTAACATTTACTAATATAGGAAATTTTATAGAATCATTATTAGATACTAAGCAATTATCTATTTGACTACATAGAATTGGTACAAAAATATACATTTTCATCGGCCTACTGAATATCAGCTCAATAAGGTGGGCTAGTGAACAGAATTTGTTATTATTAATTTAATAATGACAGGAAATGCATATCAGTAGCAAGAATGAATCGTGAGATTGAGTGTTTTGGGTCTTGCCTCCGAGACTTCATCCATCACAGACCATGTAAATGGCTGACCATCTTGGGAGAGTCATCTGCTAGGCTTAGCCTCCCATAGAAGGCTTCTGGCACTTATTGACACCTGTAAATCTGAGTGCTATAGTATTAAATATGGTATTGTAATAAATAGTTCTATATATAATATATTTATATACATGTAGTCCTGTATATAATATTTATTATAATCCCAAATACATACATATATGTGTATATACATATATACATAGATATGTGTGTGTATATATACATATATACACGTACATATATAATGCATGTGTATGTTGGAATTTTATCAGTTTGTTCTTGTGTAAATTTTTTTATTAGATGCTTTCTTTATTTACATGTCATACAATATCTCCTTTCCCAGGTTCCCCTCCAAAAAAATAAATAAAATATAATAAAAAACTAAAACAAAGACAAAAACAAAAATAAACCTCTACAGCAGCATATGTATAGCAGAGGATGGCCAAGTAGGTCATCAATGGGAAGAGATGCCCTTGGTTCTGTGAAAGTTTTATGCCCAGTGTAGGGGAATGCCAGGGCCAGGAAGCAGTAGAGGGTGGGATCTTGTGTAGATTTTAAATGTCTATCAAATGTCACTGAGTTTCGGTCTGTTGAAGCTACACATAAATTTGCTTCCATATATAATTTCCTATTACCAGTATACATGGTGTTCATTCAAATACTTTACGAATTTATTTGGTGCTTTAGTGCTTTTTTGAGGTACGGTCCTGATTTGCTCTATGTTGCTGCATATTGTGCTAACCAATATGATTACAAGCTGTGACGTTTGTATTGAGACTCTTTTTTAAAAACAGCATTTACTACTTATTCAGTGCAAGCATAAAAACAAATTTATGCTCTCTGGCAACATTTGGGAGGCATAAGTCAGAGCAACAATTTAATCCTAAAAGAAGAAATGAAATTCCCATATAAATTCATCAATTAAATAGGGATCTTATGAGTTACACAGGTATAGTGAAATCATAATAGAAAAGAAATATTCTCAACAGCTGGTTGAACATTCTAGAGGGAAGAAAGGATATAACATTCTCCCTTGAATCCCATATAGAAGACCCATAACACTATGATGGCCATAGATGGCCACCTCACTTGTATTTCAATGGACTCAAGGCAGATAACTTCAGGAGAAAGCTATATTAGGCTCCTGCCAGCCAGCTCCAGCTGACAAGGGGAATACCAGGGCCAGGAAGTAGGAGAGGGGGGGTTGTTGAGCAGGGGGAGCAGGGAGCAAATAGGGTTGTTTTTTTTTCTAGGAGGGAAACAGGGAAATGGGATATCATTTGAAATGTAAATAAAGAACATATCTAATTTAAAAGAAGCAGATACCTTCAATTGTCTCAAAGGTTTCAGCTCAGCTCATTGATGTGGGACCACATTGATAATACAAACTACTTGAATTGCTATCTGATAGGCTATCCTTTTGATCATTCATCTCTACTTGATTCTGTATTTAATGCCCCATCCTCCAGACTTCAGAATATGAGTCTGTCTGGACAGCTATAATTAGCACTGAGGCTAGCTCAACTCTGATCCCAAGTGCTGGCCTTGACTCTGAAACCATTCCATCTGACTGAACTATAGCTGATGACATTTTTAGCTATCACTTTTTTAGTTCTGCCTTTCAGTAAGATCTAAGTGGAATTCTGCAAACACAGTTAAGGGCTCTTTCTCCCTTTGGAGCAATTTTTAGCCTTAATATTTGTTTCATGGTGTATAATATGTGATGAAAGAGTTAATATTAATAGTTAAGTATTTAACAAGGTATCAGGGGAAATCAGGAGTACTTGGCAAGTTGAAGGCCACAGAGTCTATGTGCTCTTTAGTTCATTGTTATTCTTTACATTCTAACCCTGTGGAGAGAGACAAATGTGTCTATGTTTCTGACATGGAATGCTCACAACCACCGCCTAGACAAAATATTTTATCTCCCTGTCACAACTACTATAGACCAAAGAACTATAAAGAGACACTTAACCATAAATTCCCCATTTAAATATTAAAATAAGAGCTGATAGCTCAAGCTCTGAGTTGTGTTTTATGAGCTAAGAATTTTTTTCCTGTTCATCACTTTCATTTTCCATATACATTCTGAACCCTCATCAATCACAAATGCATTTTTCCTCTCAGCTTAGATTTTCTACAGAATAACTTTGATAGACTTGGGATGTGTACAAGATTGACTTCTCCAATCAGTAGTCATGTGGTATTTCTTTGTGAGGTTATGGAAAAAGAGGAATACTCCTTTGTTGCTGGTGGGATTGTAAGCTGGTACAACTACTCTGGAAATCAGTTTGGCAGTTCCTCAGGAAACTGGACATAGTACTACCTGAGGACCCAGCTTATACCACTCCTGGGCATATACTCAAAAGATGCTCCAACATGTAATAAGGACACATGCTCCACCATGTTCATAGCAGCCTTATTCATAATAGCCAGAAACTGGGAACAACCCAGATGTCCCTCAACAGAGGAATAGATCCAGAAAATGTGGTACACAATGGAATACTACTCAAGTGATTAAAAACAATGAATTTATGAAATTCTTAGGGAAAAGGATGGATCTGGAAATTTTCTTTGCTTATTGATAACTTATTCAATATTTCCTGGTGATTGTAATGTTCAGTTTAGGAAATAAGTATTTATTTTTCATCTATTTACAAAATTCCTTAAGTACAGGAATTTTGGTAAACTACCTAAAATTTTGTCTATATCCTGTTAACCATTTTGAATATACAAATTTACTAAGGACAAATAATGACTATGTCCTGTACTGTACATTTCTATTTGTACCTTTTAAAATTTTTTTTGTCTATTGTATTGAATAAAGTCACAAAGATCACTATTTGTGTATATAGAACTATCGGGGACTATTCTACCATGAAGAATATATCAAATAGAAAAATGATATGATACTGCTGGGGCTGTAATTCATCTTTACTTTTTACATTTTCCTTGAAATAAGAAAAGACCTTCTGTTTGTATATTCTTACTGAAATTTGGAAGTAACATGTATGATTTTCACCAAATGTTATCTTATATTTTTCTAATGTTTGCTTTTTTCTCCATATGATTTGAGGATTAAAAATAGAGCCAATCTTTGTTGGGTAATTCTTTTCTGGAAAATTTGTACATATAGAATTTTCTTGCATGAAAAAATTATTTTAGTTCTTTTGTGGAAGTCATTCTTTTTTTTTTCTTTTTTTAAAATTAGATGTTTTCTTTATTTACATTGCAAATTTTATCCACTCTGAAAACACCCCTCTCCTATACCCCTATCCCTGGTCACTAACCCACCTACTTCCACTTCCCTGTCCTAGCATTCCCCTACACTGGGGCATCAAGCCTTCACAAGACCAAGGGCCTCTCCTCTCACTGATGTCCCACAAGGCCATCCTCTGCTACATATGTAGCTGGAGCCATAGTTCCCTCCATATATACTCTTTGGTTGGTGGTTTAGACCCTAGGAGCTCTGCAGGTACTGGTTGGTTCATATTGTTGTTCTTTCTATGGGGCAGCAAACCCCTTCAGCTCCTTGGGTTCTTTCTATAGTTCCTCTATTGGGAACTATGTGTTCAGTCCAATGGATGGCTATGAGCATCCACTTCTGTATTAGTCAGGCACTGGCAGGAGCCTCTCAGGAGTTATCCAATATATACAAAGAACTCAAAAAAGTTAGACTCCAGAGAATCAAATAATCCTATTAAAAATGGGGTACAGAGCTAAACAAAGAATTCTCAACTGAGGAATACCGAATGGTTGAGAAGCACCTAAAGAAATGTTCAACATCCTTAGTCATCAGGGAAATACAAATCAAAACAACCCTGATATTCTGCCTCACACCAGTCAGAATGGCTAGGATAAAAAACTCAGGTGACAGCAGATGCTGGCAAGGATGCGGAGAAAGAGGAATACTCCTCTATCAGCTGGTAGGACTGCAAGCTGGTACAACCATTCTGGAAATCAGTCTGGCCTTTCCTCAAGAAATTTTACATAGGACTACCTGAGGACCCAGCTATACCACTCCTGGGCATATACCCAGAAGATGCTCCAATATGTAAATAAGTACACATGCTCCACTATAATTGTAGCAGCCTTATTTATAATAGCTATTCTTTTTTGTTTTTACATAGGTCTGTCTCATTTAAATTGTATTTCATACAAGGATTATTATAATATGCTCCTGTCATTACAATTTTACAATATGCTGTTCGTTTTTTACCTTTTATACATCTGCCTTTTAAAATTGAATCTGTGATCAAACATCCTTTAATTCCATCAATAAAAAACAGATAAGGAAAACTGTGAGTTACAGAACATGTCTACCTGTTCTAGAACAACTAGGGATGATGCATAGAAAGACCCTGTCTCATAGAAAAAAACTAAGAATGAACAAAAAAATAAACTAAATAAAATTTACAGAATAAATGCTAAAATATTGGGAAGTATTTTGTCTATTGAATTCTTTAATATTTTGTTTATTTTTTCACTTTTCAAAATTCTTTCATTTTTCTTGAGTTTAATATCTATTTTCATGTTTATTCTTATATAGTATTAATTTTTTCTGATTATAGTTTTATCTTTATTGTTTTGAATGTATTTTTACTTGAACTTGAGTGGGAATCATATTACACAATGTTTTCAAATGTTCTGTTTTTCCAAAATTTTAATGCCAATCTGATTGCTTTCCTTCAGGCATCACCTCAGAATATATATATGATTTAACGGTTATAGTTTAGATCAAAACTCTTTATTCCTTTTAATGTTAGGTGCTCTTTATATGATCATTCAAAAATCACCAGACTTGTTCATGGAAAATATTATCTATCTACTATCTATCTATCTATCTATCTATCTATCTATCTATCTATCTATCTATCTACCTATCTATCTAATACCCCACTGAGTCTAATTATTGATGCCTGCATGCACATGACTATGTGGCCATAAACTGGCGTGTGAACAATCTACCATCAGTCATACATGCAAATGAAAGTAACTCTTCCTCATCCTCTAGCAAATCTCAATCATTCTCCTCCATTAGACATGGAGTCCTACTACCTATTCAACATTAACCCTGGAATTTTAACTGGCCCTGCCTATCCATGTGTTGTATAGGTAACTGCTACATTGTGAGCTCATAAATATAATAGCCCTGTCATATCACAAAGACTGTATTTCAATGTACTCTATGCACTCTAACTCTTAACATTATTTCAGTCTTGTCTTGTATAAGGATCCTTGAGCCTTGGCATGTGGATCCTTGGGATATAGATGTTCCATCTATATACACCAAAACTAAAGAAGGAATGGAAAATTATATATGTGCATATCTCTATTTTTTCTTTTATTTGACTTTGACTTGGTAATTAGATCTATATGAAATATAATTTTATGCTTTTGTAAATACCATTAAAAATGTAACACTATTTTTTTAATTTGAAGTGCTTACCAACTTTCCTTTCCTTTTCATTGTATTCTGTTTAAACTTTTACATCTGATTAATGTACATTTTAGTGTTCTTTGCTGGACCCCTCTCATTTTGTGATTTAATGCCATGTGTTATCTTCCTTCTGTGTACAATTTTGCAGACAGTCCAAGGACCTACAGACTTCCTCAGGCTTGTCCTCTCGTCCTCTGATATAGGCAGTGCTGCCACAGACGTGTCATCAGTGTATGTTTGCTTCCTTTCTCTACAAATTCCTATGTCTCTCTCTGAAAACAGTTCCTTCTTTTTGGAGAACTGGTTTCAGTGTTTCTTTTGTACCAGTATCTTTTCTTTCTGTCAGAATTTGAAATTTATTATTATTGTTGTTAATTATTATTATTACTATTATTAAAATGGCTTCCAGAATATCTTTTTGTTTGTTTGTTTTTTCAAGACAGGGATTCTCTGTGTAGCTCTGGCTGTCCTGGAACTCACTCTTTCTTTATACCAGGCTGGTCTCAAACTCAGAAATCCATCAGTCTCTGCCTCCTAAGTGCTGGGATTAAAGGAGTGTGCCACCACTGCCAGATCAGAATATCCTATGTAATATCTTTATGTATACTTGCCAGGTTTTCCTTTATTTTGACTCCATCTACAACTCCAATGCTACAAATTTGTTTTGGATAAAAGATACAGACTCTGATTTTATAATATTTTTCTGCCCTTTCTTGTTCCCTTTCCATGATTCCAGTTATAATCAAATTTTTACGTTAGCCGTCCCTGCCTGTGTCACTGTGTGTTGAGTCCTTGATTCTTCTTTGGTTTCATGAATATATTCACTCATGGTCCCCTTAAATTGTGTTCCTTTTTTGTGCCTACTCAGTAGTTAAATTTCATTTATTAAGTTGTATGTTACTATTCTTCTATCACTTATTATATCCCTACTTAATTTGTTAGTTTTTTTCAAGATTTATATTTTGGTAGTTCTTCACACCAACCTTATCGAGGCTGAGATTAAAGGTCTATTTTAGAAATTGTCTGTATTACAGTTAAGAGATTAAACTTGTGTAATGTGTCTACATTACAGCTGGATCACATAGGTGTGGAATAGGTCTTCAAATGTGATCCCTTACAGAGATTGCAGCAACTATGCTGCTGAATTAAAATTTCTCTAGATATGCCTATTAATTCTCATTAATTGAGTATATTATATAACTTTTTATACTGAATTTCGGTGAAGGCTTTCACTAAATATTTTATTAGATATTTTCTTTATTTACATTTCAAATGACATCTCTTTTCCCACCAAGTTTCCCCTACAAAAAAAAATATACTGCTCCCTCCTTCTTCTCTCCCTCTGCTGACCAACCCACCCTCTCCCACTTCCTGGCCCTGGCATTCCCCTACACTGGGGCATAGAACCTTCACAGAGCCAAGGGCCACTCCTCCCAATGATGACCAACTAGGCCATCCTCTTCTATACATATGCTGCTGGAGCCAATAGTCCCACCAGGTGTACTCTTTGGTTGGTGATTTATTCCCTGGGAACTCTGAGGGTACTAGTTAGTTCATATTGTTTTTTGTCCTAAGGGGCTGAAAACCCTTCAGCTCCTTGGGTTCTTTCTCTAGCTCCTTCACTGGGGACCCTTTGCTCAGTCCAATGGATGGCTGTGAGCCTCTACTTCTGTATTAGTCGGGTGCTGTCAGAGCCTCTCAGGAGACAGCTATATCAGGCTCTGGTCAGCCAGCACTTGCTGGCATCCACAGTAGTGTCTGGCTTTGGTGATTGAATATGGGAAGAAGGAAGGACAATCCAGAGACTGCTTCACCTGGGAATCCTTCCCAAATTCACTAAATATTGAGAGATAGTCAGTCACACAGTTTATGTTTAAGCTATACTCATATTGTCTTGTTTACAGAATTATTTACGATCACCTTTCCATTAATTATAATAACATTACTGAAATCGATAGTTTTTTTATCTTGTTCCATTGTAATGTACTTTAGATTTTATTTCTACTAGTATACCTGAGAATGCTACACTGAAGGCCTGCAAGGTGGTTCAAATATGGTGCTTACTACAAAAGCATATGGTGACCTGAGCTCTAGCCTCACAGTCCATGTAAGCACGAACAGAGAGAATTGACTTTATTTTCATTAACTGTTATTATATTCATATAAATAGATATATATTCTTAAATATAACTTGCTTTGTACAATGTCCCTCATTTTTATGTTTCCAGAGTGAATCATTTCGTGTTAGATTACTAGTTTGTACCCTCTTACTTAGAAAAGATTATTTCTCCTGCATTCAGTATTTCTTTGTTGCCTGAAGTTTTTGTTTCTTGAAGTTTTTTTGTTTAGGATTGAGGCCCTATGGACTTTTCCCTATCTGCTTTGGCATGTCAATTGATGCTGTCCTTTTGAGTTCATGTTTGTGCGTGAGACACGGCCCCACATGATACTACCTCACAGGATTGCTTTTTACTATAACCACTCTGATCCTTTTCTGCAGTATTTCCTGAGGTTTGGTGTAGTTGTTTTGTAGATGTATCCATTGATTTGGGCTCAATATCTTTGACTCTTGATTGATTGTGTTTTATTGTTGTTTTCTCTGTCAGCTACAAAATAAGTATCCTTGATGAGAGGCAAGGACTCCATTTATGTGGGGGTATAAAGACAAATACTGAGAGTGGTTTTGGGGATTATGTGGTTTTAGTAATAAAATGGGTTGTCGGTTCTCCTACATTATCTATGACTTCACATTTTGAAGCTTTTTCTTAAGACTATTTTTGTTTTACTTTGTTATTTTTTTCTGGTGATTCGAATTGTAGAAATGGTTCATTTTATTTTACACTCATTTTTATTGACAGGGTGCTCTAGACTGTAGTACTTTTCTTCACAATTGCTTTGGATGTATGCCACAAATTCCTTTGTATCCTATTATTATTATTGTTATTTTCAGAACCCATTTTGCAATCCTTTTATATTCACCCTCATACCCTAGAGTTGTTTAATATGTTTTTATTATGTTTTTAATATTAAAACATGTTTTGTTCCTTTATATATTTTTTTTACTGTTTCCAGTTACTAATCTTTAGAATAAAAGAATATTAGTCTTATCTTTATATCTTGGAACACATTGAGATTTTCTATCATGTTGTCTTTTAAATAGCATTTAACTGTAATAAGTTAATATTTAAAGCAAATTTGTTGGTAATGATGGTATTTTTAATTTGAAATAAATTTTTTAAAAGAAATTGACTATTATTACTCCAGTATAGGATGTAACATTCCCTTATGTCAAACCACCATAAAAGAAGCTAAATGTATATCATATGTTACAACTCAATGGTGCTAAAGAGTTTATTTCATTAAAATTATATAGAGTGTGAATCTGTATTGTTCATTTCACAGAGCCTAAACCTAAAAGTGGGGTACTAAAGGCACATGGTTCTATCATGCTATGGTGGTGTGTCTTTATTTCCAGGAGCTACCTCACAGCTTCATCATTCAGCTACCAGAACACTCCTCCTTTAAAAGTCCTCATCACTCTCTCTATTGCTACCTTGGTTCCATTGGTATTACAGTGTTACTCACACCTAACTCCACATAAGATGTTTACCCTACCTTCAGAGTCACAGAAAGACAGCTTAGAGCTCTAGGTCCCCCTGCTGTAGCATTGATAGTATGGACATTTAAACCAATAGCAAAAGGGATCCCTCTCTTGCTGTCTTGTGCCCTGTGCATATGAAAAGGGTATTCATTCTCATCTGTCTGCATACTGGATGCCTATGTTTAACAAAAGTGGTGTGCATATCTGAATAGTTTGATCCACTCTCATCCTGTTTTTTTTTTTATTTGTTTCCTCCTGTGGTCCCCCTCTTAGCATTCTGTGAATGTACACTACACTTTCACATTTAGCTGTCACACTTGATCACATTGGTCATTGTGTTGCAGCAGAAAGAAATTTATCTCTGCTGTCTCTGGAAGACCATTTTCCTTTCGCATTTGTGGTTTTGGTGAAGGCAACATGATATTCAGCATTATATAATTCCACATAAATATGATATTATTTAAACTAACCCTTAATATGATGAATTGGGTTGCAATGCAATGTCTACCTGTGAGAAACCTTTGCATTTTTTTTTAATGCACTTGGCTTCTGTGGCCTTTTGGTATGCTTGTTACAGAGCAACTTTGTTCATTCAAATCAATCAAGGCATGATTTTCTGATACTATAATTGTCTCTTATTATGTTCAGCATCTACAGTGAACTCCTTTTCTACAGTGGAGAGTTTAATCTCCCTCACATATCTTTCTTTCCCTGTCTCCTAAGATTCATTGGAGGTAATTTTTTTTGCCATTATTTTGCCTTTAGAGGAATGAAATTTATTAAATAATTTCTAAAATTTCCATGAATTGTATTTAGGCCTCAATTTTTTCAGTCAGATATTTGTAAGTAGGCATCATCATGTTCTCTCAAAATTTCATTTAGTATTGTCTTATTTAAATTGCCTGAAGTGATCACTTTTCTTATTTTTAAGTACTGAATTATATTCTATTCAGCATGCAACTTTGAGTGTACATCCCTCTATAATTTCTAGTATTTTTTTTTTGGTTTATTTACTTACATGAGTACACTGTAATGGTCATTAGATACACAAGAAGAGGGATCAGATCCCATTACAAATGGTTGTGAGCCACCATGTGATTGCTGGGAATTGAACTCAGGAACTTTGGAAGAGTAGTCAGTTCTCTTAACCCCTGAGCCATCTCTCCAACCTTAGGTCGGTTCTTAAATCAGTTCTTCATCTATTCTACTCCTTATTATCTAACTTTTGCCATCAGTTATCAGGAAGTCTTAAGTTTAATTATCTATTACAAATTGACACTTAGGAAAATTTAGTCATTTTTTGAACTCATTTTTCCCAAAGTTTAACATATTTGGCACACAAAAACTTATAAAAGCCATTGCCCCCAATAATAATTAATTTAAAAACATATCAGTAAGTGACCTTTGATAGATTATTTCAATGATTTATTTTTTATTTATTTGGTTCTTTTTTGAGACATGTTTGCAAGATATCATGATCATATTTGCCCATATTACTCTGCCTATAAACTGTTCTACATTTCATGTCATTTTTATATGTAAAGATGATATTACTTCTTCTAACATTTAATTTGATGAATTGCTATGCAATGCAATGTGTACCTGTAAGAAATCTTGTGATATTCATACAATTGATTTTTCTTCATCATGATATATTCTTTATGGGTTGCTGAATCTAGTTTGCTAACAATACATTTGACACTTCACATCCTTGTTCAATTGTGGCATGTATCTTTGCTTTGTGGGTGACTGAGTTTGGTGCATACACTCTTCTGTTCTTTAAAAAAAGTAAAAAAAATCCATCATTTTCATTTTGTGCATTTTTATTTTATGAGTATGAGCATTTGGCTTGCATGTGCGTGTATCTAGTGCCTGCGGAAGCCAGAAACACGCATCAGAGTCCCCTGGAACTTAAGTTACAGATGGCTCTGACCTGTTATGCTGGTTTTGAGTTTTCTGAAAGAACAGAAAGTGCTCTTAATTATACTACTATTGTTCCAGAACCTCTGCTATGCTTTCAATCAGCAAAACCCTTTGCATATCACAGGAATATTACATGCATTTACCATGATGTAGAGAAAGCTATAGCTAGTATGTTATATAAAATGCATATTATACAATTTTTGTACTGAAGATTATTTTATTCAGATTTTACATTTGTTCTTGCATCAAGTAAATTATCTTTCTACAGAATGGAATATTTTTATGTTTTCTATTTTTGTCCAAACATAAAACTCATTATCTGGAAAGACCAAATGTGGATACTTCATTACTTTTTAAAAGGGGGAACAAAATACCAATGGAAGGAGTTGCAGAGAATAACTATGGAGCAGAGACTGAAGGAAGGATAATCCAGCCTGATATAGCTGTCTCCTAAGAGGCTCTGACAATACCTGACTAATACAGAAGTAGATGTTTACAACCATCCATTGAACTGAGTAAAGGTCCCCAATGAAGGAGCTAGAGAAAGGACCCAAGGAGCTGAAGGGTTTGCAGCCTCTTAGGATGAAAAACAATATGAACTAACTAGTACCCTCAGAGCTCCCAGGGACTAAACCACCAACCAAAGAGTACGCATGGTGGGACTAATGGCTCCAGTAGCATATGTATAGTAGAGGATGGTCAAGTCGGTCATCAATGGGAGGAGAGGCCCTTGGCCTTGTGAAGGTTCTATACTCCAGTGTAGGAGAATGCCAGGGCCAGTAAGCAGCAGAGAATGGGGTGGCAAGCAGGGGAAGGAGGGAGAGAAATGAGTTTGTTCTTGTTTTTAGGTTTTTGGGTTTTGGGTTTTTTTTTTTCTTTGAGGGGAAACTGGGAAAGGAGATATCGTATAACATGTAAATAAAGAAAATATCTAATAAAATAGTCAAAAAAATTTGGTAATTGTCTAAAAAATAACTGAAACAAATCTTTAAAAATAAATATCTATCAAAAGCTACAGCAAATATCAATTCCTTTAATTTTGAGCCTTGTTCAAACTTTAGCTTTTTCACACCAGGCTTTAGAAATAAATCCCCATTATATATATATATATATATATATATATATATATATATATATATATATATATATATATATATATATATATATATATATATATATATATTTATACAGGCGTGTTGAACATGCCTTTAATCCCAGAACTTGGGAGGCAGAGGCAGGCAGATTTCTGAGTTCGAGGCCAGCCTGGTCTACAGAGTGAGTTCTAGGACAGCCAGGGCTATACAGAGAAACCCTGTTTCGAAAAACCAAAATAAACAAAAAACAAAAAACAAACACACACACAAAAAAAAACAAAAGCAAAAAACCCAACTCATCATCTGATCCTATTTTTAAATAAAACTATTTTATAGTATGCTTTTATTTAAATTTGAAAATCTCTTTTAACTTTTAATTCTTTTGTGATGTTACATTTTATCTTATTGGATTTTGGATGCTTTATTTTTCACTAGGAGTCTTTGGTATTTTTCTTGAAATATACAGTTGAGGGGGAATAGGAGGTTTGTAGAGAGGAAACTGGGAAGGAAGATAATATTTGAAATGAAAATGAATAAAACAACCAATAAAAATTGAAAAAAAATGTAGTTAATGGCAAATTACTGTATCCTGTCATATTAGTTATTTTAAAAATTGTAATTTTTTTTTGTTTTGTTTTTTTGAGACAGGGTTTCTCTGTGTAGCCCTGGCTGTCCTGGTACTCACTCTGTAGACCAGGATGGCTTCGAACTCAGAAATCTGCCTGCCTCTGCCTCCCAAGTGCTGGGATTAAAGGCGTGCGCCACCTAATTTTATCAGTAAAAAAATAAATTTATAAAAAGTTGATCTTCCATTTCCTTCACTGCATAAAAAGGCTCCTCTGAAGACATGGTTTTAGATCACTTCTTTATTCCTGTGCTCCTTGTCTCATCTTGAAAATGCATTGGCAAGGACCATCTAGCAGAGAGCTAAACAAGAACCAAAGCAGTGAGAGGCTGAGAGTACTGCTTGTGCAAACCTCTCCAGACAGTCACTGACTAGTCAGGTCACATTTAATTTGGAAGTTTTGTGGCTTTTTTTTACTGCTGTCTGTTTGCTACTTAATTGGTCATTTAAACTGAGAGGATGTGCACACTTCTCACCAACGTACAGAAAGATTAGCATGGTTCTGTTCTTTCAGTCTTCAAGTTGGTAATGAAGCTGAGTTACTTAATCAGGCTGGCTTAAACCAAGATTTCAGTTGAAAGCATGCACAAAAGTTGACATGTTTTTCTAATGCACCACTTTTATACTGATCCAAATTCCCTCACTTTTAATTTATTTTTACAAGGAGAACCATAGTTTGACTCTTAGGACTCAGGTCTTGTCTAAGGACATGATCGTATATATTCATTTAGCATGTATCTATTGATGACCTTTACTGGTTCAGTGATATGTCAGCTTCCTTGAGTATCAAATGGTAAAAAGAACTGTAGCTTCTCCCTAGGTACTACTATTTTACATGGCAAGCTTTCCCTTAAGAATTATATTCTCATTTGCACCATGAAGTTAACTTTAACCACAACATATCCCAATAATACACCTGCAATATTTCCTAATATTCAAAAGGGACTGTGAATTTTAAAGCACTCTTGTATTAACTTTTTAAAATTTTATCTTTTTGACAGATAAATTTTCTTGTAGAACACATTGCTCTGCTCTTTTCTTGTATTACATACAAGGGCTATGTCCTCCGTTACTAAAGTATGAATTATGATTTTAATAAAAATTGATTTTTAAGGATAATTTTATTTCTTGGACATTTTCTCTTTGTTTCTTTCTTTGTTTCTTTCTTTCTTTGTTTCTTTGTCTTTCTTTCTTTCTTTCTTTCTTTCTTTCTTTCTTTCTTTCTTTCTTTCTTTCTTTTATCAAGACAGGGCTTCTCCTTATAGCCCTGGCTGTCCTGGAACTTAGATTAGGCTGTATTAATCCTGTAGATTAGGCTGGCCTCGAATTCAGAAATCTGCCTGCCTCTGCCTCCCAAGTGCTGGGATTAAAGGCGTGCGCCACCACTGCCTGGCTCTTTGACATTTTCAAACAAGTGTACAGTGCATGCTGACTAGAGTCACCCCAACCACCTTTGTTCCTTTCTCATCCACAGCAAGCTCCTTTTTGCCCTACATATTCATTAATTTTTTTGTTTGGAATGTAAATAAATAAAATAATTTATGAAAAAATATATTGAATACTTTTCCTCAGTGACTTATAAAGCACCTCTACCACTATGAAAGGTAGCTAGCTAGCAGAATGCACACTTTCAGCTCAGTTTCAGCTATGTTTCTCTGTATATTCCAATCAAGGTGTGTGCTGTCTGCAGCATTAGAGTATTATCTACTTCTGGTGTCAAACAAGGAAAATGACAGGAGTCTGTATTGTTCAATTTTCCCCAACTAGAGGTAGAAGTGGTGTCTTAGTCAGGGTTTCTATTCCTGCACAAATATCACGAACAAGAAGCAAGTTGGGGAGGAAAGGGTTTATTGAGCTTACACTTCCACATTGCTGTTGATCACCAGAGGAAGTCAGGACTGGAACTCAGACAGGTCAGGAAGCAGGAGCTGATGCAGAGGCCATGGAGAGATGTTTCTTACTGGCTTGCTTAGCCTGCTCTCTTATAGAACCCAAGACTTTCAGCCCGGGGATGGCAGCACCCACAAGGGGCCCTACCTCCTTGATCACTAATTGAGAAAATACCCCACAGCTGGGTCTCATAGAGGCACTTCCCCAACTGAAGCTCCCTTCTCTGTGATAACTCCAGCCTGTGTCAAGTTGACACACAAAACCAGCCAGTACAGGTGGGGATCACAAGAACCAAAAGAATGTATTTAATTCCAGGAACTGAAACTTTTGTTTAATGGCTCATGACTCAAAGAAGCAGCTACGTCTAGTCTTACTTGCATTCACTCCTTAAATGTATTAATATACACTACATTTTATAATAAGGTAAGAGATCTTACCTGACTTTCATCCACAATGTCATTTGATTAACTCTTTTCTTTTCCTTTTCTCCCCATTCATTTTCCCATATAAACCTTATCACCCTCATAATTTTTCTGCTTATCTTTCATTTGACCTACATTGTTCTATTCCTCTTCCCCTGCCACCTCCTTAAGTGATAGATCTCCAATGTTGCTGTTTTGGTCACCTTTCTTCTTTGTGTAATTTAGAACTCTGTAGCTGAGATCCATCTATGAAGAAGAACATACAGAACTTGTCTTTCTTTTTTTTTATATTTTTGATTAATTATTGAGTATAATCTTTTCTATGTCTGTCCATTTACCTGTGAGGTGCATAATTTCATTTTTTATAATTTTGCTGAATAGGATTACCTTACGAGAATGTATCACATTTTTATTATCCATTCATCAGTTAATAGAAATCTAGTCTATTTCCATTCATGGTAACTTTGGATGGATGACATAGAACATGTATGAGCAAGTGTCTCTAGGGTTAGATAAAGATCCCTTTTGTTAAGGCACAGCAAAGGTCTAGTTGGGCCATATGGCAGTTTTATTTCTACGTTATTGAAAAAAATCTAATACTGATTATTACAGTGGTTGTATCATTTTATACTTTCATCAACAGTGAATGAATATTCTACTTTGCTCAAATCCTCAAAGGCATTAATTATTCTGATTTTTGATAATAGCAATTGCATTTTCATGATTGTTATTGACGTTAAACACTTAAAAATGTTTCTTAGTTGTTACTAGTTTGAAAAAAGGAATAAAGACTCAACACAATTCCTATTGAAATATTTACATTATAGATAGAAATAAAAATTTGGACGTTTTAAAATTAATACTATTTTTAATTAATGTTTTTAAAAATAAAATATTTTTAAAGTATGTGAAAAGACAAAATTCTCTGAAAATCTAAAGCCATTCTCAGCAAATACAATAAGGTTGGTAGTTACACTATTCCCATTATCATGTCATATTACAGTGTCATCATAATAAGGTTCAGATTGCATTTAACAGTAAACGCTGTATTGTACCATACAAAAGCTAGCAGTTGTGTTTTAAGCACCTCTAGGATACACCCTTCAAAACACACAATGCTGGTGAATCATGACATTTAAAAAATCTGTGGGCTAGACAATCTATTCCTGTGCACATTACATTTCAGTTGAGAGCCAATAAATAATTGGATAAAGAGGAATATAACCATCTAGGTAAGGAAGATAATTGCTCTAAATTTTTAGCAAAAAATATTGTAAAAGGGAACTAAATTTGCAATTAAATGCCCCCATTAGAAACAGACTAAATCTAGAACAATTTTAGATTTCATGCAAATTGAATAGAAATCTAATTCACTTTTCAATTCAATTTCTATTGTGAATTTTGTGTCAATAGGTGAAAATTAAAGAAAAATCATTGTTAATTGTACTTCACATTCTTTGAATATCAAAACCCCACTGTGTGATTTTCAAGATTTTTATTTAGAAATAATTGTGGATTCAGGGAAATTTCAGGAGACTGTAATAAGACATATCAAAAAATAAATTTTATTCTTCATGCAGTGGAGGATTAGATGATCAAGATGTGTGGAAAATCAAATATATCATCAGTTAACATGGAGTGTGTGTATCTCAGGGCATGACTATGACTATGACTATGCATTCTTGAATCTTTATGGTCAAACATGATACATGTATATTTCTTTCTCAGCTAATTATCTCTCTGTTTCAATAGGAGACATCTGTGTATAGTAGTTTAGAGAAACTACAAATGTTCATGATCTATGTTCTCCTTGATTACCACCGCAGGGAGATAGCAGCGTGCAAATGCTGTTCATTTTCTTCAAAGTTCCTTCAGAAATGATAAATCACATCTGTTCTCACTTGCCTAGGCATGTCATGAATAAACAACTAAATCTGAAAGTAGGTTTGATCTACAACATGTTCAATGTAAGGCCAGAAGAGAAAATGGATGTATGAATGCTCCCAATGACTCTGAATGTGAGCATTAATGTACTCTCCACAATAAACAGACAAATCTATGAATCCATTTATTAAGGAATCATTTAATTATGCTGATTTATTAAATTGATAAAGTGTTCTGGGCTAGTTTATGGCATAGTGCTGTATAATCCTACATGAAAAATGAATAGAGACTCTAAGTCTAGTATATACATATGTAATAGTTGAGTTGAATATTGCTTCTTTTTCTTTATCCTGGGCACAAGAGTAAGAATATGTATTACATTTAAGTATATCATAATTCAAAATAAGTTTAAACAATGGAATAGGTGAAGTCATTTACTGCCTGAAGAATTGAACTGTTCAAATATTTCAGGCATTTAGTCCTTTTGTCTCTGTAGTACAATCTCTGGGAAGAAAAATTACTCTTTGGTAGTGTGGCTCAATTGAAGTTTGTTTAACTGATTTTTAGATTAGGGAATAGGGAGCTACTTATAATAATAAAAATAAAATACATTTTAATTAGTGGTACTACCCACTTACTAGCCACTGGGCCTATTACTTTAGTACCTAAGGGATTAGAAAATCGATGACCTGACTAATTCAATGGTCTTGTTTGAGGATATAATATCAGCAAAAAGGCCATATTAATCTCATTTAATTTTACAACAAGAATGTAAAGACATTTAAGTAATATGGGTAGAAAGCATACACAATGCAAACTGAGTAGCTGTAAGTCAAGCTTTTAAACACTATATAGCTTCGATTCCTTTTCCATAAAAATAAATACTACGTGAATGACTAATAAAACCATTTTGGCTTGATTCTGATTTAAGATAAGAATTAACATTGTTCTGCCCCTAAAACTATTTAAATTGGCTTAAGAATAGGAGATAATGGTAAAATAGAGCAATTTTTTTGGTAGATACAAGTGAGGGATTATTATAATTTAATTTTTTTTTATTTTAGATATTTTCTTTATTTACATCCGAATTTCTCCATTCCCAGTTTCCCCTCCAAAAAACAAAGAAACAAACAAAAACAACAAAACCAAACC
>NW_022196912.1:110783548-110794929 GCF_008632895.1 Mastomys coucha | reverse complement strand
CTTGTGGAATGTGGGTTGTTCTTCCTGTATTCCAGACTTCTGAGCTAATAACCATTTATCAGAGAGTGACACGGTATAATTTAATTTTTAAAAGGCATACATGTGACGATGAGTTGAATATAGGTCTAATGACTGAGCATGTAGCTATGGTACTAACTCTTCTAGATGTATTAATTAATTTATGGAGAAAAAAATTTGCATCAAGCCCAACTGAGTTTGGGGGCTGGGCCTGCTGTTTCCGAGGCTCAGGAATTATTCAGTTCTTCAATTCAACCACATAGATCGCAGCCAGCCTTTATGCAAAGCAGTCTTTCCCAGCTTTCCGTGGTCCTCTCTGGTACAGCTATCCACAACTTCCCAGCTGTCCAGCACCAGGAACTTGCCAAGGCACAGTCAGGTCCTGCCTTTCAGCAGACTTCAAATACTCAGCCCATCCCCATACTGTACTAGCATCAGGTGGGACAGGCATCAGGACTAGGAAGTTCTCAGCTGATTGATACAAATCTTCTTCAGGCCAGAGCAAATCTTACTTGGCCCTCAAATCTTTACTCTGGATAAGTACAGCAGCCTGGTCAGACAAAT
The DNA here is from genome assembly GCF_008632895.1 of Mastomys coucha. NCBI lineage: Eukaryota > Metazoa > Chordata > Mammalia > Rodentia > Muridae > Mastomys > Mastomys coucha. The sequence continues at coordinate 110,794,347 of NW_022196912.1, read as the reverse complement.
TTTTATAACACTGCCCAGTCACCAAGTGCTCTCCAGCAGGTTACAGTACCTTTACCAGCATCCCAGCTTTCCTTGACTAATTTTGGATCTACTGGACAATCTCTGATTGCTTTGCCTCAGACTCTTCAGCCCCAGTTACAGCACACAAACTCACAAGCCCAGACTCAGAGCTTGAGCCGTCCTGCCCAAGTAAGCCAGCCTTTCAGAGGATTGATCCCCGCTGGGACTCAGCATAGCATGATGGCAACCACAGGGAAAATGTCTGAAATGGAACTAAAAGCCTTTGGGAGTGGCACTGATATCAAACCAGGCAAAACTCCAATTGGTGGTCGAAGCGCCATGCCAACATCTAGTCCATTCTGGACTACACCAACAAGTCCAAACAGCCAGTCTAGCAAAATGAATAACATTGTGTATCAGAAACAGTTCCAGTCAGCCCCTGCCACAGTGAGAATGGCACAGCCATTTCCTGCAGTTTGCACCCCAGAGAGCTGTGGGAAAAGGACTCAGTCACAAGGCATTTGGTCCTAGGTGTTGGCAAAGCAGAGAGCAGAGGTTCTTCAGTCCACGCAGCGGTTCTTCTCTGAACAGCAACAGAGTAAACAGATAGGAGGCAAAGCCCAGAGAGTGGACAGTAATACAAGTAAACCTGAAACGCTGAGTGACCCTCCTGGTACCTGTCAGGAAAAAGTAGAAGAAAAGTCACCCCCTGAACCCACCATAACCACCAAACCTGTTAGAACTGGACCAATCAAACCTCAGGCGATCAAAACCGAAGAAACAAAATCATAAAGGCTGTGGTTTATTGGGGGCGGGGGGCCTGGATAGGGAAAGTGAAGTCAAATAATGCCAGCAGCCAAAGGGGTAAAGTGATCTGTGACATTATCCTGTGAGACACAAGGGGCATAGAGCGTTTTACACTGACAGAGCTGCTACACCAATTACAATGAGGCTCTACAGGCATGCACCTCCTGTGTAACATTTGCATCTTCAGTTGGTTTATATACAAGTTCATAAACAGTTTATAAGTTCTAACAGTTTAGTCCTAAGGAGCATGAAACACCACAAGTAGGAGGAGAGTGATGCCACAGAGTAGCTCAGCTGGACACTGGGTGGTCCCATGAATACATCAGCTGTGGTTCGTTCACTCCCTTGTGTTCTTTGGATGTGTTTATGGCATTTCTAGGCTTGGAAGTAAAATGATGCTAACTGGTGCTGGATAGAGGAGCCTTATCTTTTATTATGGCAGCTTGCTATTTTTGTAATGTGGTGATTTGGTTGAACACAATGAAGTACAGTAGTAACTGATCTCCCCTTCCTCCTGGATGAGTGAGCAGGTGATTAAATATTGATGTCAGCATCCTTGAGTATATTCAGATGAGCAACATAGAGCTTCTGCTTCTGTTTAAAATAATGCTGGGTTTGATTGTGGTCCAGAGCTTTGAAGCACTGTTGGCATCTCCTTCCTTGGAGGTCTCACCATTTAAACGTACCAGATTTGATAACATGTTGGTAAGGTGGGGTCTAGCTTGTCTCCACTAGGTCATCTTCATATGAATCCAGTGGTTATATAGTTTTGTTTTAGGGATATTTCATTTTCTAATAACGTTTTTTTTGCTGACATTCATGGAGAAAATGAATCCTTAGAACTGTGCCGCTAGTGAAAGGAAAGCCTAACTAAGAGTGTGTTTCTTTACAGAGCAGTGTCACACCAGCCTTTGGGCCCTCTGCTGGAAAAGTAGAATCAAGTCTCAAATAATGCCTTTTAAATTGTGTCCTCTAGTATTATAGATGTAGGACAGGACTGTATCCTACCTCTGTGAATGTGAAATAGCTTGTCCCTGCTTTATGATATGTAGTAGTGACCGTGCTTTAGCAGGGCTATTTTTAATGATGTGGCTCAGAATGTTTTCTTTCCAGATGATGATTGAGAAGCTAACTTAAAAAACTGGTGCCAGGTACCACAAGAGTAACAGAGCAGTGCTGTTTTATGGGGTTTTGTTTTTTACTTTTTTTTTTTTAATAAGAGTGTGCTGTATGTCTCTACAATTTTGTTCAAATGACTGCAGAACCTGGAAAAGTGGTTGCTGCTATTGATGTATAACATACTGCTATTATTGGTCTTTTTATATAAATATAAATATATATATATACATTTATATAATTTGAAGTTTTGGAAACTTTAGCTGTGCTGTCAACTTTGGAAAAAAGTATCCCAGTTTTCTGTGTTGAGTTGGCATTGTACAGAAATTAACAGCCATATTGGTCTAGAAATTTTGAATTTAATTTTTTTCCATTTGTACACTGTATTAAATATGTAAGGTCTTATCTACATGGGTTTGATTACAAAAACTAATAAAGTATTCTCTAAATAAAAAAAATTATAAAATCAAACGTTTGTAAGTGAGACCATGGAACTGCCATTATAGAAAATGCAATAAAAGTAACTCACTCTTTGGTTCACACTTGAAGCTTCTGAACATGGAATGGGAGAAGTGTGGGGTTGAAAGTAATGCTAAACATGACATCGTTTCCATACCATAAGTCAGTGAAGAAACTCAGATTCATTCCAAGTGCTAAATTATACATCAATGACTCCTTGTCTGGAATGACTATTGCCTTACACATGAATACCTTTATGTTAATTTTTCAACAAGCACAAACCACCCTAATAAGTGACCAAGTCATGAGGTTTTTTTATACATAGTATCTTATTCTGGTTAAATATGCTTTGATTTGAGAAAATAAGCAGTAATCACCTGCACCTTATCTTTCCTAAATCCCAAATATACACATTACCTTAGGAAACAGATCATAAGTAGAAAGTCTCATTAACCCTGGTATGCTTATAATCAGTTAGAAAAAGCTCACACCACTTATGGCTAAATGAAATTATGGACCTGGAATAGTATTCTGACCCATATCCATCAAAATGTCATAGGGATATTAGTAGACTGAAGCATGCAACAAGGAAATACCAGGGCAACCATTAATTTCTTACTCTTCTTGAAAATTCTTCAGGTGTATGGGACATATTCCATACATGGGTCGTGAATAAATAAAATGGTTTGGGTGAAGCAAAATACTTAACTTGGTTTGCTAAAGAAATGATTTCTTTTTCCCAAATGAAAATCATATTGGTTAATTAATCAATTGTCTGCAATTCACTTACTTTATTTGCTTGATATCCTTTAGTGCCAAAGGAACAGAACTAGAGATCAATGTACCTAAAGGAAGCCTCTAAGTTCATTATGGAATTATGAGAAAACAACATTCCTGAGCCCAATTTGTTTCCCAAAAAAGAACATCAACACTGGCCTCACTTGGCAGCTGAAAGAACCAAGCAAAAAATGCATCCAACTATCTCTCTCTCTCTCTCTCTCTCTCTCTCTCTCTCTCTCTCTCTCTCTCTCTCTCTCTCTCTCTCTCTCTCTCTCTCTTTCTCTCTCTCTCTCTATATCTCAATTATATATATATATGTATATATATGTTTAAAATATATAAAAATATGTAATATATTATACATGTATATAACCAAAGATTATGGAGTCTGGTAAACATAGGAATTATGCCATTGTTATCCTGCTTTCATTTTCATGTCACATGAAATTCATGGCACACTCAAAAGTGAAGGAACATAAAATGAAATTTGTTTAATGGATTATTGATGGAAAAAGAGGCTTAGCCAAGAACTTAATTTAAGAAGAACTGAACTGTCTTTGTCCACTGCAAGAATGGATTGTGGTCTTGTGAAGTGCACATTGGTTTTCTAAGGGAGATACCTCTCAGCCAATGAAAAATGAGGTCCTAGTCCCAGCCAACTCAGACAAATTCAGTCTCGGGTGCCAGCCTTATGTCAGAAACTCTATCCGTACTCTTATGCTTGAAGTGAAGTTAATTAATGCTGAACATGCACTCCTTTTGCTTTGTTTTTGTTTGGAAGTTTTGAAATCCATTCATATTCTCAGTGTCACAAATTTTATCTGCCAAAATTGTTTTGTTTTCAAAATAAATTTGAAAGCTCATTTTTGAGATCTCAGGAGGCAAAGAAAGCAACAAGAAAGAAATTTAAGGGACTGAAGTCAAGGTTTCTGTAGCTAGTTTTTTTATAAAAATATTCCTATAAAATTTTATTTATTGATTTATTTTATGTGAATTTGTGTGTCTCAGCATGAGTTTATGTGTACCATATGGGTATGGAAACTTATGTAAGCTAGGAGGGGCCACTGGATCTCAAAGAACAGAAAATAAATATGGTCATGAGTGTGGGGTTTTACAGAAACATTAAATAGTCTTAATTTGTGGGTCAACTTTATAGTTTTGAAGTGTCTCTTCTTAGGTGAGTTGATTCTTAAGTAACACATACTCAACTGAAAGTCTATCATGATATCATATATGACATTAGAATTGTATTATTAATAAAGTATTGCCTATTCACATAAACAAATGCAAATGAAAATCACATTAGCCTTTCTGTTCATGAAAACATGTCACACATCCTGCTATATAATACAATATAGTCTCTTAAAATATCTAAGCAATAAATGAGGAAAAAGGGCACTATTAACTGGGATAAATGGGACTCTATAGATTGAATAGTTGGGTCTGCATCAGAAAAAAATATGTTGAAATTACCCATAAACAGTTGTTGAGCATAAGAATAACAGTGTTTGAAAGATAACGTGTGAGCAAAAATATCCACTATATACATCTATACAGTATACATACAAGCATGCATGCGTATATACATACATACATACATACATACATACATACTTTAATACATATGAAGTGTTTGTCATGTTTTACTGTGTTAGACTTATGGTATTTCAGACAGGTTGACACACTAGCAAAAATTCTCTCATTCACAGAAGGAATGTTTAGGTGCATTGTGACTGTGAAGTGCACAGTCTGATATGATGTATAGTTGTCATTAGAATACTGGAACTTCTTTTTATATCTTAATAATACTCATCTACTATTTTCCACCTACCCCAATATGAAAAAAATGAATCCAATAATTTTAAAAGTACATTTGGGTATATAAAATTAACTGTCAAATTCAGTTGGAGATGCAGTAGGTTTTGATAGTCCTTTAAGGTTTAATCTATTCTACAAGTATAGATTCTTTTCACTTTAAAAGATTTTGCAAGCCAATTTGCAATGCATGTGCATCTCCTAAGTAAATCACTAATAAACTAGCATGAGTTTTGCCAAAGAATATCAATAGGTAAAACTGAATTCAGACTATGTACATTTTAAATAATATTTAGTATAGCTTTTTATTTAACATAATGATTTTAACATATGACAATGTTGTTATACACACCATTAGTTTTGTTTTCCCTTAAGCATCTGTTGATTATTCCACCAAGTTATGGAAATTTGAATTACTTCTCCTACATTGGTATTTTGGGTATTATGACTAAGAACATTCCTGTCAGACTTTCTGATAAGCATTCTGAAAAAAAAAATAATGAATGACATAATTTACATATTTACTTAGAAAGATTGTTAAGTCATATTTCAGAGGTTACAAAAGGGACTACGGGGAAGAAAATAAGGTTAAAATTTTTTAAGAGACTTCTCCTGTCATGGTACAATAAGGATTGAAGGCACAAGGCAAAGAATGTCACTTTTCTAAATTACCTCAGAAGTTCCAATAATGAACCAATCAAGAGACCTGAAATGTAACCTGCACCTACCCCAAAAAAGATTAAACCCAGGCTCTGCATCACTGTGGCAGAGTACAGAAGGACTCATGACAATATATGAGAAAAAATATGCAAATAAAATAGTTACTTCACATCTGAGCAAGTTTGCAGAGCCTCAGAGAAGCCCAGAATCTCTGGGAACAATGATCATAATTCTGTAACCTTATTAACCTCTATGGAAAGTTAATCATGATTCGAGTGGGAAGGCAGGGAGTCTGGAATAAAGCTCCCCTTGTGTCCTGGGAGGAAGAGCATAGCTGCCTATACGGGAAAAGCAAACATTCTACCTTGATCCTTCCTCCTGATCTCCTCTGATTTTAAAGAAATAAGAAGAAAAAGAGAAGAAATCAACTCATTTGTGAAAAACTTGTAAATTTTGCCTCTGTGGACATATGGAAAGTTCCAAAGTGTACTAATAACAGTTAAACGTGTAAAAGTAAAGGAAAGTAATTAATCTTGAAATATGATGAGGACATCTTGGACATGGAATTAAGTGATCTTCTATAACTAAGGAAGGGCGGAAAATCAATTCTGATGCCTAAGTGAAAATCAAAGATTATAAGGAGAGGTTAGTAATCACTAGAAGTATTCCCAAGAGAGGAAATAGTTTAGACTCTCTACTCTGAGAACCTGGCTAGGGGTCACATGTCCATAAGGAGTCTACTGCTCAGATGAAGCAAGAGTGTATTAATGCAGCTATGTTTGGAGAATTTATTCAGCTAATCACAATAGCCAGAGGTGAGGATACCCACTGTAAGCACAAAGGAACAGTCTTGGAATCCAGACCATGGTGCAGTAAAGGGAACTGTTTAGCTTTCCATAGCTGCAAATCAAAGTATCTCAAAACTTGTTTTCTTCAATCTATTTTTTTTTGTAATTACACAGATTTTATTAGTCAATATTTTAGGAATCACTCACCTGGAATTTTTGCTTAGGACCTAGAATATTTGAAGTCAAATGCCACCAGGGTCTCCTGAAACTATGAGTCATGGCTGGGGCTGTAGTTTAGAGATTTATTATTTAGGTTGCAGATTCTTCAATTCTTGTCTTTTTGCTTATAGGAAAGAACCCAAACATCCTGTAGAAAGTAGGTACTAAATCTACTCACACTATTTTGTCTTTTTCAGGTTGTAAGTTAAATATTTTAAGATCTAATGTATTTCATACCATGTCAATAAAAATTGAAATTTACATAAGATTAGAACTTACACTGCAATACTTAATTGAATAAGACATATGCACTATGTATGTGCTGAAAATTTAAGACTTCTCTAAATATGATAATATGAAGCAATATCTAAACAAATGGAAAATTAAGAGAATGGATCAAATAATTCAGCAAATTTGATGTACCTATTGTCCAAAAAGTCACATGAGGATGGAATGTAACTTCAATTAGAGAGAATAGTTAATGCTTCACTTGTGCTTTGAAATCTGCTCTCTGGTTTTGATCATTCCTTAGGAAAGCAAACGAGACGGGAAGCATCCAGATGACTTTGACAAAAGTCACACTTAACAATATCTGATTCCAAAGCTTAACACAAAGACTCAGTAATCCGTATTCAGTACTGTGTTTCTGGTCGAGGATAGAGACAGAGATCAAAGGGGCACAGCGAAGCTTTTGAAATAGACACAGAGATACACAGGTCAGTTCATTTTGAGAACGGTGAGCAAGAAGCCTGCTTTCCACAATGGATTCTGCAACAATGAAAGTCTAAGAGTCAAAATGATTCTCAACCCACAGACACTAAATATATGAGCTTAATCCCTGAAGTATAAAATCTTTAAGGGTTATGATTGGAAAAGAACTCCTTTGATTTCTCATAAGATTTATGTTATTTAGCAACTATGGTGGGGCTCATATAAGAAAAGTAACATATAAAATTGACTCTATCCAAAACAAAAATTTTAATTTTCTAATAGAATTTTGGAAAAAGTTAAAAAATAAACAACAATCAGAGACAAAATATTTTTTAGACATCAGGAGTATGATGGATATCAAATATATTATTAAAACAGATCAATCCAATTAAAAGGATAATTAGAAAAGTCAGTTTAACAATTAAGATATATACAGCCACATACAAGTATTAAATATCATTGGTTAGACAAATCTAAATTAGTGTCATGATATAAAACACCAAATTTCACTGATTTCAATTAAATAAGAGTTGATAAAGACACAAAATAACTGATAAACTTCAATGCTTCCAATAAGGATCTGGCATGATGCAGCCTTTTCTATAGCCTATTAGAAGTTCCTTACAAATTTCAACATCTTGGGTATTCCAGGCTTTTGGCCTAATATCCACTTATCAGTGAGTGCATACCATGTGTGTTCTTTTGTGATTGGGTTACCTCACTCAAGATGATATTCTCCAGATCCATCCATTTCCCTAAGAATTTCATAAATTCATTGTTTTTAATAGCTGAGTAGTACTCCATTGTGTAAATGTACCACATTTTCTGTATCCATTCCTCTGTTGAGGGACATCTGGGTTCTTTCCAGCTTCTGGCTATTATAAATAAGGCTGCTATAAACATAGTGGAACATGTGTCCTTATTACACATTGGAGTATCTTCTGGGTATATGCCCAGGAGTTGTATTGCTGGGTCCTCAGGTGATACTATGTCCAATTTTCTGAGGAATGGCCAAATTGATTTCCAGAGTGGTTGTACCAGCTTGCAATCCCACGAGCAATGGAGGAGTGTTCCTCTTTCTCCACATCCTTACCAGCATCTGCTGTCACCTGAGTTTTTGATCTTAGCCATTCTGACTGGTGTGAGGTGGAAACTTAGGATTGTTTTGATTTGCATTTCCCTGATGACTAAGGACTTTGAATATTTCTTTAGGTGCTTCTCAGTTATTAGGCATTCCTCAGTTGAGAAATCTTTGTTTAGCTCTGTACCTTTGGTCCTTCATAGAAGGGAGGAACAAAATACCCATGGAAGGAGTTACAGAAACAAAGTGTGGAGTAGAGACTGAAAGAATGATCATCCAGAGACTGCTCCCCTGGGGATCCACTCCATATACAGTCACCAAACCCAGACAGTATTGTGGATGCCAAGTATTTACTAATAGAAGCCTGTTATAGTTGTCTCCTGAGAGGCTCTACCAGTGACTGACAAATACAGAGGAAGATGCTCATAGCCAACCATTGGACTGAGCACTGAGTCCCCAATGGAGGAGCTAGAGAAAGAACCCAAGGACCTGAAAAGGTTTGCAACCTACTGGAGGAACAACAATATGAACTAACCAGTACCCCCATAACTCCCAGGGACTAAACTACCAATCAAAGAGTCCACATGGTTGGACTCTTCACTCCAGCTGTATATGTAGCAAACAATGGCTTTGTTGGTCATCAGTAGGAGGAAAGAACTTTGGTTCTATGAAGGCTCTATGCCTCAATGTAGGGGAATACCAGGGCCACGAAGTGGGAGTGGGTGAGTTGGTGAGCGGGGTGGGGGAAGGGATATGGGTTTTCAGAGGGAAAACCAGGAAAATGGCTAACATTTGCAATGCAAATAAAGAAAATATCTAGTAAAAAATAAACATATGCTTAACACCTGAACTAGCAATTTCACTTTTATGATAATATCTAATAAAACATCAAATAGATGTTAATCGACTCATCTGTATAAACAAAACTATATATAAATACTTATGTTCATTTTACTTGTATGATATTGGAACCAACTTAAATGGCCTTTATAGATAGACTAAATGTTTGATGTGTATCAAACCATCACAATTTTATTTAAAATAAAAAAGAAATGAAATTACTACCATATTTTTAGTATATTACCCAATAAAGATCACATTTATAGCAAGGCTAACAGGGAAATGTATTAATTCATATTACTGTTATATACCTTGATTGGTAAATATGTGAGTCTGCTTTTGTTTGCCAAAATAGTATCATATTTAGAATGTTTAAATTCAGTACATTATACCTAATAAACCTGTTTTACAACAACAGTCCAGAATAGAATGGTTTTCAAAATAAATATTCATTTTAATATTTCAATATTTAATACATAGATACTTATGGTCTTTGTTTCCTTTTCTTCTGCTCTGATGTCTCATTGACCACAAACCATTTGGGGGAGGAAAAGGTTTAATTTGACTTGTAGGTCATAGTCTCCCATAAGGGGAAGCCAAAACTAGAATTCAAGGCAGGAAATTTGTGGAGAGCCGTGAAGCTGGAGAGACATTCGCCATGGCGGGATGGCACCTACTTCCGCTGTTAACTCTTAGTGGACAACTGTTTGCGCATGTGCATGGAGTGAAAAGGACGCCATGTCACGGCCCATCCCAGGGCATTACATAGGGTAATGAGCGAACAGCCAATCATGAGCAGACACGCCACGCAGTGGGCAGATACGCCGCACTGTGGTGTATATAAGTAGTGCAGATTTTGGGCTCGACCCCTTTTTTCCCTATGGATGGAGACAATAAAACGTTGCTGCAGAAGGAACCTAGTGTGTCCGCGTGTCTTCTTGCTGGCGAGACTACCGCGGGCTACAGCTGGTGCCGAAACCCAGGACGCCGGGAGAGCCTTACAACAGCTGGTAGGTTTCAGAACTGCAGGACAGAGTGAGCTCTGAGAGGCATGCTGCTTGATTTTAATTCCTCCGACCCTTTCTCAGGGTTAGAAAGCGCAGCCAAAGGCACGGTAATCGTGCTAATGGCGCTTGTTATACATTCTTGCCTGGAGGATGAGAAATGCCCCGCCTCTGTGGTGTCGGGGGTACTTGAGGAGATACAAGATAGCATGTCAGAAACAGAGGAGAAAATAAAAGCTAGCCAGAATAAAGTGGAGAGAGATGAGAGAGTGGAGGCTAGCCAGGAGAAAGGGGAGAGAAGAGAAGATATACCCAAGACTACAGGCCCTTCCGCTAGACCTGCGGAAGCGAGAGATAAGGGGAAGGACACCCTGGGAGAGAAAAGTAGAGAAAGAGATGGAAAAGTAGAGAAGAGATGGAAGCTCTTCGAGCCTGATAGCACTGAGAAATGGAGCCCATCAAAAGAGGAAGACTTAGAGAGAGAAGCGGCTTGCTATAAGGAAGAGAGGTATCATCTAA
>NW_022196912.1:110781289-110782031 GCF_008632895.1 Mastomys coucha | reverse complement strand
GTATGTTTCACATAGCCTCAGAGGTGCCTCAACTGTTGAGCTGCCAGATTTTTTATTTCTCTTTTACACACTGGTGTCTAGTCTGTTTGTCAAAAGCCTTTAATCCCAGTACCTGCGAGACAGGGCCAGGCAGTGGTGGCGCACGCCTTTAATCCCAGCACTTGGGAGACAGAAACAAGTAAATTTCTGAGTTCAAGGCCAGCCTGGTCTACAGAGTGAGTTCCAAGACAGCCAGGGCTATACAGAGAAATCCCAGTCCGTGGCACCTAAACAATGGAGAATGTTGATATTGTATATTAAAGATTGCTTTTTTTCCATCCCTCTGTGCCTCCAAGATAGACAAAGGTTTACATTCACCCTGCCCGCTGTTAATCATCTTGAGCCTGATAAAAGATATCAATAGAAGGTCTTGCCTCAAGGACAAGACATCATAGAGCGAGCCCACCATACTCTCAAATCATATTTAATAAAACAAAAAGGGGGTATTGAGGAGGCTTTGCCCTCGGTGCCGAGAGTAACTATCTCTATAGTACTCTTTACTCTTAATTTTTTAAATTTAGATGATGACAGGCATACAGCTGCCGATCGTCATTGCTCAGAACCTGACAGGCCAAAGGAGATGGTAAAATAGAAAGATGTTTTGACCCATCAATGGAAAGGCCCAGATCCTATTTTAATAAGATCCAGGGGAGCCGTTTGTGTTTTTCTGCAAGAAGAAGATAACCTGATTTGGGTACCAGAG
>NW_022196912.1:110770097-110781279 GCF_008632895.1 Mastomys coucha | reverse complement strand
TTTTAACTAAAACAAAAGGGGGATATGTGGAGAGCCGTAAAGCTGGAGAGGCATTCGCCATGGCGGGATGGCACCTACTTCCGCTGTTAACTCTTAGTGGACAACTGTTTGCGCATGTGCATGGAGTGAAAAGGACGCCATGTCATGGCCCATCCCGGGGCGTTACATAGGGTAATGAGCAAGCAGCCAATCATGAGCAGACACGCCACGCAGTGGGCAGATACACCTCACTGTGGTGTATATAAGCAGTGCAGATTTTGGGCTCGACCCCTTTTCGCCCTTTGGATGGAGACAATAAAACGTTGCTGCAGAAGGAACCTAGTGTGTCCGTGTGTCTTCTTGCTGGCGAGGAAGGAACTGAAGCAGAAGCACAGAGAAAGGCTGCTTACTTGCTCTCTCTCTCTCAGTGGCTTGTCCAACCTTCACTTTCATACTACTGGGATTCACATGCCCAAAGGTAACACCAACCACAGTTTGTTAGATAGACTTTCACAATCCTTAAAAAATAAATTTCACAGACTTTCCTAGAGGCCAATCTGTTGGAGATATTTTCTTCATTGAGGTTCCTTCTTTGACAGCTCATATATTGTAAGTGATATGGTCACTATATATTTGATTTTCATACATAATGAAAATAAAGTATAGCAGTAAGTAGTTTATAGGGTAGTACCCTTTCTAGAAAAGTCACAATAGATTCAATAGATTACAACTTCAGAGCAGTGTTCAGGGGTCATTTAAAAACAGATAGGGATTCTTGACTGAGAGAGGGAGAGAGAAAGAGAGAGAGAGAGAGAGAGAGAGAGAGAGAGAGAGAGATGAGAAATCCAGTGGTAATCAGTTCATCATGTAGGCAAGTTTAAAAACATCAACAAGTCATGATTCATTGAAATAAGAACATTTCTCTTCAGCAGTCATCTACCCTGTTGTCTAGAATTCAATCTTAAGAAAATACTAGGTGTTTCCTGTGCTCTAGACTACTTACTACAGATACTTACTGCATGCCCTTGGGGGTTAGTGGTGAGGTGATATGGAGTGGAATCAATGACACAGACTCCAGGAGCAGGTGAGAAATGCTTCATTAAGCTCATCTGAACACTGCTGCAAGCTCCTTTAATATACTCCATGCACACCCTATTGGTCTCACGAAAGCATCTCTTCTAAACTGAAATTCTTGATTGGCTGGCATTGTCTGCATCAGCAATCCTTGGTCTCTCAAGTAGTCTTCAATTAGGTCTTTCTGCAAAATATGCATTTGGGGCTGCACAGCACCCTGGTGTTTAAACAGAGGTGGCCATAGCGGTTCCTTCTACAATTAGATAATCATAGTAGGAAGGCTTTTTGTTTGTTTGTTTGTTTGTTTTGTTTTTTGTTTTGCTTGGTTTGTTTTTTGTTTTTGTTTTTGTTTTCAAAATACCCAACTGAAATCTTTCTAAAGTAGAAAGTCCAAATCAATAGGAAAGACTCAAAAATGTCAGTGATCAGAAGTCAAAAATTAATTATTTCTAAATTGAATAAGGCGAAACTACTATGCTGGATTAGATGTTAGAATTTCAAACAGGCAACAGTAAAGTGAAATGAAACAAAATAACAATTAAAGTAGCCATTTAATTATCATGTTATTCTACCTATCCTTCCTAAATATGATCTAGAATATAAGCTGTTTGTAATGGAAGGTGAGAAAGGTGTATGACAAGAAATTAAAAAGCAAATGTAGTTATTCTTTTAAATTTTTTGCATACATTTTAAACATGCTAAAGTAAAAAAAAAGTTTAAAACTTGAAGATTTTGTTATAAATAGATTGTAATGGTGGATTTTATCTTTAAAGTCATGGCAATGTAAATACATTAAATAGAATTTTGAAACATAACGGGATATTTATATTATCAATAATTCTTCAAGGAATATGCTTATGAATTGTAGAGGAATGATGGTAACTTTATACTGGAGTAGTCTGGCATGTATCTCCTCATTCACATGGACAACAATGCTTTCATGAGACTCAGTACAGATCCAGTTTTCTCATTTGTGGTGGGAAGCTGTTTCAAAGCTTATCACTTTGATGGGGTTATTTCCGAGTATACATAATCTAAAACTCATTGAATTCAAAATATCAAAACAAACTTACAAAAAGAAATTAAGAGGTATTTTCCAGATACATGAGTTCAAAACTTGAGGATGGATGAGAGTCTTATAAATGACTTTATGATCTTTGGGACTAGAAAAACTTAGTCAACTGAACAACAAATAACATTCCTCAAATCAATCAGAGACTCTACATACATCGAAGGAGCCTACAATAGAAACAATAACCACAGGTGATATTTATTGTAAACTTCTTCCATGTCAAGTACTACAATGAGTTGTTCAGAGGGTGGCTATCCCCTTCAACTGGAAGAGTGTTATGTAGCCATTACTCTGGGTATCAGATTACTCTCTTGAAATACAGAGCTGTTAGTAGCTACCACTGACTATTCCTGTGAGGATTTAGAAAGTTCATGTGTAGTAACTATACAAATATTGGTCATCATATGAATCTTCTTTTTTTTTCTTTCTTTTTTTAACTTTTATTGCATTATCAGAAAAGTTACATGATTTCAATTTATCTGAATTTGTTAACATTTAAAAACATATCTTAATTAAATAGAATTGAATCACATTTTTGTTCCCCTTTGTACCCCTGAATCTTCTTATAAGTAAAAACTAACCAATAAAACAACAATAAACTTCTGTCCATACACTTCCAAATAAATAAACTGATAAATAAATAGTCAAGAAATAGTCTAAGGTCACTTTTCTGATTAATACCAGATCACTAATAGAAACAATCCCAATTACTGCAGCCTTTTAACCTTTACTCTCTTCCATAGATATTACAATATCTTTTTGAAAAATGTTATAAAACAGACACTGTATTTTAAAATGTGATAAAAATAAAAATGGTCTGTTTTCTCAATGAGCTTATTCCACAATGAAAACTACAAATAAATAAATAATGTAAAATCAGCAGTCATTCTCTGATACAGAGAAATAATTCTGTTACAGAAATTAGACAATTTAGTTGAGCACAAAGAATGTATTAATGAAGAGTAATAAATTGCATCAATATCTTGATATGTATAAAAGAGAGCTGCAGTTATGTGATGTTTACTTACTGTTAAGAAATTCTTTATTTGGAAAATTTTTCTCTGCATCACATCGTAGAACAACCATGGTGAACTATGGAATTTCTTTGCCCTTCAGGTAATCCTTATTGTGAATATTAAATACTGATATTGTAATGTTAATCTAGGACTATGAGAGCACCAACTACTTTGAAATATCTGTGGTTTGCAGTGCAAATTTGATTAAAAATGGAATAATCTATTATTCATTCATTGACTTTAAATTCCTTATTCAATATCTATACTGATGTTTTTCCTTTAAAACATCACCCTGGCAGGGCAGTGGTGGCGCAAGCCTTTAATCCCAGCACTTGGGAGGCAGAGGCAAGCTGATTTCTGAGTTCAACACCAGCCTGGTCTACAGAGTGAGTTCCAGGACATCCAGGGCTACACAGAGAAACCCTGTCTCAAAAAAAAAAAAATCACCTGGCTGACTAAAACTCTGAAGTTTTGCCAGACATCATCACACGTACAATTCCTGGGGAGTGGAGGAACATGGTAAAATATTCCAGGATATAATAATTATACGAAAGACTACTAATGCAGTTACATTGAGTAAAGACCACTACAGCCTGACACAAACAAAAATACTTCATCAAGGAAGTCCAAAATAACTGCTTATTTAAGATTAAGCTTAAACTGATTGTTCAATTGATAAATCAACTAATTTCTAGTGCTGAATCAATTTAGTGTTTTTTTGTTGTTGTTGTTGTTACTGATTTTACTTATTGATATAATACAGGCTTCTTCTGGATCCACAAGTTACATGATTTATGGGCTTGACTAAGTAGAAAGTATCATCTTCCATAACCAAGTAGTCACTCATCTTTCATTTATTTTCTAGTCATAATAAACTATAATAGTATTTTGAAAAATAAAATAGCTAGTTTTCATTATAACCAGGTTAAAATGTGATTGAGAGAGATATTATTTTCTATAATAATGTATGTGAACACAATTACACTGCATTAAAATGCACTATTTAAACAATCTTTTGAAAAATGTTCAAATATTGCTAATATATATTTTTAGTTTAGTACTTGACCATATTTAAAACTAATGCAATTCAGGTCTATATATTAATCAGTTTCCTAACATTAATCAATTTCTCTTTAATATTTTCTAGTTGTCTCTAAACCGTCCTGCTGCTCAGTGGTTACATAGTAACTGGGGGCTGAGTAAGTGAGTTCATCCAAGAATTGATGAAATCACAGGACTCACACTTTAATGTTTCCTAGAACAGTATTTTGATGTAATCAGTAAGAATGGTTTGGTGATGTACACTGAAGGGAAATAAAATTAAAAGAAGACAGCAAGATTATCCCAAGCTCACAGATCAAAGAATTAGTGTATAAATTACATCTTACAATAATGATTTTCATGCAAGAGTTTACCAAAGTTCCAATGGCATTCTTAGTGGGCATAGGAAAAAAAATCCAAATATTTGCACACAAGTACAAAAGACCAATTTTTCTCAAGGCAATAATGAACAAAAATAATATTTTGGGAGGTAAAATCAAACTTGGTTTCAAATCATTCTACAGCATCATATTAATAAGAAAGGTATTATAATGTCACAAATACAGACAATAATCCATAAAGTTGAGAGAACATAGATAAAAGGACAAATACCCTGTTACCTGATTTTACAAAGACTTCACAGATATATACACTAGAAAAAACTCAACATTCAGAAAAATGAAAGAAAAATTTTACCTTTCTCAGTGTATAATATTCAAATAGTGCTGGAGATATGTCTGTATATATATCTTTTCTAGGTAACTCTGGCTTTTGTAAGTTTATGTGTGCAATGAGTGTGCCATGTCCAGAAGATGAGATTTCATAACACTCTTCTCAAACCTTTAGCTCTTACAGACATTCTGCTTCCTCTGGGATATTCAACAACTCTCATAAAAACACTAAGAAAATAAACAACCCAATTAAAAAGTGAGCTAGGGCAATGAACAGAAATTTCTCAAAGGAAGAAGAACAGACAACATGCTTTCTCCATTTGTAGATCCTAGTTTTAATACTTTTGTTTCATTTAACTTGGAGCACAAGTTGAAGTGAGGGAACTAGAAAGGGGCTATTTTGGGAGAGGGCATACTTAGAAAGGGAATATTGTAGACCTCAGGTGATTATAGTGGTGAGATAGAATACTTGCAAGCATAGAGCAGTAAGGAAAATATGAATCATGGGAAATAAGGAAGTATGAAGACAAAGAAATACCAAGTGAAGCACCTTGATAGCAATATGGAATATTGTTCACAATAGAACCCTCACAATATAACACATAAAATAACGCATACAGGGATAGTAAAACACAAGTGAGAAGAGAAGGAGGGATACCAGAGATTAAGTGAAAGAGGTGCAGGGAGATAAGAGAGCACAAAAGGTGGTAAATGAGTTGATCAAAGCAAAGTATATATAAAAAATGGAAATCAAACAAATTCTTTTAGAATTCCTATGCTTTTATATATACATTTGCTCCCCCAAGTATAAATTAGTAAATGTAAATCTCAGGGCCATACAGCGGATATTTCCCTATGAGTCAGGGTGACTGAAGAAGTCCCGAAAACAACATAGGATTTTGTCATTGCCTTTTGTTAACCTTCATAACAACAAGGTAAGAACCTTTTGCTGAAGACAGCACATACTTCAGGGTGTAGAAAAAGTAATCTCAAATGGAACAGCAATTTTCACCAACACTGGCATACATTTGTAGTCTTAGAAGGTGATGGAAACAAAGCTCAGGGGGAAAAACTAGTCATCAATTCTCTTGCCAAGCATTGGGCTCTGATATAGAACCAATCTACCTGGTAGTAGGGGCCCATTGTCACATTAATGGCATGATTGTCTTTGTGATAGCCAATCAATGTGTGACTGGATTTTAGGCCTGCTTCATCAGGGGAAACTTTGTTTCTGCTACTGTAATCTAGGTCAAAAGCCCACAGTTGGGGAGGTCATAGACCTAATAGTAGAACCTACCATTTAAACTACAATGGTCATGTTGTCAAATTTCCTTGTAAACATTCATGTTAAGTTTATACCAATAGACCTCTACTGCTCTCCACCTGTCTCAGAGAACTTTCTTTGTTCAGTGAGCAGAAACCAATAGATAGATGCATAATTCAGAGCACTAAGAACAAGAAACCCATAAATATCTTTAACTAGGTCATCTAAATGAAAATCACCACTGTGACCCTGAATGGTTAGAGAATATCCCAGAAGAAGGATGAATATAAGAACTGAAGGATTGAGAGGAATATTATGAAATCCTGCCTTCTGGACATGGCATACTCACTGCACACATAAACTTGCGAAAGCCTTGGCTACTTGGAAAAGATACATATAAGCCTAAGCCAGAAAAATGCTTCTAGCATAGATAGGGTAGATGTTATCAAGGTACCACGACTTACTGAGAAACTATAGTTGTGAATAATTAATGATGGAGGCAGAAACATTTTTATTTCGAAGTTATGGTCATTTATAGATGTCCCAGTGCCCCCAGTGAATGGCCATGCATGTATGAGCAGCATGAGCAGCTAAGAGGGACTTAGCAAGTTATTCAAACAGAAATGCACATGAAACTGAGAAGAGGTATTTTGATGGATCACAGTTGTTAGGTGAAGAGGGCAAAGGAAGAGGAGGAAACATAACCGTATTTCAACATGTATTAAATTCTCAGAAATAAAGAAAAAACATGAGGGGCAGTCAAGACCAGTCTCATGGATATCAAAGATTTGTCCATAGAACTTAAGTGAGATGATCTTAAGATCTTCTCAACAGCTTTGGAGAATTATGGTGTCTAAAACCAGAACAAGATAAACCTAGCTTAGTTCTTGTTTCTTTATCTACCTGGCTCTACAAACCCTGATGTTAGAGACTGAAAATGCTAAAGATTCTTGTGATATGCATCAAATTTTGCCATACAGGGCATAAATGATTATAGGAACAAGTATATGAATGCAATATTTAGATTCACATATTAGGCTGATGAAATAAAAAAAAAATATATCAGTTTAGGGGAGAAATATAGGGAAGCAAAAAACACTTTTATGTAGGAATAAAAAGAAACTTTTATGTATAATTTTGTTTCAGAGACATTTTATTTAAACTGATACCAACATGATCACCTTTCACTTCTTGGTGTATATTCAGAAATCAATCAGATTCAGTGAGTGAGTCTTCTAACACTTTATAACAGGAAGGAATTGATCACATTGGAGGAAGGAATTTGATCACAGAGGAAATAGCTAAGATTGCTTTAAGATGAACATTTTATTTAAAAAATAAAACTAAGGAGTGTGAAGTGCTCATGTAGAAAGGGATATAAATGATAAACCATTTTGTTCCTCAATTCAGTTTATAAGTATACTTTTAGCATACTGGAGACATTGAAATATTTATTTAAATCAGATATGAACCATAGCATGACCTTTTTTTTCCTACCTACCTTCCCTGTGACCTGATTACAAAGTTCTAATTGATTTGCTGTGTAGTTGGGGCCTGTGCAGCAGTAGGGTCTGCTCTCTTTAAACAATCAGACTTTTCTGACTCATGCTGTAATGTTGTTAGTAAAGGTAATGAGTGTAAGCATCTTCACTTTTTGCTTTTATAACCAAAGGGTTTAGCTTGCATTAATATTTGTCCAATTTAATTTTAAATATTCAAGCTTCATATAAAATACTCAAAATGTAGTAAGATAGAGACAAAAGATCAACTGTACTCATATGATCAGAACAAATTTGGAGACATACTGGTTTGCAAGTACAAATGAAGGCCTGAATTTGGATTCTCAGTATTTACATAAAAGCCAGCCAAAACAAGATATGACCTAAATGCAAATATTAGCTGTCAGAGAAGGTTCGAATTTGCTGGCCAGTGTAGGTGAATCAGTTACCTACCCTTTCCTTTTGAGACACCATTTCAAAAAGGAATGCAGAAAGTGTAACAGCCTGAACATCTGTTCTCCATACTCATATGCATGTGAACCCACATGCATATGATAAAAAAAAAATAAATAAAAAATAAGCAAACAAACAAGACAAAACAGAGTATCATGCATATATATCAGAAACACACAAACACACTCAAAAAATAAAACACATTAAATAACGTGCAGTGTGATCAAGGAAGAGATCTGAAGTTGACCTCTGTCTTCCTATGCATGTACTCATAAATATGCATTACACATACATGTGTGCACATAAATGCTCTCACACACTTGCAGATAATTTGCATGTATGTAAATTGCAATTGGTGGGTATTCTCTTATATTTTCATCTGCATAGATTAAGATGATGACACCTTGTGCTACAGTTAGAATATTAATTGTCTGCCATAGGACTTTGTGTTTAAAAACACAATTCCCCAGAGAGAGGTATTGTTTGAGAAAGCTGTTACATTTAAAATGACTGAGCCTCAGTGGAGGGAAATGAGCTAGAGGCATCTTGTTTTTATTGTTTTGATTTTAGTGTGGTCCCAGTTGTTATGCCTTCCTCACTACTTGACAACAAAGCCTCCTGCTGATACATTTGTTCTACCATGATAGACTCTGTGACCTCAAACTGTGAGTACAGATAAACTCTTTAGTCATTTACATTACATCTTTACAGTTTGTTGTGCATGAGAAAAAAGTAATTCATTCATTGTTGTCTAGATTAAATTTATAGAGTGTACACACAAAATCACCACTTTGGTAGATAATGTATGTTCTTGAAAGGCTAAGTAAAAGTTATCACTAAGAAATTCTTTTTCTCAGAGGTGTTTCTAAACATCTTATACATATTTGAGAGTGACTTCCATTTTAGTATCATGTCTCTTCTTCCCTCCTTTTCTTCATAATTCCTTCCTATATTTTTTCTTTATCATTCCCCTTTTTTTCTCTCATTCTTCCCCTATTCTCTATGGTATCCTAATGGAACAGTATACTAATATTATAAACAAGTTACCTTACCTTACTGAGAGAAGGACAGTGAATACAAATCTTTTCTTGTAACTTTTGTCAGTGATAGAAGGATATAAAGACTAATAATGAGTGCCCTGCATGTGGGTGCACTATATCAGTTTTATATAGATATACCTTAATTTTGTGGTCAACAGCTAAATGAACAAGTGTTTATCGACATTAAAAATGGTACAAGCAAGGCTGAAATGGTGAGTTGAAATATTTCCCAAATATGTTTTCGATTTTTGTATACAAGTGAAGGAAACAATGCACTGCTCTCATTTATAAATATCAGTAAGAGAGTGAGACAGGGAAATAGAGACAGAGAACAGGGGAGGGGGAAGGAGGATGGAAAAGGTGAGAAGTAGGTAAGAAACAAAGAGAAACAGAAAAGGAGTCTATCAAAGTGAACTGGCACTACAAAGCTGTTTAGGAGGAACATGTTTGCCCTGGTGATTGAGCAAATTCAATGCAGTACCAGAAGAGTGTGTTCCCCTTTCTCACACTCTCATGGAGAGTATTTGGATGGGTAACAGCAATTATGCTCTGACTCTTTTGCAAGATGAAGCCAGCTCAGGAGCAAGTAGCTTGGGAGCAATAAGCACCTGTATATGTGTATAGCCCCTCCCCAGGAGAATAGCCACACACTCCATTGCAGACTGCTCTTCCTGGGCTGCACCGGAACAGATGTGTTGATAATTAAACTTGGTATGGGCAGTCAGACAAATACTTTTCAGTTGGTTGTCAGATCCAAGCAGAAATGTGCAAGGAGAGATTTTGCCCAATGTTTAGAGCTGAAGGGGATTTGATTTTGAAAACCAGAGATTTGGACTTCAGTTAATAAAGACACAATGGATCCTGCTAGTTCTCTGCTTAATCATGCCTTGATTTTTACTACAGTGAGCAGTTTAGATTGGGTTCTTTAGAAATGGCAAATATTAACCAACTAAGCTTCCTTTTTGATTTAAAAGAGGACAAGAAGCACCAATGAAGATATGATAAACAGTACTATACCGGTCTTTCAAGTCATCAATGATGGGGGGGAGGCGTCGAATAGATGCAGTCATCAATGATGGGGGGGGGAAGGCGTCGATAACATATCTAGCACCTGTGAGATGATCACTACAGATTGCAAATGAAGGAGTATATTTGGAGCAAGAGAGTTACTTACCAGTGAGTAAAAGGTATATTCCTTACACAGGAGCTTTTCAACTGTTCCATAATTATTCTTCATTAGATTCCTTATATATTCTTAGTAACAAAATAGTACCCTGTATAAATTATCTACTGTTCTCTAATCAATAAGCATAATAGAACAAATATTAAGACCTCAAATTGATATCATTCTATGTCCATATTGGCATAAGCATATGCTCCACCTAAGTTTCTATCATTTATTTAGAATGATATTTGGGTACATTTGTTAGTCATCTCTGGTCATAAAATTTACTCCCAATCAAAAAATCTTCTCTTAGATTCTGAAGGCCAGTAAATTCTAGATGGAATGTTATCTCATATATTCTGAGCCTAAGTTTATTAAAGACAAATATTTTAGCCAGGCGGTGGTGGCACATGCCTTTAATCACAGCACTTGGGAGGCAGAGGCAGATGGATTTCTGAGTTCTAGGCCAGCCCAGTCTACAAAGTGAGTTCCAGGAAAGCCAAGGCTACACAGAGAATCCCTGTCCCAAAACAAAACAAAACAAAATAGACAAATATTTTAAGCTTTATTGTGGAAATTAGACATTCTCGGATCCTCCCATGGAGGACAAGCCTTCCCACACTTTGACCTCAGTTCTATGTGTCAGAATAATATGCAGCCCACACACAGACACATATGCAAACTGCTAATATTAAATCAAACAGAAGGTCTTTGCCTAAATTACATCATTGATAGATATAATATTAAAAATTATGGAAAACACTGTTTTATGTGAGTTATTCAGGCAATAGCAAAACACACATATATGGTGCTAAATACATAAAATGCAAGTTCAGTTAGTAATTTGATGATAGCTAGGAGTACATTCTCTAAAAAAGAAATTCTGCCTTGCTTTGAGAATGAATGAA
>NW_022196912.1:110751296-110770087 GCF_008632895.1 Mastomys coucha | reverse complement strand
ATTTTAGTGAAAAAGAACCATAGTTAATTCAAATATACTCAATAGTTGTATTTACTGAAAATAACAAATACAAATTGAACTCTTAATTGTTTATGACATGAAAGACTACTGAGGAAATATTTGAATTATCAATCAGAAAAAGATCTATTATTTTCAATATGTTAGAATCCCACATAAATAATAGAGAGTGATTGGATATTAAAACTCCTATGGCTCTTCTCTGCCAATTATTTTTAAGAGGCTATTAATTTAAGTCTAAGAGGACATAGAGTTGGGGGTAAGGAATGTGAGAGAGGCTGAAGGATAAATTTAAGGGGAAGTCATACAGTTATATTTTACATAAAAATCTAAAATAAGAAAGAAAAAGGTAAAATGACTTAAAAGAATTTGATGATACTGTGATGTGCTAAGATTTTGGAGAAGAATTTTGTAGATTCAATTATGGAACCAAAGGCAAAAGGGAAAAACACAGGACATGGCAATATACGAGGTATGTTTAAAGACCTCAAAATCAGAAAAATTGGCATAAAAATATTGGCTATTAGTGATTCAAATGTCCAAGATGATGCTTAACAAATTACTTAAATTTTATTATGATATGAAAGAGTTACAGTTTTTAGATTTGATGTGGGTAAAGAATGCCATGGTGTTTTTGCAAGAATAGTGGACAAGGTAACTTTATAAATGATTTTCTTTCCTTTTTTATTAGATATTTTCTTTATTTACATTAAAAATTTTATCCCCTTTCGTCATTGCCCCTGAACCCTCCATCCCATCTGCCTTCCCACTGCTCACTAACCTACCCTCTCCCATGTCCCTGTCCTGGCATTCTCCTACAGGACCAAGGGACTCTCCTCCCGTTGATGACCCACAAAGCCATCCTCTGCTACATATGTGGCTGAAGCGTTGAGTCACTCCTTGTGTACTCTTTGGTTGGTGGTTTAGTCCCTGGAAGCTCTGAGGGTACTGGTTGGTTCATACTGTTGTTCCTGCTATGGGTCTGGTGTTCATGAGGATCATTGTGAAGGGGAGGACAGAATGATGTATAGAATGTGTAGAATACAGGATTCTACAGGATGAGGAGGATGTGCAGGATGAGGACGGTATTACATGTTACTATAAGAACAGTGACCAAGAAGGAATTACTAAGAGTCTCATTAGAAATATTTCCTAAACTTACTGATATTTCAGGTAAAGTAAATTTGACACTCCATGTCAACTCATTAAAGACCCATACATTTGGGCACATTGTTTAATTTTTGACCATATGTTTGGTGGTGGGGGATGGGAAGCAAGTATCTGTTGATTAGAAATTATGTAAAGATGTCAAAAATTAGGGAAAATATACACGATACTACTTGATGCAGATACTTACATGTACTTTAAGCTCCCCATATTACCTACTCTTATGTTATGATCAGCTCTGAGAAGAATTTATGGTACAAAATCTTTTCTGCTACAATTGTACTGAGTTCCTGGTAGAAATAGGTTTTAGCCTACTTACTGTACATAAAATAACAATCAGTGATGTATTTAATGAAAGTAGTTTCAAAGATAAAATGTAGAAAGCAAACAGCTTTTTGAATCAGAATAGATAAAACAAGCCTATGAAACATTAGATAATTAATTTTATGAGTCAACATTTATTGAATTTCTATAGCACTCTGGTACTCTGTTATTTTGCTAACATCCTAAATTGTATGTGGATTGTATGCAATGTTGTTTCTAATGATTTTTATCAATAAATTTTACACATAAACCCACACATCCATACCCAGACCCTCTCCCCCACACAGATATTGAATACATATGTTCCAGTTCACAATGAATTGTATGAAGGTAAGGATGCATTGTTTTTACACAATTTCTCTCTCTCTCTCCTCTTGCTTTCTTCCTTTTCCCTTCCTTTTTCCCCGCATCTCTCCTTCCTCCTTCCCTGCCTACCCCCTCTCTGTCCTGTCTGTCTTTCTCTTTGAACTTCTTAAATTACAACTTAGAGATACATTCTCAGAAACCCATCAGAGTTATAACTTCCCATCAAGGAAATAGAATCAGAATATAAAGTGTAGAATTCAGTAAAATAGTTTCAAAACTTTTGTCCTTGTCATGAATTCTACCTCAATTAAAGAAGTCTAACTTCCTGTCCTATGGCATGATGAAATCTCAGTTTACCATATATTTACTTATTTGTTACTTCTATTTTTGTGTATATATGCTGGTATACACACATATTTGAACAAATTATATTATTATATGTTAAAATAATTATGTGAGCTTTCAGACTGGCTTCATAGACAAAAATCAGCATATATTTTCACTTGTTTTAGTAATGTGTATTAATTTCCACAATTGTCTTTTAATTACTTAGTTTTCATAGACTATGACTCCCTCCTGATATGATATGATTTCTAACAATGTAGCCTGTAATATATTGTGTCCCAATGGATATTTGAAATTGTATGGAAACATTGACTTTTCTCATAAGTAGATGTTGCTGGGCAAGGTCCAGTGATTAAACACTGTATCCCATACAGACAGGACAACTCAAATAATTACAAAGAATAATGTGGTCCCATAGGTCAGCAATGCTGAGACTAAAAATACACTATAGTTTTTTATATGATTGGCTATGTACTAGAAAATAGCATTATTACCTGCTTTGATATCTGGAATTAATTATAATTATAAATCTTGAATTGAGAATGCAATTATATTTTACACTTTATGTACATTTGGCTTAGTATTAACACATCTGGAAATAATGACAAAACATCAAGAGAATTTTCTTAGAACAAAGTTGCCTGAAGCAAACTCAATTGACAAGGTGCTATAATGCAACAGGTTAACCCCACATTATAAAACACTCAAGAGTGACACCATCATGGGTCTTGGTCCTTACTGTGAAAATGCACATCACACATGGTGAAAGTCATGGCTTTCTAGGTCATTTATACTCATGCCTATATCTAGTTATCTCTACAGGGAGTTGGTAATAAAAAGGGCAAGTTCACTATTGTAAGTTTAAAATTCAAAATGAGCCTTTAAACCCTACTTGTGTGAAATTGCTTGATGTACTTAATTTAATGTCCTAACATCCCTCACTAAAATCTGTTGGGAGCAAATGTTAGCAATCAGTGAAGGGCTCAGCGTTCTGAATCTCCTCACTCCTACATTGTCTTAGACATTTGCTTTCATTCAGTCTTGTACTTCAAGACTTTCACTGTGTCTTCCACTATCACCTTATTCATGTTTCCTTGTATATGTTTTAACATTGTATATCTCTATCATTTACCCTAGAAAGTCATATAATAATCTATAGTGTATTTTTAGGCTCAGCATTGCTGACATATGGGATCACATTATTCTTTGTAATTATTTGAGGTGCCCTATTTATATAGGATATAGTGCTTAATAACTGGACATTACCCAGCAATGTCTCCTAATCTATCACTCCCCTGGGAAAGAATCTTTTCTGTTATTATGCAAATTTTATAAATTTTTACACAGGTTTTATTATCTGATGTGATAAAGTCTCATTTATGAAGTAAATACAGGCATGGTTAAGGGCAAACAGGAACCTGGCACAATTCTTAAGAAATAGCAGAAATGGGTCAGCCATTTTTCATTTTATTTGAACAGCGTTGAATAATTGCTACACAAAGCAATACTGCCAAATTAATAATCTTTCCCTTTGGGGCCTCATCCTCTGCAAAGGCCACTTTATTTGTATGTCATCATTTTTTGAATCATGCCCTGATGGAGTTCTGTGCCTATGTTACTAAAATCCAGCCCCATTTTCCACAATGGAGTATCATTCAAATGCCAATGGAACATTAGACCTTCAAATCCAATGATAATGTGGCAAACAAAATCAGTCCCATTCTGAGGAAGCCCTCACAGTCAACTTCTGTCTCTTGTAACTGTCTTAGGCCTCAATTTGCTCACTGAGCAATAACAATATATTCATTTTGAAAATGCCTAAATAAAGTAAAATGGAGTTATCCAGCCAAGACTGAAAGGTATAACACTTTGCAGTAGTTCTACTTCAATGGAAAGCTCTAGAATTCTTGCGCTTCACTCACTCTAAATCAGTTTCAATACCACTGAGGCCTGATGTCAGATAATTGTCATCAGGACTGTTAGATACACTATAGGATATGAAACAGTGCTCTCTACTCATTACATAGCAGCAGCAATTTTCTCAGATTGATGGAAAAAATGATTGAACACATTGCCAAATATCCTCACAGAAAAATGGCTTAGCCTGAGCCCTGAAATTAATCTTAAAATAAATATTGATCCTCTCCTCTGTCTCTTTTGTTGTTTTTCCTACTTCTTATCTCCAGTATATTTCTATTTTCCTTTCTTGCTCCACCCTCAACCTATGCCCCTTTCTTATGGACTGAGAGGGGACTCCAACTGTGGAGTACGTACTTAAACACAGAAGAAGAAGGAGGGTTTAAATACAAATATCACCAGAGTTGCTTGATAAATACTCAAGAGATCATATTATTATATATATTTGTGTGTGTGTATATATATATATGTATGCATACATATATATGTGTGTATGTGTGTGTACATGTATGTATATGTATGTGATATGTATTGGCTCTAGATTTTTTCAGGGATTACACTTTAGAATCAAGTATGTCCATGATACTCAGATCATGTCTTTTCATTCTAAATTTCTGACATTTTAATTTTATCATAAAAACCCAAAATAATTTACTATTATCAGCAAATGACCGTAAACATGAATATCTTCACAAACTTAGATGCCTGTACCTTTTAAAATGATTTCTACATTTTACTTTTGCTAACTCCAATTCGATACTTTAGGTACCACAAGTACTAAGATGAAAATATAATTAGTACTTACACTTTTAATTCTTTTCTATTAAAATGCAAGGAATTGAAAGAAGGAGTACTGACTACCTCCTGTAAGCTTGAACAAGTGTTGGAATGCTTTAGAGACATTTTTATTAATCATACATTCAGTATAACTGAGAAGACTTAGCAACCCCTGGATAGAAGAAAATTATAGGCTAGTAGTTTAAGTGACTTCCATACATTGTTTATGATGAAATAGTCATACAATCAATTGTACAACGTCAATTGTACTCAGAATACCATGTAGAAGGTATGCCAGTCCAAGTCAATTTTCTTCTGTCTCCCCTCACAGGCCATGAGCACAGTTCACAAAGTCACATCGAAGCTATCTGCCACTAAATGAATTATTGTTTGTATATAGCTGGCTATAATGGCTATCATTCTCCTGACCTTATCCATGTTTGTTTTATTTGTATTTTTTGCTTAATCATAACCTATAATCTTCGATTTTTAACACATATTACCTATGTGAAATTTACATTTACAAAATTTCACCAAAGTAGTTTGTATCATCATAATAGGATAAATGTATAACTGGGTTCTGAAAAGGTAATATAAATAGTAATTCCAAAGGACCTCAAATTATGCATAGACTTGGCATCTATTCCTTGTGTATATGGTAGCATCATCTTACATGAATGTGATAACTATGACCAAAGAGTTAATAACTTCTAAGAAGATATTTTCCTATAGGAATCATATTTGTTCTTTCATAGACAAGTGTGAGACAGATTTCCTGACAAGAAAGGCATGATTGTTGTGTCAACAGATTGCATTTGGAAACTCAGTAGATGTCCTTTAATCTATGTGCTTGACCATTTCTGAACATATTCACAGAATTCTGATATAATTTAGGTAAAGCATGTGCATTTAATTAATGTATTGTTAAGGATTATTATCTGCTCAGCTAAACACCTCAGTATGTGAATATTCTAGAATTCTGTTAGCTGTTGACCAAAAGAATTATTATATCTATTTTATGTTTTTATTGATGTTTTAATATAATTACATCATTTTCCCCAACATCACTATTTGGGTTCCAAGTTTTTCTGATTGTTAATTTTGTAAACATTGATTCATGAAACACTTATAATTAAACATTGATTCATGAAACACTTATAATTAGCCAAATATATTAACTATCATTTACCATGCCTAAAACAGCATCAACTGTAAAAATAAAAATACACCTTCTGCATTACTATGGCTTACGGTAGTTTAGTTAACTGCCTTGGAACAAACAGAGTGGAAAATTCAGTTCAGCCTCCAGTTACCTGACAAAAGATTCATGGAGAACACATGGAGCACACAATCAGTGGAGCACACATTAGAGTCATTAGCCTGTTTTCAAAGACAAAAATCCCAAATGGCTACATATATGATGTCTATGAAAAGACTTAAAATTTCAGGGGAAAATATCTCTTACCTGTTTTCAATTTCTCCCTTGTTTTCTAGTCTTTGCCATGCCACTTTATATCTAAATTCTTAGTGAATGCATTTGGAAGTGTTTGGTAATTAGGTTTTTACATTAATCATAATCTTCTTTACCAAAGTTATCAGACTTCCTATCAGAATAAAGTTTCTTCTCAATACTTCTTATTGAATTTTCCCCTTCCATCTGTCTTCTCACTCTTGCTTCCCTATTTGATTTCCCATCCTCCTCTCTCACTTTTTTCTTCTTTCTCCCTTCATCTCTTTCTTTCCCCTTTCTCCCTGTTTTTCTTTCTCTCACTACCTCTTCCTTTCTTTTTATCCTCCTTCCCTTTTAATTTCTTTATTTCTCTCTCATTTCCTTTTTATCTTTTTTGTCCTGCTTCCACCTTTAGTCCCCTGTCATGTCTACTCCCTCTTTTTTCCTTACTTCATTCATTTCATCCTCTTCTCTTACATTCCTCCTTTTCTTCTCTCTCCTTCCTTCTTTTTTATCTTCTTTCCTGCCAACTTCTTTCACTCTTTTCACCATATTCTTTAGTCTTCCTTTATCAATCTCTCTCCCTCTTCCTTCCAGTCATCTTTCCTCTTCTCTTCCTTTTTCAGTTCTTTCATTTTTTTTTCTCCCTTTTGGTCTGTTTTTCTGCCTCCCTCAATTTCATCCTGTGCTCTCTTTTTCTTCTTCCATCTGCCCCTTTCTCTATTTTTCTTTCTTATTTACTCCCATGCCACATTACTTCCTTTCTTTCTTCCTTCCTTTCTCCCTTCCTTCCTTGCTCTGTCCCTCCTTCTTCCCCCACTCCTTACATTTCTTCTTTCTTGAATCTCTTCATCATTCCACCCCTTATTTCATTTTATTGCTCACTTTCTTTTCTACCTTCCTGGCCCTTGTTCCATCCTATTGCTTTCATTTCCTTCTTTTCTTTCTCTCATCCTTCCACCATTATCATTTTCCTTCATGCTTCCATCCATCCCCACTCCTTTCCACTTTCCTCTCTCACTCTCTTCTCTTTATTAGAACATTATATTTCTTAGTTTAATATAAATTAGTAGTTTGAAAAATTACGTAGATCTCCTCTCAGAGTTAAAATATTCAACAATATTAAGCCTTGCATATACTAGACAGTTTTAGTTACTCTTATAAAAGGCGTGTTGGTTCTATGCATTGTTTTTTTCAGATATTTATTGAATCAATATTTTATCTTTTAAATGTGTTTATTTGGTCATACATAGTTTATTCCATAGCATACATGCTATACTTATGTATGTTTTGTAGATAAAGAAATTGAAGATCAGAAAAGAACATTATACTAATGTGGCAAGTATCAAAGAAGAAACAATAACTTATGTGTATATTTCTGTGTTTGTCTTCTTAACTACTGTTCTCTAAGGCTCAGAGAAATTTTAATTTGCACATTTCTTTAGAGTATGAGTAATGGAGTCAAGATCTAAATATAGACACTCAGCATCCTGACCACTGGTTTTTCAGATTTATGTCACACTCTTTAATGGTAAATATGCTGGGCAGTACAATATAAATAGAACACTGAATAAAACTTTATTTACGGTGACTGGACCTATGTTCAGTCAATTAATAAACTCTTGGTACTCTTAATGAGGAATGTAATTTTGTCCCAGACCCCATGTTGGGGAGTTTACACCTGCCTATAATTACAGCATCAGAGGAATCTAACTATTTATTCTGTCCTCTGTAGGCAGCTTAACAAGTGTATCACACACACACTCACTCACACATACACACACAGACACACACACACACACACACACACACCATCGTTAAAATATTTAACTTTGTTATCACCACAGCAGCATTCGGCAATGTAAGTGACAGGACCAGTTCATTGGTATATGGCTGGTTAATTGGTATATGGTTATTAGGTTTTATATTATATTTTAACATAAAACCATTCTTTTAATAAAATAACTTTATTTTTCTCTACTTAAGGACTGCAGAGAAGCTTAATAAATTGATAGATGGTATATATTCCACAAAATTTGGTAAAGATTTTCATAAAAGTCATTATTTTGTATCCTTACCACACCTGATTTATTTTTTTGAGGGGGGGCAGCTATATCCTAGAGAACATGTGTAATTCACTCACTCGACCAAAGCCAGGGATACCTTAAGATATCAATAGCTTGACCCCAATCTAGTCCCTCACTCTTTGACTCTCGCCATCCCCTCTGCAGTCGTGTGAGAGGCACAGATCAGTGAGGGAAGAAGGACTTGATGAGCCTGAACAATGTCATAAGATTTCCATTTTTATTTTGTAAAGTGGCATATCATACAATCCAGCATAGTTTACCTTTCTGACATTGTCCTGTATGGTTCAGAATGACAGGTACAGTTTTTGTAACCACATCATTGCTAATATCACTTACAAAATATTATTCATTTGAAGGTAAACTCATGATGAACAATCAGAGTAGTATGGGTAAATCTATAAAATTCACAAACATTTGCACACACATGCAAATACACATGCACATACATGCTCATATACATATGTACATCCACATCTACACACATGCACACACATCCATATGCTCACACAACCACATACACAGGCATTTCCACATATGTACAACCATGCATAAAGACATATACATATACATAAACATATATACATATACACACAAATGCAAAAACACATGCACAAATGTCCACACATGTCAACAAACACACATGTAAAACATATATATATATGTACATATATATATGAGCATTTATACACATACTTATACATGTACACATCTCACATACAAACTCACTCATAAAATACTTATACCTCTTTGTACCATATTCATATTTATTATTATTCAAAATAATAAGTCATATTGTTTAATTCTTAATATGTTTGTGTCCTACATTTACTCTTTCAAAAGTAATATCTTGTATTTTCTTCCATTTTTTTCTCTATTTGAATCCTTTGCAATGTAGAACAAACCAAGCCACAGCACACACTTTTAAATTCAGCTCCATACTTCCTCTGTGGTAGCTGGCTTTAGATCCCAGTGACCTCAGTGTTAGCTTTGCTATGGATCAGAGCCCAGACCAGATGGTTGCCATTACCTGGAATTGCTTTTAAAAGTCACCAGGTACCTTGTGGATGAGGATATTCCAGAGCTGTTCTCAGAGAACAAGCATGCCACTTTCATTGCCCAGGAATGGAAATACCAAGGTTAACTTTACTTGTCCCATAGTAGATGTGGAAAGTTGCCTAAGTCACAGCTCGTAGTTCACATCTGCACATTGTGAGGTCTCTAATCAGAACTTGTGTAGTCCTGAAGGTCAAATATCAGCTGAGATGTTAATAAAGAGACTCACCAGTTGCTACCTAAGTGTTCAAGCACAACGTAAATAGTTTTTCCAAGCCACCTGAGGAACATTCATTTTTATTGTAAAGACGTTCCATATATGCTCTAAATTTTCTTCCTGCACTCTCTTTTTTTGGCCATTATTATTACTGTTCCTACTATTCACACAATCACCATGATTATAGGGACAATTTTTTTTTTCTGAAAATACTGTTCAGGAAATTTATTTGCATTCATTAGTCCTTTAATTCATACTCAAGTAATCAAGGTAGATAATTTACACAATCAGTGAATAAAGACATGGAGGTCACTTGCATATCCAGCAGATTATAGTCACAAATTTAAAACGTATGTCCATTAGGTATGAACTGTCTACAACTGTATATATTTTCATAGAATTTTATATCAATGAAGATACTTTTCAATGTGACCTTCAGACTTTGGTGGTTGATAGAAAATCAACACACTAAAAGCATGCATTGGTATAGTATTTTAGGAAACAGATACCAAGAAGATAGTTTACATTCTCAAATTGTTAAATTTTGATAACATATACATTATGGTATACAATTATTATATATTTCACAGATAAAAAATAATGACACTATGATTTCTGAACACCAATTAGGGGATATAAGAATCTTGATTTTGACTTACTCCAGAACAATATTAGAATAGGGTTTCAGAGTCACCTGTTTAATGTACACAAAAGAAATTTAAACAGTGGTTGTTTACTTTGACTCACTGGAGTTTTACAAATTCTGACCAGATTTCCAAAGAAAATGAAGGGAAAGGAAGTTGTAAAATAAGTGTCAACATGGTACCTCAGTGGCATTATATTTTCAAATGACTCTAGGGTGCCAAATGTACTAGCAAATAAGGGATTTGAAATGATTTTTGGCAATGTATTCAGTGCACAAGACACTAACAGCAGTGTCTTCTTAAACCTTCTGAAAACCTAGTAACAATCACGCCCAGATTAAGGTAGGCATCATGGTTGACAGAAAGTTATTTCACAGCATGAAATAGATCATTACAAAATCCAGCAATAAAGAAGAGATTTATCTCATCCTCTTATATAATCTGAAATGTAGCATTTGCAGGTGATTATGTTTGAGGTATGGCTAATGCTGAAACATGTTCATATTGGCTTTGAAGTAAGTGTGTCTAACAAAGCCATCAATGGGAGGAGAGCCCCTTGGTCCTAAGAAAGCTTGATGCCCCAGTGTAGGGGAATGAAAGGACAAGGAATTGGGAGTGGGTGAGTTGGTGATCAGGGGGAGGGAGGAAGGGATAGGTATTTTTCAGAGGGGAAACCGGGAAAGGGGATAGCATTTGAAATGTAAATAAAGAAAATATCTAAAAGGAAATGAAAAAAAGAAATTAGTGTATGCCTCTCTCTTCTTCCTTCCTCCTCTCTCTCTCTCTCTCTCTCTCTCTCTCTCTCTCTCTCTGTCTCTCTCTCTCTCTCTCTCTCTCTCTGTCTGTCTTTCTCTCTCTCTCTCTCTCTGTCTGTATTTTCTTGTATTGTACACATGTAGGTTCACCTGAATGTGTTGGTATGAATATCCATGTACACTGCACACAGGTGGAGGTCAGAGGAGATGTTTAATATCCTACTCTATTGATTTCCAGATTATTCTTTGGGGGCTGGGTTTCTCAATAACCTGGAGTTTGATGTTTACTCTCTAGGTAGGCTGGGCATAAAATCCTTTCAATTCCTTTGTTTCTGCCTCTTCTTTCACTCCGGACAGGGTGTACAGTTGCAGAAGGCTTTAAGAGACTGTTCTGGATTCAAAACTAGGACCACATGTAGGTACAGTGATTGCTCTTAAAAACTGTGCCATTACCCTAGCTGATTGCTTTGAAATTTTAGGGTCAAAACCTGGAATGTTTCCCTCCCTAGTTGTGTATTTAGTTGACTCCATATACTTAATGATTGTTCTTTGAAAAATTAGCCATTTATAAATTAGAATTATTCTTAAGTTTTGGGTTTTGAGCCTTGTAGCTCAATTGCCATCAGAGAGGCTTCCTCCAGTAGCTGATGGAAACAGATACAGAACCCACAGACAAATGTTGGACAGAACTTAGGGCATCCTGCTGAAGAGGGAGGAAAGATTGTTGGAGCCATAGAGGTCAAGGATACCAGGAGCACAGGGTCTACAGAATTAAGTAAGCAAGACTCATTGATACTCCAGTAGTCTGTGTAGGTCTGGGAAGGATCTACTCTATACATGCTGTGGTTGTATAGCTTGAAGGTTTTGTGCATCTCTCTCTCTCTCTCTCTCTCTCTGTGTGTGTGTGTGTGTGTGTGTGTGTGTGTGTGTGTGTGTTTGTTTTTTGTTTTGTTTTGTTGTGTTTTTTTGAGACAGTGTTTCTATGTGTAGTTCTGGATGTCTTGGAACTCACTCTGTAGACCAAGCTGGCCTTGAACTCAAAAATCTGCCTGCCTCTGCCTCCTAAGTGCTGGGATTAAAGGTGTGTGCCATCATTGCCTTGCAGTTCTGTGCATATTTTAAGAGTGGAATAAGTAGTGTCACCAAACATTTTGCCTGCTCTTGGTAACCTTTTACTCCTACTGGGTTTCCTTGTTCAATTCTGATAGTCTTATTTCATCTTGTTATGTCAAGTTCTTTTGATATTATGGGGAAGCCTGTTCTATTCTGAAGGTAAATGGAGGGGCAGTGGATCTAGGGAAAGGGAGGTTAAGGAAGCCTGGAGGAGTGGAATTTAAGGAGTATGGGGTAGGGTTGCATTTTTATGAGAAAAAATAATTACAGACACAAAAGTAGAATTATGAGAGGAATTTTGAGATTTCCTTTTTTTCTTAAATTTTATTTTCAATTACTTCTACTGCTAGCAAATCATAACATGTATTACTGATTTAATTTTTATCAATAAAGATTGTTAAAATTAATAAATTTTCCTATATTCTTGGGAATTATTATCCCACATATGTGTTTGGCTGTGTTTGTGGCTGCACACACACACACACACACACACACACAAACACACTTCTTAAGTCAAAATATAATCAATTTAGAAATATCATGTTCTTGATATTCTAGACTCTGTTTTATTGTATGTCCACATTAAAATGAGGATAGATAAGAAAATTACATATATATACACATACACACATATTATACACACACATATATATACATATATATAATCTCTCTACATTTTGTATTTCAGTTAAAACCAGAAACATAAAAGCATATACAAATATTTTGTTTTGTTAGTTTTATCTTGTGGTTAATTTGAGTAAAGACTGAGTCTGTAAATGTATAAAATTTTTAAAGACCAAGAACTTGGAGCTGTTGGTGAAGATACTAAATTTCAATTGATGGAGCAAGAATAATTGGAGTTGTGGGAGAGTATAGACCAGGTAGTAGGATAGTCCATCATGTCCTCCTTAACCATCCTTAACAGAATCATTTCTGAGGAATGTAAGGTGCCCATGGCTTTTCATTAGAGAGTGGGGCCAGGAAGATAAGCCCTTGGGCCTATAGTCCAGTCTGAAACTTTTTATATGTATGTAAGGGAATATTTTCAGATTTCTACTTTAATTTTGTTGGGGGATATGGAAATTGATGAAGTTCAAGTCTTTGAACTGAATTTCTATGTTTTATTAAGCCAACCACAGAAGATCCATCATTTCTTTTCAGAATGGAAGGGTGGTGATCTTTTAGGCTTCATCTCTGTGGTTTCAGGAGACATATGTCATATTTGAGACATATGACCCTTATCCATGATGGTGACAGAAGGTAAAATCATCCATATTTTGTAGAATCCATCTTACTGTTTCCTGTCGATGGCAGATGAATTTTATTAACATCTTAGTACTGTTAACCTATCTTTCTCATATATAGAAAGCTATGAAATGGTTGGAAACAGATTAATTTTGTCAGCCCATTCTGAAAAGAAAAAGAATGAAGAAGAGCAGCAATTTCTAGGTGTGAGATATGTAGGAAATAATGTTTTCTGGGACATTGGTCAAAATTTTTCCAATTTTCAGTTATTTTATTTGTTCTATAGAAAAGCATTGAGGATAGAAGATTATAAGTAAGCTTTACTGAATTTAATGA
This sequence comes from Mastomys coucha, assembly GCF_008632895.1. Taxonomy (NCBI): domain Eukaryota; kingdom Metazoa; phylum Chordata; class Mammalia; order Rodentia; family Muridae; genus Mastomys; species Mastomys coucha. The sequence continues at coordinate 110,756,333 of NW_022196912.1, read as the reverse complement.
CTCTAAAAAGAAAAAAAAACTTGAATTCCATTTATGCCTTCCTCCGTTATTATTTTAAGATTCTAATTGGGTTTTCACAATGAGTTATTTCATACCAGTCACCAACAGTTGACAATCAGCGAGGCTTAGAAATGTACATTTTTTAAACATATCAGATTAGACTTTATATGTTTAATATCAGCTCTTCGAAAAGAGACTGAGAAAAGTAATTTGAGCACAATGTGGATTACTCGAATCTGCTTCCCATTTTAAAACATTTTCAGAGACCATTAGAGGAAAAATGAGGGATTTACACTGCAGTGGATAAGTAACCATAGGCTCAAAGTCAATCTTTTAAAGCCAATTGTGGAACTTCATATTCCCTTCATACAATATTCTTTAGATCTTTTGTTTAACATGAACTAAGTGAGATGCAGAGCTGAGTAGGCCACAGAAAATCCTTCAGTCTTTTACTGTGCCCTATCACTGTGCACTTCTCTGAAGGTTTCAGTATTGCGATGCTTTGCTTAGCAGCTTCCTGAAAGTGTGGTGCATGCTATTCAGGTAATGAACTTCCCTCCCAAAGCACATAGGAGTACCTCTATTCCTCTAATATTTGTTTAGAATTCCATAATCCATGTCTTAATTGTGTAGGTAGAAAGATTGAACTCCACTGCCATAAGTCTGGCCTCTGGGCAACAGACCATCAAGTCCAATGTCAACAAACTTTCAAAATTGAGATTCAAAAATTACACTGTTAATGTTGTCTCAAATGGCTGTAGAATAAATTAATACAGAGGGAAAAGGAGCAGTCTTACCTTTCAGCTCCCAAAAGAGAAAAAAATGAATGTTTTAAAACTCTAATCAAAATGACAAATATTTTAAAAACATTACTGACTAGACACCTTTTAAGAGTGGGGGACCATTACCAAGTAATCAAGGGAATTATGATATTGAGAGAGACAGAGTTAAAATAGAAATTAGGGTAATTTCAATCTGTCAGACAATTGAAAGGATGCTCTTACATCTTTGGAATTCAGCTTATTGCGTTGGGAAGAATATTGGAAAGAAATTGTTGATTGGAAACATAATTTTTACCCTTCTGGCCTGGATGTTTTGGAGGAAAGAACAAACCATTTGCTACTGACTTTGTTATGGTTTAAATACCTGACAATAATGAAGAGGATTAAAAAGCCAAAAACTGTTCAAATCTATCTGTCTAGGAATATGGGCAGAAGCAAGGAATGGACGAAAGAGGAAAAAAGTGGAGGCAATGTCTCTGTTAAGACAAATTCAATTCAAAAAATGAGAATGAAAAAGCCTGCAGTAACCAGAAGCCCTTAGACATCGAATAACCCATGATCTGAGCCTGTATTTTTACATGATACAAACCATGAAGGTAATGGAGAGATTAATATATTATATAAAATGCATGCACATTTTGAGCAGACAACAGATTACTGATTTCCTGAACTTTCTATGCTGTCAAATGGCTACAACGTATTTTTAAAGTCCCCTGGTCACCTCTGCTCCTCAACCTTGTATGTGTCCGGAGAAGGACTGTATTTTGAAAAGGGAGAGTATGCATCTGATACTCAGTTTCACCTAATTAGGTACTACAGTGAACTGCCTGACCTAAAAATTACACTAATAAGAAATGAAACAAGTATAAAAAGAAACAAGCAAGTAAAAACCATTATAATACTTTTGTATTGCTAAATAAATATACGTAATTTTGTTATTGTTACAATGGACATTATTTTCATAATATTTAGAAAATAGAGAATGTTCATGAATCTGATATTAGGTTGGTGGAAGTGTCTTTTATTCTAATTATAGCAATATTGCAATTCATTCATCTCTGAGGGATAATTGTCCTAGGTCACTGTATTATAGCTACAGTCTTGCGTACACACTGCCTGTGAGAGAAGGTTGATGTGCAACAGAACAGAAAAACAGATGCACAGTCACAGTTATCTGTCTGTGTAGGTTGGGGCATCTCTGAGTGTGGCCTTTGTACTTGATTTATGATAAGGAAGCTTGATAAAGTCTTTGACCCCTCTCCTGAGGTGTTGGTCAGGTGTGTGTCTCCTTGCCATGGAATTCAATGATGGAATCAAGGTCTGAGTTAGAGTAAGATGGTCAATAGCAGAGAGGTCATTGGATTAGTGTTGCTGTGACCCCAAGAAGAGAATTACTGGAAACCCAGTGAGTAAGAAGGAGTTTATCATTTTAGTGTGAACCTTACTTCTTTGCCTATCAACACCATCCCACGATGAATGCTTTTTTTTTTGTATTTATAATTCTATTTCTTTTTAATTGTCTAATTTTAATTACTTTGAAAAATAATAGATTTCATTATTAAACTTCAGAATACTTTGATTGTTGAGCTTCCTTTTCCAAACCATTGCTGGACCACTTGTCTCCCTAAGGATCCCCTCCTCTGCCCTCATGCCATAGGTTTTCTCAGACAAGCTAAGCTGTAGGTAAGACTCTGAGACCATAGACATAGCTACCTGAAAAGAGCAGAAACCAGGCAATCTGTCTGGAAAAAGTTTAAAGCAAATGAGTCACTTGGGAAGGATACTTTCCATCCTTTATAGCTGCCAGCAGGCTGTGCAGTTGCTCCACAGTCCCATCTTTTGTGGGCTGTCACTCTTCCTGAGGTGGGCTTGAAGTTAAATACAAACAGCTTCCTATGCTTGGACACTTGTTTACCAACTATTGTGCTGTTTAGGGGGTGTGTGGCTACTTGAGGGTAAGAGATCTCAGGCGTTTTGCCTACTCTATTTCAAGCACAAGTTCTACCTCTTGGTCCACTGAGATGTGATTTATGCCTAAAAGCAAACTGAAGGTCAGTGATGGAAGATGCTTTTGCAAACAAATGACTAAAATAAACCCTTCATCCAATGAATTGTTTATTTCACATATTTTGTCACAATGATCACAAAGTAATCGATTTACTTATAAAAATAAAGATTTGAAATAATGCTACATAAAACAAAAATATAATTCTTGACACATATTGCTATATATTGAAGAAAGATATGCACTTGCATAATTAATATATTACAGATATTTGGATTAATTAATGGTAGGCAGGTATAAGAACTCAAAGTCCAGAAAACACTTCTCTAAAATTTCCTAGCTTGTAAAATATTATGTAGCAAAAAGCCATTAAGCTACGTTAAAATGAATCTTTAAATTTTATGTGTTCCTTGTATTATTATTTTAGGTTTCTACTAAGTGTGTGTACTTTCAGATAGCTTTGAAGATTGTATCTTGGGGTGGAGAGATGGCTCATCATAGTTAAGATCTCTGACTGCTCTTCCAGAGGTCCTGAGTTCAGTTCCCAGAAACCACATGGTGGCTCACAACTTTCTATAATGGGATCCAATACCCTCTTCTGGTGTGTGTGAAGTCAGTGACAGTGTACTCACATACATAAAATGAATAAATCTTTTAAAAAGGAAAAAAATATATCTAGGGTTAGTTTTTCTTAATAACCACAATACCTACTGTTTTTCTAATTTACTTAGAATAATAACACCATGAAAGCATAACTCTTGATTATTTATCTAGGGTATGGATGAATAGAATTTATGTGAAAGGTTGTGAGAATAAATGCATAGATTTTGACATTGAGTACAGTTTCCAAAGAATGGGGTGAAAAATAGCATCAGAAATATTGATAAGTATCGCTTATAACTGTGACCTGTAACAAATGCTAGTTTTAAAGACTTCAAATGTCTTGACTTATTTAATGCTAGCTGCACCTACATTCAGTAAATGGTAGTAATTATTCTGATTATCCTAGATTTGTGTAAATCAGCAAATGGAGGTAAAAATTGCTGGAGGTCCCTCAGCTGCTACATTCCAGACATGAAAGTTAAACCAGGGAGAGGTTGGGAAGAATTCTTTCTATTTTCTAGTCTTACAATTTAGAAACTGTTCAATTTGAACAAATGTTAGACTTTATTCCAGAAAAGCAGTAGGATATAGTAGTAGCAAATCTATTTAGAACAATAGCCAGTGTTATAGAACAGAGGAAGGCTGTTCAGGCACAAAACAAATTTTTTAAAAAGATAAAGATTTTGATTCAGATGAATTTGTAACATAGTTCATTTAAATGAATACATAAGCATGAAATAACCATTTTGTATATAATTTAAATGCTTTTAACAGTTTACAGTTTTGTGGATAATCTAGGTATTTAAATAAAGTGGATCCGGGATCAAAGAAGCAAAAAGACACCAAATACACAAATACATCCACAAAAACCATAAAGTATAAGGCCCCACTTCCTCTCTAAACAAAAGACAAGAAAGTCACATTCAAAAGCACTGTTAATCAATAATGCAATAGTTTCATGTGACAATAAAGCTAATTCAAATTATTAAATCAAAAAAGAATGAAAAATTACATTATTGAAAAACAGAAGTGAGTCAAATTGAAGGTGGCTTTGCAAGTCATTCGCTCATTAGTGTTCACCATTTGTGCCCTCACTACTGTCCACCAACCCTCTGACATCATGGACGGATCCTAGTAAATGATTAGCTCATGAGAAAACACACGCAGCAGTCACTTGTGGAAACATTAATGTCATTGAAAATTAAGCCTAAAAAAAACCCTGGAGACTGAATCTGAAGTACTCCAGCCAAGTGCAGCCTAGCTGTCTCTTCTATTGTCCTAATAGTGAAGGCAGCTGTGATAGAAATGAAACCAAACTTAGTGCCTCGAAACAGAAGGAAAATCAACAGTGAGGATTTTTTTATATATAATTAAACAGCTGTGTTCATACAAAGAACAAATATTGTTGTTAGCCTTTTGTAAAAATAAATAAATAAATAAATAAAATAAGATTTAAAAAAAGGAGAAGAAAAAGAAGAAGAGCTTCTGCCTCCTGCATTCCCCTCCCCCTCAACACCCTGCCTCCCAGGTTCCCCTGGGGCAAGCCAAGCAGCAATAAACTGTGACTGTTCCCTGTACACTCCGTTTTTCTTTTTTTTTTCTATTTTTGTTTTTTTTTTCCAGTTTATTTTATTTTATTTTTTTCTA
>NW_022196912.1:110692207-110750047 GCF_008632895.1 Mastomys coucha | reverse complement strand
CCCCCATCCCCCACCCCCCGTTTGTACTCTTTGGTTGGAGTTTTAGTCCCTCGGAGCTCGGAGGGTACTAGTTAGTTCATATTGTACACTCCATTTTTCAATGCAAGGTTCTGCCTTCATTCCTGACACCATGCTAGCACCAAGGACAACCTTAAAGGATCATACCCTAGGGTGCCCTCAGGGCACACTCAGTAGTCAGGAACTGTTCCCTAGCCCTGGCCCTCCATTTTCTAGCCACCAAATCTGCTTGCATTCCCTGAGGCACTGATAACAATTAGGTAAACCACACCTTCCCCAGCCTCTTTTCTGCTAAGTTATGCTAAAGCATGCCTAACAGTAGTAAGCCCCATCCACGGCCCTGTACTCCATTTTCTATCCCACAAATCTACCTCCAAGCAGGAAAAAAGCCAACACAAGGGATAACCAGATGGCTAGAGGTCACTGGATACCCAACAAAGGGGAGAGAAAACCTGCAGAGACCACCTCCAGTAGACAGGCATGGCCTCAGTTGAGGGATGGGACCACCCACACTTCTCAACATTTTTGACACAGAATTGTTCCTGTCTAAAGGAATCACAAAGACCTAAATAAATAAATTAATTAATTAAATTAAAAAATGGAGCAGAGACTGAAGGTAAGGCCATCAAGAGACCACCCTGCCTAAGGATCTATCCCATCTGCAGACATCAAACCCTGACACTATTGTTGATTCCAAGAAGTGCTTGCTGAGAGGAGTCTGGTTTAGCTGTCCCCTGAGAGACTCTGCCACCACTTGACTAATATAGATGCAGATACTCATAGCCAACCATTGAACTGGAAGAGTTAGGGGAAGGACTGAAGGATCTGAAAGGTATTGCCACTTCATAGGAAGAACAAAACTATCAACTAACAGGTCCCCACAGAGCTCCCAGGGATGAAACTACCAACCAAAGAGTGTGCATGGATGAGTCCAGGGTTCTAGCTGTTGATAGTAAAATTATTGAAATTTTACTAAATAGTTCATGAGAAATATTGTAAGACCTAAAAATGTATATATCACTCAGAACTTACTAAGTGAATATAAGGACCAATCACACACTCGATAGAATATGGAGACTCAAAAGAAAAACAAGCGGGTAGATACGACAAAGTGTTAAAGAAGTTGTGTATTATGAGCATCCAAAAGAAAATGCAAAATTAATTAAAAATACTTCTGGAAGAATATTTCCCCATTTATTCAACTGGAATTTTAGAGCAAGAGATGTGATACAGTCAGTGGAATTTTCTGTTCTGAAAGGTCACTTTTAATATAGTTTTCTATTTAAAATATGATTCTGTCCACTCCTTGCTCTAGATTTTTAATCAGGAAATTAAACTTGGGTAATCTCTCATCAGTGTTTTAGTATTTTACATTCAAATACACATTTCTTTCATCTGAGTTGATGACTAACTGCACTGATCTGGTAGAGTGCAGTACCTACATTTTAATAGTGACATAGCATTAGTGATATTAATGATCATGGCAGAAATGAAATGGATATAACTGACATAAAATAATGCTTTCAAGTACTGTCTCAGTCAGAAAACCTATTTTTCTTTACAATCATTAGAATTTTGACATATGGCTATACACCATATCAACTGTATGTAAAATGTGTTTCAATTATAGTCATGATATTATTTGAAAGGTCCCAGGTATTTTGAATCATCATTAAACCAAATACCTTAGTTGTACTATAATCAGGACAATCTATATTTTCTTCTTCTACTCTAAATTTTCCAATGCAGTTCTTTTGTATATATTTTTCTAGGTCTTTAGAAGGTTATAATTTCACAAATGATAAGTGAATCATCCTGGGAAGAACTAGCAATGTTTATTATTTGATCTTCTCAATGATTTCCTAATTCTAAGTTAAATTGAGCAGGTTTATACTGAGTTTCTCTAATTATTAATAATAGTGTGATTATAAAAAGATAACAATTAAAGGAGATGAGAGATTGTCTTCTTGCAATGGTCATTGTGCAAAATTATGTCATGGTTTCTCAGACAAAGTATGACCCATTAAGGCATCACTTCTGATTGTAATGAGCATAATGCATATCTAGATTACCATGTCACTTTCAGGATGTAAATATTTTCTCTTTCAACTTTTACCAATGACTAAACCTCCAGACACTCTTAGGAGATATAAACCATAAATAATAACAAGACTATCATTTGAGTTTCAAACCCAAAATTATCAGTTAAAAAACTGAGATTGACATTTAACCAGTAACAAAAGCTTCATCAAGGACACAAAAAGTTACTGTTAACTGAGAAGTGATAGTCTCAGTGTTTCTGGGTTATTTCATATGTAGAGTGTTTCTGATTAATGCCTTCAATACATTATATTTTGTAAGCCTTTGAAATTTTGGGAGAACTAGCAACTAAATGTACAATGTAAGATATTGTTTGATATATTATCTTCCTTTACTTTACAGAAGAATAACCATTAATAGCACAAGATTTTACCCATATATGATGTACAGAAGAACAATTTAGAGAGCCAAAAGGCCTTCTAAAATGTAAGTGATTTTAGAAGTATAAAGAGTCCCATTATAAGTCATTGTCATCCACAGATTTATATAATCAAGGCTAAGCTGTGTCACTTAGCTTAAAAAAGTCAGATTTCTGTTGGAGCTTTTCTTTTTTTTTTCTTTTGATAGGCAGAGCACTACATTAAAGTTTATGAGATCTCCTTCAGAGAGAGTTTTCCAGCTAGTGTCCCCAGTTACAGAAAAGCAGATTGCAAAACAAAGGAAGGTGTTTTCCTCCTATATGACTTCTCTGAGGTTCATAATAGAGATGAATACAAGCTTTGCTACATATTCGGACCCTTACATTATTAATTATCCTACCTACATTAAACAGTATAACATGTATAGGTTATATGAAGGAAGTTAGTAAAATAAAATAGACAAATATGGCTTATCCATTTACTATGTGTTGTAAGCATAAGAATTACTTGAAGTAACATTCCTCTCTTTCTTTCAGAAAAAGATTTACCTACTTTATTGTACATATGGGTGCTTCCCTGTATGTTTGGTTATTCATAGTATTAAACACAACTTATGATTCATTCAATAAAAATATTGGAGAATAGCACGGTAATAAAGCTTTATTTTAAAAAAGTGCACGAAAAACAAGGCAATGAACTGGGCTATTAGGGAAACTGGTTAGAAGATGTCATAACAACTAGACACTTACACAAAGTTTCATGGAAGCCTTAATACAGATTGCCACAATTAAAGGGATTGTTGAACACTAATCAAAGAAAATTGGAGATTTATGAACTTGCAATCATAGTGAATCAGGTTGGAACATTGATGCATGTCAATTTAGCTGTGCTCATTAGTCTAGATAAACAAAGAGAATGGGCTTGAAAAGGTAGATCTGAGATAACATAGACATGAAATATAATACACCCTTTCATTAGTAGCCAAATAAATATAGAGTAATGCCATTATGGGTATGGTGAGGAGGGCAGGAGGGGAGGAAGGGAGGGAGGATGCTCTGTGTGAGGCAGGAGGAGAATGGAATGGGGGGAGGCTCTGCCTGAGGGCTTACTAGAAGGAAAGGGGGGTTGTTATCAGGATGTAAAGTGAATAAATCAAAATTACTCTCTTGAAAGCATAGTCTTTGCTTGCATAGCCCTATTTAATTCATAACAGACTTTTGCTTGTTATTGGTGTTATCCATTCTTGCGTTATGAACTGGTGACTGTAATGGGAAGCATTTGTATGAACTCCTCCTTTGATTTGTTTTTAACTGATAAAGGGAATACGTACAGGGTCTTTGTAATCGAATCTCCCTAAGATCATAAATAACAATATTTACAAACTGATGTAAATAAATCCTGACTTCAGAGTTGTTGGTTCATTTTGTGCAGTGGTGGACATATAGGAATTACTGGCAATGCTCAAATTTTCACAAAAAAATATGAATTTTATCAAAAATGTCAAGAAATGTGTACACAAAAGCTTTTTCTGTATATATTACTTTTGCTATTATTTCCAACTATATTTTAAGTGCATACATATTATCATCATATACTTATGGATGATGGAAGAATGCATATTTAGAGCCTTAATAGCTTCCAAAATGAAACATTATATTACTGCACAGAAGAAAGTGATACCATCTTCCAGAAAACCTCACTGAAACCACAACAAATCTATTTCATATAATTTTGTTGAATTTCACCCTCAAAAAATTAGAACAGTAAAATCTTACATCTTTAAAACGTTTTTTCACTTAAGATTTTTCTTGTCTCTAGCCTCAACTTTAATCTTTGCTTTCTGCCTCTTTACGTATGTCTGATGATGTCATGTGTGGTTCCATCCCAGAGTTCAACTTCTGAAGCCCTCAAGTTCTTTCTACTTAACTGTCCTTTGCAGGTTCTTCTGTGAGCTCCCTAGTCACCTAGGAAACCAGAGGTGTAAGGAAGATGTATCTTTGTTGTAGATATTCATGCTGTTTCTATTCCTAGAGCCACTTGCAATTGTGTGTTTCATTGCTCCAACCTCGTAGGAACTCATAAACACCAACGTAGAGCATTTAAATCAATACAAAAGAATAAGGCCCCTTGCCATATCTTCTCTAAACTTAAAAAGTATATTCTTCAAGGCTACAAGAGAGCCACTGCGTTCCCTATATTTTATGAGTGTCAACAAAGTGAAATGTCTTCTGACTTAGCTGGTGGGGACATCTCTCAGTCTAGTGCCAACGTCTTGTTCTGTAGCAGATGGCAGCTGGAGCAGACAATAGAGTACAATGAGGAGGTTTGCTGCCTCCCTAACCTTCCATCACCAGAAATCATTTCCATTGTTCTGCTCTGCATCTGCAGCCTATTTGCATGGGAGGATCGACTCACAGAATGTTTATGATGTGTTGAGCCTGAGAGAAACACAAGCTGCTCTGGTTTTTTTCCTCAGAGGACCATTCCAACCACCGCTTTAAGGTCACAGATTTTAAGCTGTGGTGCTGCTCTTACTAATCTTCAGTGTGATTCTCTGGTGCACTTTGAAATCGGACTCACCCGTATTTGAACTTTTCTTCACAACGTCATTTTGTCTAACTTCCTCTAAACTAAAGGTCTTATAGCTGTCAGGTTAATCCACTATACCCAGTATCTCAATGATTAGAGTGTCCTAAATGCTGGTGCTCAGTTTTCATTGCTCACGTAAGAATTGTAACAAGTATTTCCACTACCAAATAAATTCTCTTGTGCTACCCTGGGGTAAAGTTTTCACCGAATACATAAATGCAAGAAGGAAAAATAAAAGAAGTTGGAGAATGGAGAAGTAGCTTGTCTCCTTTCCCCACTCTTCTGTTGACTCCCTAGAGAGCAGAGACAGCATATTTTGTATCTCTTCTCTCCAATTTCTCCTATTGAAAGAAAATGTCATTATTTATCCTTTCTGTCACAGGCTAGGGACCAGTAAGGAGTATTGATTTTATATAACTAACTGAAAATACTAGCTTGATTTTACAGAAGGGATGAGATATTTGAGCAATGTTTTTTGTTTTAGAAGTAGTGATGATTGCTTTAGGGTTTGCTGGGCAGTGATATCCATTAGAATGGTAATATTTTTTGATGTGTTATATGCATGTTGATAAACTAAGAAACTGAGAGTACCTAAATGTAAAAAAAAAAAAAATGACTTTAGAGTATGAAGACCAAAGCAGTCATTGAGTAAAATGAAGTATCTACTATCTACCTTTTTATCTTACATAAATATGTACAAATTAGACATCTAGGAATATAAAAGAATACAAAGTTAAAAGTTAATAAACCTTGGTATCATATTTAGAACATAAGTTACCAATAGCCCCAGAAAATCTTTGCTGTGGAAAAGTACTGTGGAAAAGTATAAGCAACACTATAAAACCTTTAGTTCATAAAACATGAACAGCGCCGGGGGGTGGTGGTACACACCTTTAGTCCCAGCACTTGGGAGGCAGAGACAGGCAGATTTCTGAGTTCGAGACCAGCCTGGTCTACAGAATGAGTACCAGGACAGCCATGGTTACTCAGAGAGAAACCCTGTCTCGAAAAACAACAACAACAAAAAAAACCATGAACAGCTTGTAAAGCCAATACGATTTATTTTGTGGTGTGGTCTTTGCACAATGTTTATGTTATTCATATCAAATAAAAGATTGTGGTATTGTCATATTTTTTTGATATTTGTAATTCCATTAAATGAATCGACAAAAAAACCCTAAGTATTATTACTATGGCCATTGCAGTTGCTTAGAAATGATCTACTATCCATTTTAATAATTGATACTGAATGCTTTTAAAGTTCATATATTCTAGAGTGAATATACTATTTTCACGTGCTTCTTAGTTGTGTTTCAATAGCTTTATTTTGGGGAGGTGGAGAATCTGGCCTAAGATTCACTACAAAGCCGAGACTGATCTTGAACTCAACTTTCCTGCCTGATCTACCAAAGAATAGGACTTACCAAGATGCCTTGAAAAAAGTGTGTTTTAATATTTTCAATTTTTGCAGATTTGGTTTTCTTACTCATTTCATATATAAGTTCTGTAGTTATTAACATAAAATATCATACCAAAATTAAGATTTTCTATTTTGATTTTGATTTTATTTATTGTATGCTTTATTTTGAAGACATGACACAAGAAATAAACAAAATTGAAAATATATCTTCTCATTGAACTTTTCTTATTCTTGATAACTTTCTTTAATCATTCATTAATCTGAAACTGAAAAGAATTTTTACAATTTATTTGGATTTTCATAGAATATTTGACTGTTTCTGTTGTTGCTTATAAGATACATGTGTAATTTTTATGTGATTTTTATTTCCATATTATTTATTAAACAAAATTTTTTGGCTAAAAGTTATCCTCATATATAATCTAAAAGTCGTCTATTTAGTTGGAACACATAATCCATTTACCTAAAATATTTAAATCATGTAGTTATTGTTAATGCTAACTGTGCTTATTTGTCTAAAGTTCAGTTTACTTTCCTCTAATCTCTTTTATTATTTAATTTATTTTATTTTCTCTATTCAGTTTACTACTTCTGCATCATCTCTTTGTCTTTACTACTAGTCTGAATAATGCAACATCCTTGGGTTACAAAAGAGCAGTACTATCTCATTTTAACATTTTTAAACAATTTTGAAACAGCATTTGCCCTGCTCTAAGTTTAATGGTTTACTAATGCCAACAAAATACTGCCATTGTTCCCCCTGGGTTTTTTTGCACTTTTATTTTCTTATTTACCCAATCTTTATTTTGACTTATACTATAATTACACTCTCTCCATTTCATCTTTATTTCTGTATCTGTACTCACTTTATAATTTCCACCATAGAAAAACATGTCTATTTATTTTTCTTTTATAGTTTATACTCTTCTGTTCCTCACTTTATATTTACTTACATCCTATCTTCTTATCCATAACATTTCTCATCAGCTATGTTTATAATTTTTAATCAAGAATCTTGTAAAGCCAACATTTGATTAATTTTTAACATTGACAGATGATGTTAAAATTCTTACATTATTCTGTTTAATATAGTCATAGAAAATCTATCATTTCTCATATCCTAAAATAAAACATCTAGGAAACCCATGTGTCTGGAATAATAACTATCATTTCTCCATTTTACTTTTCTTTATATGTTGATAATTTCCTCAGCCAAGTTTTGCTAAATATTACCCATTAGTCATAGTAATTGCTAAAACATTTTTGAAAAGGATTTTCCTTAAATTTGGGGAGTTAGGGGATGTATACATCAATAAAGAGCTGATGTAATTAAGTTCTGGGCCACAGTTCTTAAGAAAGCTGCTGTACTGACAGTTTACCCTGACAAGCAGAGCAAATGTGTCTAAGTTTCTGTTTGCCCTAAGATTTTCTGTTGAGATCCTTCTTCCCAGTGTTTCCAATTATTTAGGTCCAAGCCATGACAGTTGCTACTGTGAACCCAGCAGATGCTTCCAGGGAAGCAACTGAACCATGTGTTGTTATACTAAGATGCCTACTCTTCCCTTGCTTAGCCTCAAGGGATAATCTTTCAGAATATTGTTAACATTCTGGTGCCTTTAATATAATTTAAATCATTATTTTCACTATGTGTAGATCTCAAGAGAAAGACTAAGTTTAGTAGAAGAAAGACATTTGCTTTTTAAAAACTTCGTGTGCGTTTGTGTGTGTTATATACACATGATCACAAATGTGTGTGGTATGAGAATACAGATATACAGTAACATACGGACGCCAGAGAAGGACCTGTTGGGATTTGTTTTCTCAATCAACCATGTGGACTTTATAACTGAACTCAGGATTGGCAGAAGATACATTTACACACTGAATGGTAATACCAACTTGACATTTACCCCCTTTACTTTTGTTAAAAATGAAAAAGAAAATAGAAATTAAAAATTGCTCAGTGATTTTTGTCACTGTGTTCAAAACAGTTTAGAAGACATAGGACATTAAAAGTAGCAATATTTTTTAATTGAAAAAACAACCAAATCATTTCCCTGTTTCCCTTTCTAGCATCATGTAATATGATAAAAACATAGTACATATGCCATAGCATTGAAAATTAATATTAAATTAAACAGTAATTGATGTTTCCAAAGACATTTGAACATGTGTGATAAAATATGATAATAATATGCTTCAATTGAAAGATCAATAGTATAACAAACAATTTCATCCCTAGTTAGTCAGAGATTTTTTGAAAATTAATAAATTTCTCTGTTTGAAAAGTAGTGAATACAACTCACAAATATTAGCAATACATTTTGATGCCTAGGATTGGTATGCTATATATAATTTATTGTTACATTACATATAATATAGAAACAAGCTCATTATTGCTTTCCTGTACAACATGATAAAAATAAAACTGATGATGCATACTTTACAAAATAAGTGAGATACTTAACATTAACTGTCAAGGATCCCAAATTTAGGATCAACTGGAATGATCTCTTTGCATGCATGCAAGGGGTTATCTAGGAAGGAATAACTGAGGTGTTTAAATTTACCTACTGTGTGTTGGTGGGTGTGTCATTGTCTGGGATCCTAGTAGAAGGAGATGAGTAAAAGCATGAGTGCATCATTTCTCCCACCATCTTGACTGACTGTGGAAACAATGCAATCATTTCTTTGACTCTGCTAAAACATAAAATCTAGATGGTGATAACTAGTACTTAGGAAACGAGTTCTAGCATAAAGTGTTTCTCTGTTTTGTCAATGGGTTTTATCAGAGCAAGTAACAAAGTCAGTTAGTCTCCAACAATGCAGGTGTAGGGGTAGTCATCCAACAGGTCACTGACAGGCAACAAGACAAAGAGAAGCCACCAGGGTATAATAAAGATGGCGAATATCCAGCTTCTTCATCATACTACTAACTACAGAAAGGCCAAAATTATCTAGGCAGTAGTGATCCCGTGGCCGGAGTATTGCAGCCAGTGCCATATCAGAACATGTCAGCCTCCTGACAAACAGGACAAACCTAAAATAAGTGCAGGAAGCTCCCTCAAATCCCAGTCCTCGACAAGAGGTGAATTTAGGTTGGAACCTCTCTGTCTCTCTGTGTCTCTGTGTCTGTGTCTGTCTCTCTGTGTCTGTCTCTCTCTGTCTCTCTGTCTCTCTGTCTCTCTGTCTCTCTGTCTCTCTGTCTCTCTGTCTCTCTGTCTCTCTCTCTCTCTCTCTCTCTCTCTCTCTCTCCCTCTGTGTGTGTGTGTGTGTGTGTGTGTGTGTATGCACATTAGTACATCTTCAAGTAAAGTGCTGTCACTTAGGTACAGTACAGCATGATTTTGTAGGCAATCTGTCACCTGGAACTCACCAGTAGCAGGGCTTCTGGACAATGAGTTCCAGAGATCAGCATGTCTCTGCCTACCCAGAATTAGGAGTACAAGCATATGTCACTATGCTCTCACTCTTTACATGAGTTCTGAGTATCAAACTCAGGTCCTCGTGTACTTATAAAGCAGGCACTTTATCATGTGGGCTTTCAGTGCAGCCTCCAATGTAATTATAAATCCCTTTGCATATTTAAAATTCAAATGATTGATACATTCAGGGGAATAGTTTGATAAAATCATAAAATAAATCATACTATGTTAGCATTTCAAACATGTACTTCATTCAACACTTTCACTGGCTGTACTGTGAAACGTCGTTGTGTTACTTTAGGACTTCAGTCCATCATGACGGTTAAGGTCAGTGAGCCTTTTAGTCAGCCAGGTTCTCTGAAGGGTGACTCCGGAATTAGAACTTAGACTATGCAGAAAGAAAACTTGTAGATAATGGCATGCATGTTCTTTTCTTCTGCAGACCTTGACCTTTCTTACATTTTGTGAACTCCAATTTTTATTTCTCATATCTAGATATCATATTTACCCACTGCTTGACTGTCTAGCCTCCAATCTGACATGTAAAAAAATGTCAAAATATAGATGTATGAGGTCACGAATGTAGGGATAGACTTAAGTATAACTGTGGCCTTCTTAAAATAAAGTTGGAGAGACAAATGGTGTTTGAAGAAATGGCCAAGTTAAGACAGAGAAAAGAAAATCATTACCTGCAAGTGAAGAGTGGACATAAGAGAAACCAAAACTATTGCTCTGTTGATCTGAAGCTGAGGGTCTCTAGAGGTATGAGACAGCAATGTTCTGTAGTTTAAGCTGCTCATTCTGTAAAATGTCATTAGGGTAGCCTCAAGTTGCCAGACAGTATCACACAAGTGGTAGGAGGCAATGCTTAAATGTAATGAAATTTCCTAGTAACTGGTTCTAGTAAGTAAATTGCAGTACTTAAACACTGATCACCAGTAGTCTTATTTTTGTCAGATTAAGGAAGAAAATGTCCTTAGTATAAATTCATATGCAAGGTATTAAGATACCATAAACTGCATAGCTATTAAATTATAAATGAAGGATTTGAACCTGGGAACATATGTTTTATACTGACCCACTGTGACAACCCAAAATATTTAAATATCTAATGTATATTTTTCCTTTTACTAAAATTTTGTTCTACAATAAAAAGTAATGTTCTGAGCCAAAATCATGGTAGTAAAATTGCATGCTGTTTTAATATCCCCTCGAATATTCAGAGTATCAGATTTTAATGTCTGATAGCCAAATACCATCTCACCAATTGCATTTTTCTTCTTCTTTTTTATTTTCTTCTCTCCCTTACTTTCTCTCTGTTTGTTTGTTTGTTTGTTTGTTACTTTAACATAGGGTTCCTCTGTGTAGTCCTGCCTGCCATGGACTTTACTCTTTAGACAAGACTGGCCTCAAACTCACATAGTTCTACCTCCCCAGTATTGAAAGGTATATGCCACCATAGTCAAGCTAATTTTTCATAACATTGAAAGCACTCCTCAAATTCTGGAAATTCTTTTGCAACCAGTTAGGCATTATTACAATGTTTTTAATGTACCTATTATCTTGTGAAATTATTGAAATCTAAATCAAAAGTGGACAAAATGTTAGTTTCCAATTAAAGGACTAAGGTGCATTGAATAAAGTCTCATTTACTAAAAACATATAAAATCAGATACGAATGACTGAGCCAATAATTAAAAGCCTTTACTAGGTCCAATTTTAAAGCAGCCAAACACAAATTATTCTCTATTTCAGCCTTACTACAGACAAGAAATGGAATAAACCTGTTCATATTAAATAAACAACTGTTAAACAAAAATATTTAAACTTATTTTCCCCAAATCATAAAACTAGAGAGAAAAATTAGGAGATAATCATTGATGTTTCCTCCTTGCTTCCTCATATATATATATATATATATATATATATATATATATATGAGATATATGTCTACATATATATATATGAGACTGTATATAATAGAGAAATATGTATATTTCTCTATTCCTTTAGCAAACATAAAATGGGCTATTATTTGGAATGGAAATTTAAGTATGGTGTTAATTAATTAGAGTATTTACTATTTAAAAGATGTTCTTTCACACTACTAGCTAGCTAGCTTTTGACTGCAACAATGACAATGGAATGAGCTAGTGTTATATAAATTTTAGGAATTTGAAAGTAGGGCCCACAACTGTGCCTTGTTGTTTTCTACCTCATATAAAACAGATTCAACATAATGCACACATGAGAAGCTAACCTTGGTGACAGGAGCAGGAGGCTGGCTTGTCAAATTGCATACATACTTAGGAAGCAGAGACTGGACAGGGAGTAAGGCTGGACTACAACACCTCATGGTCAAACCTCAGTGATCTACTTTCTTTGCAGAGGCTCCATCTCACAAAGGATCTGCAAGTTTTCCAAACAGCATGAACAGTTGTTCAGATAATTGAGGGAGCACGCATTGGAATAACTGAGTACATGGCACTTTTCCTGTTTAAACTTCATACACTGTGAAACCAATAAGACTGTGGAGTTGTTTGACACAGGGATTGATCCACACTAATGGTCGTTATAACTTTACACCATCCTTATCAGTAGTATATTAATAGATATATATTTAAATTAATATACAGTGAACATGGATTTCTTTCATCAATTAACAATCAAAAAAGTTCATGTAGTTATGCCTCCAGGCTAATCTGTTCTAGGAAATTCCTTATTGGAGTCTTTCTCTTGTGATTACCATATCCTATGTCAAGACGACAGAGAAAGGAAACCCAGACAGAGCCAGAAGCAGTTTCTGAACTGTAAGGAATCTGAGTCTGTCCAAGGTGTCTACTACTTCAAGTGAAGTCTATTTAACCAACCTCCAATCCCACTCCACTAAACTAGAAATAAAGTCCAACAGGATTATTTAAGGGGTGTGTGTGTGTGTGTGTGTGTGTGTGTGTGTGTGTGTGTGTGTGTGTGGTTGCTGCTGCTGTTGTTGTTTTTAATGTAATAGAAGTTTGTCCAAACCCCATGCCACTGGCTCTTTTATTATGTCATTATTTCACAGAATCAGGTTTGAATAATGAAAGAATCATTTGAGTAGTGTGTTTTCCCAAACAGGTTTGAGGTTAGGAAATGAACTCCTATAGCAGCTCTTGACTTCATAGGACTTCTGCTTTGCTTCCAGGAAAGTGAATTGGCGAAGAGAATTGTTGGCATCCAGAGCCAACATGAAAGAATTAAAGAGTTCCTCTGGAAATAGGAGTAAGAAATGGATAGGAAGAGATTGAAGGAGATAAGAAGAGGTAGGCTAGCCATACTGTACCGTACCCACGTGGGAAAAGTAAAACATTAGACGACACGAGGTCTGGTCACTCAGTCATCTTGAATTTAATCATATTCCTTTGTTCCCGCAACAGATAAAATACCTGGGGCAAAACCCTTCCCCCAAACTACGTCAGTGTCACAGTCCAATCAGTAACTTCCTTCTTGCTCAATGAAGGTGGAGCTTCTGAATGTAGCCGCTTCCGCAGCGCTGCGTTACTGTCCGGGCTTTGGGGAGGGAGTCCACCGAGAATAACTCTGCAAAGCTATTATTAGTAGCAGCTCAAATTGGTAAGAAAAGGAGTGGCAAATCAATTTCTTTGCAAGATGGGTTAGGCTAACTAAGGATAACAAAGAAGTTGAAATCTGGGAGGGGAGAAGCAGTAAAATTGAAAACTTATAAGAATAATTTTCTCCCAGAAACCATTTTTTCATATTTCTTAAGGTAACATTTGAAAAACAATTGACAAGAAATACTCATATAGTTGTTTGTAATAATAGCACATTCACTATCTGTCCTTTGACAAAAGTTTGGTAACTCTATGGTCAGAGACACATATATGAACAATTTTAAAAGTCACATGCAAAGAGTAATAGAAGGAGTTTATTAAAGACTGTAGCTCACATATGGTAGGCAAATTTGAAGAATACCCATTAGCGGAGGTTGTAGTTAATTTTAAGGACATTTAACGTGAAGTATAGAAATCAAAGTTATGCAGTCTTTGGAAAATTGTAAATTCTATGTTTTAATAAGCACTAAAGTGCTCATTACTATTCACCCCACGCAATCCTAATGGTAGAGTTATATTCAAAAATCCTCAGAAAAGAACTTAATTTTTTTCTTTCTCTGAGAATGTACAAAAACTCAATTCTTCCAAGTGTCATTATGATATTTATGTTTCAACTGTTGGCTTTCCAGATTTCCTTTCTTCAATTGTCTAAGATTTTATTTTATTTTTTTATGTTTTTGTCTGTCTGCATCTGCTGACTTTGCTGTGGTATCAAAATGGGTCATTTATTTCTCCATAATTTGGCAGAGAGAACATCTCCAGGATTAGAGCTGAATATAGCTAGAGACCTGTTTTAGAAAGCAGCTTTGGCAGTCTTATATTCTCTACATGATACTCAGTGTTTTCCAGCCAAAATTGCCTCATGTGGTCCTTATTTATGCATTCTGTGACTATGTGCAGTATTTCAGTGACCAGAAGTCTGGGAAGACATATCAGTAGGAAATATTAAAATTACTCTTGAAAGAAACCTCAGGCTTATATAGTATTACATGTGCAACTGGGAATAGGAAGTAGAATAGCCATTGCTGTACCCTCTTTTTATTTTATTCTGCTGTTTTTCAACACATTCTTCCTTCTTAGTGGCAAACAAGTAACTAAACACAAGTTATTGATCCACAATTGGTGAAAATGGGGATTTACCAAGGAATGGAATTCACCAACAACTTCTCTGAGGTATTAAAAAAACCTTTCACTGTAGTTCTTAGCTATTGTTTAGCTTTATCTCAATTTCTAGAAATCATCTTTTGTTTTACAAATATTACATTATAGTTTTCCTTTTCCTTTTCATTTTGTAGTGAAGGATCAAAAAAAAAATAACTTATATAAATAACTATAAAAAGAATAGAAAAAATGTAAGCAACCAAAAGGAATCATGTAGAGTAATCAGACTAAGAAGAGAGACTGATACAGGTTAAGTTTCATTACTTCCTTAGTTATTGAAAATGAATATGAAATTTAAGTTGAAAATTTTCCTGAATTTAAGCACTTGGTTAATATAGTTCTATATTCCCTTTAGATACTACAAAATGTTTTTAATCAATAAATGTCAGAGCAGAATATGAGAATGTAAATCAATAATCTTTTCCATTCAGAGAAAGCCCTCACAAAATAGATGAAATCCTACAAAATACCCTGTGTTTTTTATATATAACATGATAGCAAGTTTCTATTTTATTAATGTATTTATTTATTCATTTTACATCCCAATCACATCTCCCTCCCTCCTCTGTTCCAGTCCCACCCTTACAAATACCTACCCCTATTAATTCTTCCACATCTCCTCAGAAAGGGGAAACCCACCTCTTGGTACCATCCCATCTTTGGACATCCAGTCCCAGCAGAACTAAGCACATCCTCTCCCACTGAGGACCAACCAGGTAGTCCAGTTAGGGGAAAGGAATCTAAAGATAGGCAATGAGTGAAAGACAGTCTGTGCTCTAATTGTTAGGCAACCACAAGAAAACAAAGCTGCACTTCTGCTCCAAAGGTGGACGGTGCCTAGGTAGGTACAGCCCCAGCATGCTCTTTGGTTTGTGGTTCAGTCTTTGTGAGCCCTATGAACGCTGGTTAGTTGAGTTTATAGGTTTTCTTGTGGTGTGTTCAAGACTTCCCACTTGCTGGATTCTATCCCCTTATTTTCCACAAATCTTTCTGAGCTCTGACTGATGTTTGCCTGAGGGTCTCTGCATCAGTTTCCACCTGCTGAAAGTTTCTAATTCCCGGACATTCCCCCATTCTGTCCCTTTCATCCTACCTATAGCCTTTACTTTTTATGAAATGAAAAGAAAATAGTTATCAACAATGATATAACATGGGAACTTTTTAAGGTATACATGGACTTATCATTTGATATTCTTCCTCACCCTTTTTTGAGATTAACATAAGTGTACTCTTGCTAATTATATGCATTCTTTAAGATCCTTCCCATACCTACAGTGGACAGCAGGTCACATGGTACATTCAATACATCTCAAGTAAATTGTGATTCATTCTAATATTAAGAGTACTAGAACATTATCTCTTAGAAAACACTCAATTAGGTGCAATATCCACATGCCAGTGAAAGTTTGAGGTGTTTCCCATTGTGTGTTCTTAAGGGCTCCATCTACTTTCCAGTTTGTAACATTAGCATTTCTATCCTTGCTTCTCAGAATGTTCTAGAATCTAGAATCTAGCCATTTGATGTTTCAGTAAAGGATTCAAGAATATCAAGAGCACAGCTTTATTAATGTCAATTCTACTTTGTTTTATGTGTCTACTATATTAAACTGTCACAGACTTGTAAAGATTCGACAGGTTTGGTAATCTTTTTCCCTTTTGCATAGCACAATTATAATGAAGTTATATCAGGAGATGAATGTATATTTTAGAATTGTTAGAGTATTCAGGAACCACTTGCTCCCTCTGCACTTAATTATAATATAATACAGTAAACATGTGATAACTTTTTAAATGAATGTTCTGTTGACCTCATACCATATATTGAGATGCATTGTAGACACAGAGAGGATTAATTAGATTAGTTTTCTCCTGCCAGCAGTCTACAGATCCACAGGAAGCCATTTACTCCCATGTAGTAAACTTCCTCTATTCATTAAAAACATAGTCTGGCAGCAGCTGTCATCTCTGTCATGAGTTCCTGGACTAAAGAAACAAATCTCTAAAAATATGCTGCTGCTGACAATTCCTGTAAAATGAAAAATCCTCTCCTTCTAGAATTTCATGTGGCTTAGTGTCCATGAAGAAGACATATACCTTCCACCAAAATTCAGGTAGCCTCCAGTCCAACACAATGAGGACAGGAAGGTAGGATAGTGGAATAGGAGCCTCCATCATAAGAGAACATAGGGAAAGCTCTGAGTTGAAGACTCAATGCTTGTAGAGAGCAGGCTTCTGTTTCCATGTTATCTATATGTATTGATATACCTGACATCATGACTCACCAAAACATCACATCTCTAAACTATGTTTTCCAATTGGCAATGTTATTCCTCATGTTGAATCAGGCTTGTGCCATCTCTGATTTGTCAGTAATAAGGAATATCACGTGGTGCATACACCAGTCATGCATGTTATTCTTTGCTTAGCCACAGTAGTGCCCCCAAAAAGTAGTTGAATATTTTAATCCTGGAAAATGAGTGAATTTTAAGCATATCATATCCTTTTATGCAAATGTAACTTTGTTCCTTTTATACTACACTGTAGAATAATTACAGTCTTGCTATTAAGACAGATAACATCACTTGCTTTAATAATATTGTTTTCAGTATCCTTAAAGGTGAATACTTTTCTTTTCTCTGACATATGGCATGGTGTATAGAGAGATACCTTGGCAGATCGTGGTAACTGTGTACTCTGTACCTTGATGACCTTTCCCTGTCTGTTGTTGCAGCAAAGGTGAAAAGATAATTGGAATTATATAAAGTGAAGATTTATAAACTTTCTTCAAATAATTAAAATATAGATGTCAGAGGAAGCAGAAATTCAACTCATTAATTGGTCTTTAGTGAAGAAAAGAAAGCTCCAGTCATTTTTATGTAGTTAGTAACAACAACTGGTATATTAACTCAAGTATTTTTAAAAAATACTTGACAGGTCAGAATTGTCGTCACTAAGTTTGAAACTAAAAAAATAACATATTGAAAACTAAGTACTAAAAAATAATTAGCCTTTCTCATTCTTCCTGGTTTTTCTTAATTATGTAACTATTTGAAAATATTTATATTGCATAATTCTAAATTTCTAATTGTTTTCTGTCCAATTGTGATAAGGTTTTTACTTTACAAAATCCAACCTGGAAGTCATGAAGAATTTGTTAAATTTGTTTAGTTTTTTTATTAGGCAGAATATTTCATTTGGTTTACCTAGATTTGAATTTTAAAATGAAATTAATGAGCACTAATGATAAAAGATTAAATCTAACACATCTTCATTTTATATACTTTTAACTAATTTTTAATATTCACAACCATTTGTTGAAATGAGCATTATTTCTGGCTTTTGGATTCCTTGATGGATTGTAAAATCAGTGTCATTTTCTTTGACAAAGGCAAATACATCTATATATACATCTATACATACAAATACATACTTGAGAAATATAAGGTCTTACTGGGTATAGAGAATGAAAACTTTCAAGAAAGACAATCACAAAGAGCATTCTAGATTGTAGTCAGATGGTTTTGTGGACAAATATTGTGGGCTTTGTTGCTTTCTTCTTGTTAATTTGAAGCTAAAAGTACCATCTATTAATAATTACAACAATGGTATCATGAAAAATGAAAAACAGATGATAATGTTAAACTGCCTGTTCATACTCTTTCAAGACAATATTATAAACAATGCCTTCTCACAAGCATACAGGAATGACTGCAGTATTTTGACATAAAACAAAATAAAAGATGTTCAAAAGAGAGCAAGGCTACTGTGACCCACAGGTCAACTCAGTGGGCAAGAATCACTGGGTAAAATTTATTCCTCATGAAATCACATATCTGACATATTTTTGATATAATATGGTTTATATTTTTTGAAATTGACATGTGTTTGGCTGAAGAATATATTTTCAGTGTGCTTCAGGCCTGCACTTAACCCTAGTACTATAAAAGTATATCCTATCTATCTATCTATCTATCTATCTATCTATCTATCTATCTATCTATCATCTATGTATTTATTTATTTTTCATAATTTAAAAATAACTATTCAACAATCTTTGTGGCAATAATTGAGTTTCTTATCTCAATAAGATTTTACATAATAAAAATGTTCACATTCAGTAGAGGATTAAAAAACTATCCTCTTTATAGCAAGAACACCTTAATTCCAAAAAGCAAACTGACAAATGAAAGACTATAAATATTTAACACTAGATATGAGTAAAAACTCAATCACATGACTTCAATCTATCATGCTATTATATTATTTTCTTTCTTTCTTTCTTTTTTCTTTTTTCTTTCTTTTTTTTTTTTTTGTTTTTGTTTTTGTTTTTTCAAGACAGGGTTTCTCTGTATAGACCAGGCTGGCCTCTAGGCCTTGAACGTAGAAATCTTCCCAGGTTCTGGGGTTAAAGGTGTGCACGACCACTGCCTAGCTTGTTGTTATATTATTTTTATTACATTTAACAAGAGCCAAAAACCATTGAGATTATTTCCCTTATTCATATTAGTCTGATATTATTTACTGAGGACTGCATATATTAGAATGTTATAGGTATACATACAGGGATATATAACTATGATAAAAATTACGAAATTGTCTCATCCAAGTAGTTTTGAAGGGGTGAAAGATGGCTGAGTTGTTAAGAGCACTCATTTTCTTGGATGAACCCAGTTTAATTCCAAGTATCATGTGATGATTCACAATCATTCACAACTTTGGCTGAAGGGGATCCAATGCCCTCTCTGACTTCTATGGGCACCAAGAATATATATACATGTGCAGGCTAAAATCTCACACATAACATTAGACAAGAAATCTAATTAAAAAAAACTATAAAACCATGTTTGTTATATATGTTCCATCCTTCACCTATGCATTTCTACTTCATTTTATAGTTCCATGTAATTTTTCTCATTATATTTAAAATGACCTAAAGTCAAAATTGTCTCATTCTACTATAAGTAAATATATTATAAATATGAATAAAAATTGCACTATAACATTTTAAGCAAATAATGTTTTTAAGGCATCGATTAAGTACAAAACAGAATAAAATCAAATGTAGATAGTCTGATTAATTTCACAAAGCAACTGTATAAACAACAACCTGATCAAATCCTGTCATATTTTTATACCTGTAAACATATTCTATTTATATTGAACTTTGTAAGTGAAATTTCATTTATGATCACATCAAAGTGTTCTTGAAGAGGATTGACAAAGCCTAGATTGTTTGAATAATCAAGCTTGCATTCAGCTTTTGATTGCTAACTATATTATTCACAAGCTTTTGGTTGAGCTGAACAAAAAGAAATAGATTCAAACTAGCTATGAACCTCCTTTTGTGCATTTCCACTTCCTCATTTAATAAACAACCATATTAGATAGTCACAATCCTATATAATTTCAATCCAGGACTATGTAGTCATGCCTGAATAGATGTGGCACTGTGATAATAGCTATAATTTTAGAGTCCATACTGTACTTTGTGATCCCATTAGGACTTAACTGAACAGACTCAAAATATCAGATATTACCTAAAAGTCATAACTTAGATTACCATAGCCTTTTCTTAAAGAGATCTGCTCCCAAATTTTGACTCTAGTTTTGAATTGACTCCAGCATGTTTTTATCTCTGAAGTGCTATAGTATTCACTTATAGCCACTAACTGATTTGTTTGCTACTTTACAATGTATAGAACACATCATGTTATGTATGGTAGCTCTAATTGGTAACAATTAGTGGCACAGTGGAAATACATAGACAATTCAGCCAGGATACTTGCAATTCCATACATACATATCAAGTTTTTTTCCCTAGAGAAACAGCTTAGTTGATTGAACTAAAAGGAAATCTTCCTCTTTTGACTATTGCATGTTTATTGCAATGCATTTACTTATGCTTGTTTGTGTTGCGTATTTTCTAGATGATAGTGGGACTGATGTCATATGTTGCAAAATATTACTGAGAATTCCATTTACTAATGTACTAGCTCAAATTTCCCTGGAAAACTAGATCATGCTTAACACCTTTCCTAGAAACAAATCTATACAAATAAAGTTACCACTGGCTTTGATCTGTTTATTGAAAGTCACTGCTCCACCATAGTTCATCCCCTCCAACTTTAGCTTATCATATGCACCACTACCTGAGGCCCAACCAGATAGTCCAGGTAGGGGAAAGGAGATCCAGTGGGAGAAAGCAGAGACCAAGACAGACTCTCCTCCACTCCATAGGGAACCAACTTGAAGACCAAGTTGCACATTTGCAACAAATGTATAGAGGGTCTAGGTCTAGAGGCTGCATGATCCCTTGTTCCCTCCTAGTTGCCTACTTCTATCCCCAACTCTGCCACCAGGGTCTCTGAGCTCTTCCTGTGTTGCCTGTGCAGTCGTCTCGCCAACAAGAAGATACGCGGATACTAGGATCCTTCTGCAGCAAGCATTTATTGCATCATGAAGAGGAGAAAAGGGCCGAGCCAATAATCGGCACTGCTTATATACACCACAGCGTGGCATGTCCACTCACAGCATGGCGTGTCCGCCCATGATTGGCTGTTTGCTCATCACCCCACGTGACATCCCGGGATGGGCCATGACTTGGCGTCTTTTCACTCTATGTACATGCCCAAACAGTTGTTTACCAGGAGTTGACAGCGGATGCAGACACCATCTTGTCAAGGCGAATGCCTCTCTAGCTCTACCGCTCTCCACATCTCCCCCTTTTGTTTTAGTTAAAAGGGAAGGCCAAATATAGCAAGTCAGAGAGTGCTTTTGCTCTGCCAGGGCCCCTGTCTTAGGTCATTCTGCATCAAACCTGCATGCAGCCTTACCTGTCATAGGATTACCCACCCTCACCCCCCGCCTGAGGGCTCCGTGTCTTAGGTTGGTCTGCATTTGGGGAAGGTTGCCCATCTCTGGGTACCCTGGAGCTGGCATAGCTCGTCTACTCTGACCCTGCTGGGCGGTCGCTAGCAAAGGCGCTATTGGCCAGGGGAGGAACGAGACGGCAGGAGGTTTTATGATTTGTGTAGCATGGACAACCTCACCACGGGAGAAGTTCCCTGTTCAATGGCCATAAGTGCCTGAGTAATGATTACCTTGTCACATTTTTGTTGAGTTTTGAGCTTACAGATCAACCAGAGCAAAAACACCAGGCTGCACCAAACAGGCCGACTCCCACCCATTTCTTAAAATAAGAAAGGGCTGAAGAAATCCAGGAACCAAATCCTTCTGTAAACGACAGATCCAGGCATGTAGAGTTCACTTGTGCGATGGCAAGCCTCAGTCTCCTCAGAGTATCTTCAAACTCGGCAGTCCAATTCTGGAGTAGAAACTTCAACAGGCACAGCCACAGCATCAGCAGACAGGTCAGGATCTGAGTCCTGAAGGGCCGGTCGTGATCCGTCCTCCTTCGCCTCAATTCTTCTTGTTAGCCTCTCTAGTACCCAAATTGGGTTATCTTCTTCCTGTGGAAAAACACAAATGGCTCCCCTGGATCTTATTAAAATAGGATCCGGGACTTTCCATTTACTGGTCAAAACATCCTTCCATTTTGCCATCTCCTTTGGCCTGTCAGGTTCCGAGCAATGACGATCGGCAGGCGTATGCCCGTCATTCTCCAAATTTAAAAAATTAAGAGTAAAGAGTACTATAGAGATGGTTACTCTTGGCACCGAGGACAAAGCCTCCTCAATACCCCCTTTTTGTTTTATTAAATATGACTTGAGCATACGGTGGGCTCGCTCTATGATGCCTTGTCATTGAGGATTATAGGGGAGACCTGTAGGCAAAGCAGAGAGCAGTGGCAGGCCTCTTTGAACAGGGCCAAAGAGCCTCATTTGTGCATTAATGACTCTTAGATCATGGAGAAGTCTCCACTTCCCCCATTTCTTTTTTATAACAAAAATGGATGTGTTCCAGGGTGAGGTGGATGGTTCTAAATGACCTAGCTGCAGCTGCTCCGCAATCAGCCTTGTGGCAGCTTCCAGCTTTTCAGAGGATAGGGGCCATTGAGGAACCCACACGGCCTCCTCCGTAAGCCAGGGTATGGGCATCGAACCCTCAATGGCCACTAGGGAAAACCCAGACCCTGTCTTCCCGGATTGCCCTCTTGTGAGATTGGGCTCAATCTTCCTTGCTCTCTCCTGCCAAGACCCTTTCCTTCTCTATATCCCATCCTTTTCATAATATCCTTAGCTTGTTGAGAATACTCATTGGTCAATGTAAGTCCCAAGTCTTGTAAGACATCTCTCCCCCATAGGTTAACAGGAAGAGGAAGCACATAAGGTGCAAAGTTTTCTGTCTGGCCCTCTGGCACACACCACGCCAGGGTGCGTGAGCTGACTGCAGGGCTGGCCTCATATCCCAATCCCTGCAAAGAGTGGGAAGATTGGGTTGCAGGCCATGCCTTAGGCCACCAGTTGGAAGAAATAATGCTTTTGTCAGCTCCTATGTCTAGTATACCGGTAAAATTCTTTCCCTCTATAGACAACTATAATGTGGGCCTGGTCTTCAGGTCAACCACCAGATGAACAAAGTCTGTCCCAGATGAGCCAAGCCCATCGGTGCTCTGTGGCAGTCCCGTAGAGGGGAAACAATCGTGTAAGCTGGGGAGGACTATTAACTGAGCAATCCTATCTCCCGGGGAAATGGAGAAGACACCCTGTGGGCAAGAACAGAGAACCTGTAGTTCCCAAGTGTAATCTGCAAGTCTTTCAAGTTGCACAATGGCAAAATTGGCACCAGGCCCACACCTGTTGACTGACTCAGCAAGCTCCCCAATAGGGGTGCACTCTACTGGAGCACAGACACGGCCACCACCAGCATCCTCAAACACTGGAAAGGCACGAAAGAGTTTACTCCTGTCTCCTCCAGACAAAAAGGAATCTGAATAGCGTCCATCAGTGCACAGCGGGGGTTGCACCTGGAAGAGCAGGCGGGACAGCATAAAGCGTTCAGCGGCTCTGATCTCTCGCTCCCTTTCGCTTTCGATTCTGGAGAGGCGGCAAATGTTCATCCGGATGATACCTCTCTTCCTCAGAGCGAGCCGCTTCTCCCTCCAAGTCCTCCTCATCGGAGGGGCTCAATTCCTCAGAGCTATCAAGCTCGAGGGCCTCCAATTTCTTAATTGGGTAGAGGGGCTTCTGTCTCGAAGCTCCATCCCTTTCTGTAGTTTTCTCTCCCAGGGCATCCTTTCCCTTATCTCTCGCTTCCACAGGTCGAGTGGAAGGGTCTGTGTCCTTGGGTATACCCCTTTTCCCCTTTTTTCTCTCCCTTTTATCCTGGCTAGCCCCCACTCTCTCATTATGCTCTGTTTCTGACATGCTATCTTGTAACTCCTCAAGTGCTCCCTCTCCAGACGCTACAGAGGCATGGCTTTTCTCATCCTCCAGGCAAGAATGTATCAAATGCCAAATGGACATCGTAACAAGTGCCACTAGCACAATTACCGCAGCTTCGGCCAAGCTCTCTAACCTTGAGGAAAGGTCGGAGAAATTAAAACCAAACAGCATGCCTCTGAGAGCTTACCTTGTCCTGCAGTTCTGAATCCTCTCCGTGAACGGAGGATCTCCTCGGCACCAGCGGTTTTAAGGGCTTCGGTACCAGTTGTTGCCTGCGCAGTCATCTCGCCATCAAGAAGACACGTGGACACTAGGATTCTTCTGCAGCAAGCATTTATTGCATCATGAAGAGGAGAAAAGGGCCAGGCAATAATCGGCACTGCTTATATACACCACAGCGCGGCGTGTCTGCCACACGTGACGTCCCGGGATGGGCCGTGACTTGGCGTCTTTTCACTCTATGCACATGCCCAAACAGTTGTTTACCAGGAGTCGACAGCGGATGCAGACGCCATCTTGTCAAGGCGAATGCCTCTCCAGCTCTACCGCTCTCCACAATCCT
The DNA here is from genome assembly GCF_008632895.1 of Mastomys coucha. NCBI lineage: Eukaryota > Metazoa > Chordata > Mammalia > Rodentia > Muridae > Mastomys > Mastomys coucha. The sequence continues at coordinate 110,725,461 of NW_022196912.1, read as the reverse complement.
AATGTTTGGCTGTGGGTCTCTACATCTGCCTTCATTCACTGCTGGATGAAACATCTCAGGAAACAGTTATGCAAGGTTCCTGCTTACATCATAGAATATCATTAACAGTGTCTGGTTGGCTCTCTTACATGGGTAGGTCTCGTGTTGGGACAGTCATCGGTTGGCTGTTCCCACAGTCTCTGCTCCATCTTTGTTCCTGTAAATCTTGCAGGCAGGACACATGTTGGGTTGAAGTTTTTGTGGTGGGTTGATATCCTCCTTTCTCCTTGGTTAGTCCTGTCTGAGTACAGGAGGTAGCCACTACAGTTATACCCTTCACTTGCAAAAGCTCTTAGTGAAGTCACCCCAATGGATTCCCTGTATCTTCTTTCCTTTCCTCAGGCTCCAGATCGTCACCAGAGGTGACCCCTGTAGTTTCTATTCTCATGCCCAGCTCTGTAGACTCATTTTTCAAAGCTTATTTTAATAAGTGTTCTTAAATGCTTCATCTTTCTTTCTAGCCCATCACCAGCCAGAGGTAATAGTAAAGAAATATTATTAAGAAATGAGAGTTGTGGTCCTGTTTTGAATAGTTCTTTGGGACTAACACAATATTCATTGCCAGGAGTCCAGTCCACTAGCAAAATACCAACATGAATCAGTAGTGACAATTCAATCCACTGGGAAATCACCATTCATGAATCATCAAAGGCAGCTAGATACAGAAGGAATCACAAGACTTCAAGGCAAGTAGCTACCAGAATATCACAAGATGTTCTTTAGTAACTTACTCTCTACAAAGTCAAGACAACTAAAAATGAGCAATGCAATGCAAAGTGAACCAATACAAGAGCTTCCTCAGAGAAGACTAGAAGGAATAGCAAGGAGAACCAAAGCAATTGCCCTCTCCCCACTCGGTGGGGTCATATTTATATTCTTTCTAAACATCCAATGCCCTCTTAAATGTCCACATCATCAAAACATCCTTTTACCTGTAACTCCTTCAGCAAAACAGCCTTTCACCTCTCTACTCCAGCAAAACATAACATAACATGACATGACTTGAGATTTCAATGAAACCAGAAATTTCTACTTCACAGCCCTCTCCTGACCCCCTTTTCCCCACACTTTATAGCTATCTTCTGCCTGTACCTCACTCACTCTCCTATCAGGTCTCTTCATCCATCTCTGATAACTATTTACTTTCCTTTTCTGAGTGTGATATGTGCTGCCCTCTTGTCACTTACTTATTACACAGTTTGTTTGTGTCTGTGAGTTATAGCATGGTTTTCCTGTACTTTATGGCTAATGTCCACTTACAAGTGAGCACATACCTTGGATGTCTAAAGACTCCGGGTTACCCCACTGAGGATGATATTCTCAAGATCTACCCATTTGTCTGCAAAATTCATGGTGCCTTAGATTTTAAGAGCTGAATAGCATTCCATTGTGCAGATGTACCACATTTTCTTTATCCATTCTTTATTTGAATAACATCTAGTTTGTTTACAGTTTCTGGCTCTTGCAAACACAGTTGCTATGAAAATAGTTGAGCAAGTGCACCTGTGGTATAGTGGAATATCTTTTGGGTATATGCCTAGGAGTGGAATGGTTGGGTCTTGAGGTAGAAATATTCCAACTTTTCTGATAAATTGCCAAATTGATTTCAAAAGTGCTTGTATTAACTCCTACAACCAATGGGCAGTACTCCCACTAGCAATCTGATTGGTGTAAGATAGAATCTCAGGGTCATTTTGATTTGCATTTCCCTCCTGACTAAGGTCATTGAACATTTCATTAAGTGCTTCTCAGCCATTCAAGATTCCTTTGTATAGTGTCCGCCTCGACCAGCAAGAAAGATGCGACCCACGAGCTCTTCTTTATGCAGTTTATTCAGGAACCTTCAAAAGTCTTCAGCACCAAGGGCAACACCCTCAGCTGTTAAACTTTAGCACCAGGGGCAACACCCTCGGCCATTAAACACTCCCAAGCTTAGCCAATCCCAATGGGCCATGTGGCAAAAGCGGATAGGTCACCAAATGCGGAAGCAACCAAGGGCAGCAAGCTTAGCCAAATAAGGGCTTTGTTTACAAGACTGCTCGCTCTCAGGATGGTGGAAGCCAGTCCCGTCTTGGGGCGTGACTCAAGGGGCTTTCCACACCTTTGTTAAGAATTTTCTTGCTGGGCGGTGGTGGCTCATGCCTTTAATCTCAGCACTTGGGAGGCAGAGGCAGGTGGATTTCTGAGTTCGAGGCCAGCCTGGTCTAAAGAGTGAGTTCCAGGACAGCCAGGGCCATACAGAGAAACCCTGTCTTGAAAAACCAAAAAAAAAAAAGAATAATAATAATAATTTTCTTTTTACTTTTGTATCCCATTTTCTATCAGGCTATTTGATGTTATCTAAAGTTAGCTATATCTCTATCCCTATCTATCTGTCTGTCTGTCTGTCTATCTATCTATCTATCTATCTATCTATCTATCTATCTATCTATCTGCCCTCTGTCAGATGTAGATGAATGAAAATCCTTTCCCAATCTTTAGGCTGCCATTTTGTCCTATTGACAGTGTCCTTTGCCTTATAGAAGCTTTAAAGTATGGAAATTGTTTTTACTCTTTTAACGAAAGAAGTCAAAATCATCTTCTTATTCCAGCCTACCTGTTCTCATGATATCAGGCCCACATATATTAATCTTATATATGATTGAAATCAGCTAACATAACAGACATAGTTATATTATGTACTTTTTTGGGTGAAGGCAATAGATTCCATCCAAGTTCTTAACAATCGTGGTTCCAATAGATTACTCTTTTTATTTAACTTATTCAACTTCCCAAGAAAATTAAGATTGTCTAATTCTATACCTTATTAAATAAACCTCTCTTTACATTTACAGACCTCTGAACTTTCATAATTTTATTTTTCTTCTCTCTCTTTTTTTTTTTTTTTTGACATCTCTATGGATTTGTACTCCTTTATACTAGGTTAGAAGTTCTTTACTGGTAGGATTTCAGTTGAATGACTTTTTAAAAAAAGCTATTTATCTATAATTAAAATCTATCATGCATTATAGCTATACTGAGTTGCATTTGTTTCCTTTCTCATTTAGTCTTTCATTCAAGCCAAGTAGCAAGAGCCATGTCCTCTCTGAAAACTAAGAATATATAATAAAATTGCTCAACAATTAATGATAATTTTTGAAAATAATGTTTCTAAGATTGCAGTGGATAATATGTAATAATATTGTAGCATGCCTTCATGCATGTGGTATGTATCTATATCTGTTTACTCGAGTGTTTGTGAGTACACATGCGTGTCAATGCCTGCTTGTGTCTTCCTGGGTCACTATTCTTTATATTTATTGATTTAAGTTCTCTCACTAAACCAAATGTTTGCTTATTATAGGTTGGTTGCCATCCAGCTTGATCAAGAGATCCCTTTTCTCTGTCTCTTGAGTGCTGGGATTACTGATAGCTGCCATCTTCTTTTTAAATGGCTTTTGGGGATCCAGAATCTGGAACTCACACATGGGTGGCAGGTGCTTTATCCAACCATCCTTGACTTCAACCTCAGAGTAGTATTAACAAGTGTAAACATAAGTTTGTTTAATATTGGCATAGTATTATTGTTAACATTATTCTTTACTAGTTTCAATATTTATTTAGAGACCCAAGTGTAATAGGCTACAAGCTCTATTACATACAGTGGCTAAAGTAAATGTTACTAGCCACTTATGAATATGACACTCAAACTTCATTTTATAATGATTATCAATATCATATTGTATGGAATAAGCAGTATTAACTTATCAAATATTATCTTCAAATTTTAGTTAGCAATGGTTACAAAGGTTGGCAGTCAATGACAATAGCTATATATAGTATTTTACAAAATATGTTCTCCCTCTTGAGAATTCATATTATTCTAGGCAGAAAAATGACAATTGCAGAATAAAAGAAAAGAAGTTACCATAGAAGTAATTCAATCTGAAACTGTCATTATCTAAAAATAGACTATCAGTTTAAAGAATAAAATCCACTTTGTTTTGGCTTGACCTCATAACAAGTGTCTGGGACATGCTGTGAGTGCTCTATATAGATCAGGAAGCTTTAAGATGTATTTAATTCATTACACATTTTCAAGATCCTATAATATATTACAAAATGATGTTAGAGTCTTGTTTTTGGCATAGCTTAGTACTATGTTATTTAAAACATAGTTAATTTGTTTGTTGGGTTTTTTATGAGATGTTTTCTTTATTTACAATACCTCCTTTTACAAGTTCCCCTCCAAAAAGAAAAAAGAAAAAAAATAAAATAAACAAAAAACTATAACAAATCCCTGCTCCCTATCCCCCCAGCTCATCTCTCCCCCTGCCCCCCCTCCCCCGCTTATTGGCCTTGGCATTTCCTTACACTGGGGCATAGAACCTTGACAGAGCCAAGAGTCTCTCCTCCCATTGATGACCAACTAGACAATCCTCTGCTATACATATGCTGCTGGAACCATGAGTCCTACTATGTGTGCTCTTTGCTTGGTAGTTTAGTCCCTGGGAGCTCTAAGGGTACTAGTTAGTTCATATTGTTGTTTGTCCTAAGGGGCTGCAAACCCTTTAGCTCCTTAGGTCCTTTCTCTAGCTCCTTCGTTGGGGACCCTGTACTCAGTGCAATGGATCATTGTGAGCCTCTACTTCTGTATTAATTGGGTACTGTCAGAGCCTCTCAGGAGACAGCTATATCAGGCTCCTGTCATCCAGCACTTTCTGGCACTCACAATAGTGTCTAAATTTGATGACTGAATATGGGAAGGATACCCAGGTGGAGCAGTCTCTGAATTGTCCTTCCTTTAGTCTCTGGTCCATACTTAGTCTCTACAACTCCTTCCATGAGTATTTTGTTCCTCTTTCTAAGAAGGAACTAAGTATCCACACTTTGGTCATCCTCCTTCTTGAGTTTCTTGTGATTTGTGGTTTGTACTTTGTGTATTCTGATCTTCTGGGCTAATATCCACTTATCAGAGAATGCATAGCATATGTGTTCTTTTGTGATTGGGTTACCTCACTCAGGATAATATTTTCCAGATCCACTCATTTCCCCAAGAATTTCATAAATTCATTGTTTTTAATTGCTGAGTAATACTCCATTGTATAGATGTATCACATTTTCTGTATCCATTCCTCTGTTGAGGGACATCTGGGCTGTTTCCAGTTTCTGGCTATTATAAATAGGTCTGTTATGAACATAGTGGAGCATGTGTCCTTATCACATGTTGGAGCATCTTCTGGGTATACGCCCAGGAGTGGTATAGCTGAGTCTTCTGGTGGTACTATGTCCAATTTCCGGAGGGACCACAAAACTGATTTCCAGAGTGGGTGTACCAGCTTGCAGTCTCACTAGCAATGAAGGAGTGTTCCTCTTTCTCCATAACCTTGCCAGCATCTGCTGTCACCTGAATTTTTTATCCTAGCCATTCTGACTGGTGTGAGGTAGAATCTCAGGATTGTTTTGATTTGCATTTCCCTGATGAGTAAAGATGCTGAACATTTCTTTAGGTGCTTCTCAGCCATTCAGTATAGAACTCCAAATAGACTGGACCAGAAAAGAAATTCCTCCTGCCACATAATAGTCAAAACACCAATGCACGAAACAAAGAAAAACTATTAAAAGCATTGAGGGGGAAAAAGGTCAAGTAACATATAGAGGCAGGCCTATCAGCATTGTACCAGACTTCTCACCAGAGACTATGAAAGCTAGAAGATCCTCTGTTGATGTCATACACACCCTAAGAGAACACAAATGCCAGTCCAGGCTACTATACCCAGCAGAACTTTCAATTACCATATATGGAGAAAACAAAGTATTCCATGACAAAACCAAATTATACACAGTATAACTCCACAAATCCAGCCCTTCAAAGGGTAATAAATGGAAAACTTCAACACACGGAGGGAAACTACATTCTACAAAAAGCAAAAAAGTAATTTTCCAACAAAAGTAAAAGAAGATAGCCACATGACCAGAATTCCAACTCTAACAACAAAAATAACAGGAAGCAACAATTACCTTTCCTTAATATCTATTAATATCAAATGACTCAATTCGCCAATAAAAAGATATAGACTATCAGACTGGGTATGTAATCAGGACCCAACATTTTGTTACATACAGGAAACCCCAGACACTACCTCAGAATAAAAGGCTGGAAAACAATTTTCCAAGCCAATGGTCCTAAGAAAAAAGCTGGAGTAGCCATTCTAATATCGAATAAAATCTACTTTCACCCTAAAGTGATCAAAAAAATAAGGAGGGGCACTTCATATTCATCAAAGGTATGATCTACCAAGAGGAACTCTCAATTCTGAACCTCTATGCTCCAAATGCAAGGGCATCTACATTCATACAAGAAACTTTACTAAAGTTCAAAGCACACATTGTATTGCACACCATAATAGTTGCTTCTTGGTTTTAAGACAAGACAATATTATGTAGTCTAGGGAGGCCTTAAATTCTCTGTATTCCTGAGGATTACACTAAAATTCTGACCATTCCACTTCTGCCAGCAAAGTGCTGGAAATACAAAGATATGCCATATCTGCCAAGATTTAGGCGGCACTATGGCATGTGAACTTAGGAATGTATACTTGCTAGTCAAACTCATACCTAACCCAAGAGGAAGAATTTAAAGCTTCTCTACTGAAAGACTCATCTTAACAGTAATTATGCTGTTGCAACAAAATTTTTCAAGACAACTCATCATGAAATTATAGGTTAGCTGATTTCCAATCAGGAGTTTAATTTTGTTACTTCTTTGATAAGAATAATTTCTATATAGGGTACAAAAAGAACATATCAACGTTAACAAATATTTATATTGTGAAATGTAATGCATAAGAATACTGTAAACACAATTGAAAACAACACAGTACACTGGAAAATGCTAACTTATTTTAACATCTTTTTGGTGATGAATTTGTGTATTACATTGTCTTCTGCATTACATTGCGTTACTGAATGTAATACAATCAGGGTGTGTTTAAATTAACACTGCATAAATTTTAAGTGAAAACCAAAACCACTATTTTTTGTGATTCCACACAAACTTTGTAATTTTTAAATTGTATTTACTGTTCTTTTTCTTTTTTATTTTTCACTCCAGAGGTTATTCCCTTCCTGGTGTGTCCTGTGACTATTCCACATTGCATACTTTTCCTTTTCTGCTCTTCTGTTCTCTCCATGAGGATCTCTCCACCACCACCCCACCCCACCAGACTTCTCTATTCCCTGGGGCCTCCTGTCCCTTGAAGGTTAGGTTCATCTTCTCTACCTGAACCCAACCTCTGCTGTCTATGTCTTGAGGGAGAGGAGGTGCATATCAGCTGGTGTATGCTGCCTGGTTGCTTGTTCAGTGTCTGATAGATTTTGGGTGTCCAGTTTAGTTGAGATTGTTAGTCCTCCTACAGGGTATCCCTCATTCTCAGCTTCTTCCAGCTTTTTGTTAATTCAACCACAGAGGTCAACAGCTTCTGTCCATTGGTTGGATGTAAATATCTGCATCTGACTTAGCTGCTTGTTGGGCCTTTTGGAGGGCAGTCATTATAGGTCCCTTTTTGTGAGCACTCCTTAGCCTCAGTAACAGTGTCAGGCCTTGAGGCTTCTCCTTCAGCTAGATCCCACATTTGCCTGTTGCTGGATCTCCTGGTCCTCTGGCTCTTCTCCATTTTTGTCCCTGCAGTTCTTTCAGACAGGAGAAATTATGGGCCAGAGTTTTTGACTGTGGGATGAGAACTCCATCCCTCACTTAATCAAGCCCTGTCTTTCTGCTGGAGGTGGGCTCTACAAGTTCACCTTTCCCACTGTAGCACATTTTATCTAAGGTCCCTCCCTTTGAGTCCTGAGAATTTCTCACCTCCCAAGCCTCTGGTACATTCTGGAGGATCCCCCTGCCTCCTACTTCCCAAGGTTGCCTGTTTCCCTTCTTACTGCTGATTCTCAGGGCTTCAGTCCTTTTCCATCACCCAGTTACTGATCATATTCCCTTCTACCCCTAACTGTCCCATTTCCCACCCAGGTTACTCCCTCCCCTCTCCTGTGATTACAGCCAAATATGAAATTAAAATTTTATTCTGTTACCAACTCACTTGAGGTCAACTTCATCATGGTTATTGTCTATGAAATTAGCTACTAATCAGTGAAATAAACTATATAAACTAAAAATATCATTTATTTGGAATAGATTTAAATAACTTAGGCATTCTGAACCTCAGACTGGCTCTGAAATATCAGGTATAAGCAGTAGCCTATTAACTTGTGATTGATTAGCACTCTCTTTCTGGTCGAGTGACCTTGCCTGAAGCTAGCCTAGCAGTGAGAAGATCTTGTCTTCCATACTTATCTTTTCTGGCTCAAAGGAAAAGCTGTAGTGCATGTTGACCTGGAACGCAAGGTCAGGAAATGTATCTGAGAAGAATGCTTTACCACCAACTAAAATTTTACTGATTATGTATATAAAACTATGACGTGTATTTGGAAATAAAGATTGAGGACATTAATGCAAGTACAGAAGACAATACTTCCAATGTCCCTAAAACACATTAATAGAGATGGCTACAGCAGAGAAAGAAGATAATATTGTGTACTTACAAATAGGGCTGATTCTTGCTGTTTTATTAGGTAGATTGTAGACATGGACTCTTACAGATGTCCATTATTAAATAAAGTTGAGATGAAAACTGAGGATTTGGTCTTATTGTACTGTAGGAGCACATTTAAGAGTTGGAATCTATTAAATTTCTACAAATGACTTCATTGAAATCACCATGACCCAAGGCACCAAGGTTCAGTTTGACACAGTAAGACTTCTACCACAATTTAAACTCTATGACAGACACAAGTAGATGTAGAAAGAACATTCTGCTAGTATAAAGAATTTTCCAGGCATTTAACACTAAATAAAGATTGAAATCCTGAATAATGTGAAGATATATAGCTGGGTTTAAAGTATGAAATATGGAAACATCTTCAAATTTTACATTGCTATATTCAAAAAATAGTATTTTTATTTATCACATTAAGTGGTTATTCAGAAATTTTCCTATAAAACATCAAAAATAGTTATAAGAATTGTAAAGAACTATAGTTGATAAGAATAATCTGATCCTTTTATCTACACCTAAATATCAGACTAAAAGAATAAAATTCAATTAAAAAATGTTGCTCAATGCCATGAAGACTTTCTCAATCATGAACTTAATGGATCTCACTTAAGAATCTCAATTGTGTTAATGTGTTATGAACTGTCTGGTAGAGCAGATATTTCTAGCCAAAAAGTAAAATATTGTCTGCACAGCTGTACTTCGAAATATTGGATATTTGTGCCTTATTTTTTTAAAATTATATACTTTCTTAACAAATTAAAAAAATTAACATTACACAAAATCACAAGGTGTTTTGTAAAATCAAAGTGAAATATTTAATTATATCAAATATTATTTTAGACTATTATTTCAAATCATTATTTTTTTTCTACAAGTATTCCTTAAAATACAAAGTCAAACTACATGAGGTAATTATTTAGAAAAATCCCCAGTAGGAGATTTTAAATTTGGACTCTCTTAGGCTGGGATAAGTTACATTGGCTACAATTCAATTTGTAATATTTAAGCATCAATTTGTTTTCGAATTTGAAGGCATAAAATCAAGAGATGCAATGGAGAAATAAATTTCCAATTAGTTATGTTCCCATCTGGAAATGGCATAAATAAAAATGGATGACTTAAATGGCCTTTTATATTTGCATATTTTAAGCTAAGTAGAACCAGACCAATTTATACGACTTATATTTGAATTCGTTGTATAACCTGAGAACTTTATATTTCAGAATGATCCATCTAAAAACAATACTAACACCATGAGACCTATTTTATTCAGATATTTTGTTACCTACTAGAGCTAAGCCATAATTTAGGAACTCAATTGTAACTCAAGTGAGCATTGTGTATATTTGCAAAAAGCTGTGCCCACCTCTTTTCAGCAACCATGATGGAGCTATTATTCAGTAGGTGCAGCAAAAGAACTCTACCAATAATCATTTCCATTTGTAACTGGTTTTGTGCCAAACATCCTCAGACAAAGGGACTTGGTTCATAACATTCATAGCATTTGTTAGCTTATCATGCTGAAACATAATAAGCCAATTAAAAGCTGCTGTTTTTTTCATGACCCTCCAAAGGTATATTTATGTTGAAATTTTTGCACAAAACATCAGAAAATACTCATTGAACACTTGTGATGAAATATCTCTATTTGTTCAAGTAACATTGAAACTATTCCTAAAAGTAAAATATTAGAGAATGATATGAAAATCTGTAAATACATGGGAAAAGCATGGACGAGGAACATAAAAATATCTTCAAAAAGGAAGGCTGATGTGCCATCTTGTTAAAGAACTCAGATGTAAGAAACTACAGCTAATATCTTTAAATCAATTGGTCAATCCAGACTTGAAGTTTTCTGTACACTCATGGTAAAATTAAATCTCAGAGGCTTCAGGAAAATGTCATACTATTAATTGACCAGGTAAAAACTATCAAAATGATAGTTAAAGGTACTTATAGGAAAATGAGTAGCTTCTGAATAATGATCTGATAGTTATACCATACAGAAAGTAAGAATATGTAAAATGAACAATAAGCCAAAAAATTTTAATAAAGATCAAAATGGCAGAGATAATATACAAAATTAATTTGCCTGCTTCTAGCAAGGGAGAACCCAAGTCATTTTGTCACTATAATACAACTCTTCCCTACTATTCATAAGAATGTTTATCACAAATAACACAAGTCATGAACTACAGCTCCTGACCTCTCCATTAATTAATTAATTAATTATGAAAAATTAATTTCATATGACTTGTTTTTTTTAAATTGATAGCTAAATGTTTTCATATAGATCCTTAAAACAACTTGAATATCTTATTATAAATTTATAAATTTATATAGATGCTAAACTCTTGGCATAATTTACAAATTTATAAGGAGTACAAATAAAATGCATTTATAGTGATTGGCATGTTTCATAGAACATCAGTTATGTGCTCTTCAGATTCCCACTTTTCTACTTGTGTGCTCTTGCTTCTATACTGCTCCTGTTTCAGCTCTTGTTCTCTCTCATTAATTGATCTTAAATCCAGAATTCACTATATCATTTATGGCCCAACTTGCTCAGTATAGGAATTAGAAGCAGACACCACGTACCAATGACTGCGGATTTTTATCTCCAATATTATCAGTGCTGTTATAATTGAATGAATACTATCCTGTTTGCATACCTGAATACCTGAACATACCTTGTTTGTGTGTGTAGTGTGGTGTGTATGTGTGTGTGTGTGTGTGTGTGTGTGTGTGTGTGTGCATGTTCATGTGTCCTTTAATGTTCCAAGTTATGAGTATAGGTCAGAAGAAATGCTACAAGATTTGGTCCCCTCCTTTCAACCATCAGAGTTTCAGATATAGAACTGAGTTTATGAAGCTTAGTGGCAAGCACCTTTTTCTACTTGACTATCTTACTATATCACCTTTTTTAAAAAAAAATATATAACTAATTTTGTCATGGAATTTTAAGAAGTAGTAGAAGTTTTAATTCTCACAAATGTTTATACAGTTTTAATTTAAATGCAGTCCTATCCATGGCAGACCTACTCTTTTCTAAAAGGAAGCAGAGGAGTGGATTTGGAGGAAAGGATAGTTGGGGAAGCTACTGGAATGTATGGAAGTATGGGAAACTTTGGTTTGAATATATTATATAAAAGAAGATCAAATAATAATAACCATAGAAATGGCATATCTTTATATATCACATAAAGATTTACTTCATAATATTATAAATTGAAGAGATTAGAATTGATAAACCCAATGAAACATTAATAGTAGGAATATGCTTTGAAGAAGCCAAGTTGGACAAATTACTATTTATATCACCTTAAGTGTTTTACATAGTTTTGAAAATTGTTAAAAATAGACTCTTCTAGAAATTTACAAAGAAAATTTATTAGTTGCATAGTAATGGTGTTCAGTACATACTTGAACTAAATTTTCTTGAATATTATCATAATATAAAATAAGTACCATATCTATTCTGTGAGTAAAATCTTTCTATGCTTGACGAGCAAGCTCCTGGTGGTCAACATACTAGACAATCATTGGTAAATCTACCTTTTTTTGTTTTGTATATAGTAAAATTATATAAAATTTGTCTCTCTGGTTTCTTTAGAATATAATATCCCTTTTTAAAAATCTGTGCTGTTACAAATGACCAGGAGTACTTTATTTTTCATTTTTGAAAGGGTATAGACTATTAAATTACATGTGTAAACCATATTGTTTATCTTAATTTTTGATGAGTATGTAGTTTGATTATATGTTTTACTTATTGTGAGTAATGTTGCACTAAACAATGTCATACAAGTTTTTATTTGACCTACTTGAATCATTTTCTTTATCTATGAAACAGAAAATAGGATCTTTAGATTACATGACTGGTACCTTTTTTTCAGGAGCTTCTATATTACTTACAATAATAGCTACCCAAATTCTTGTTAACATAAGAACATGCACTGGGTCCATTTTCTCCATATCTCCTAGCATTTACTATCTCTAACTTTTTAATTTTTATTTTTTTAAATAATCAGGTATAAGCTATGATTACTTTGGTTTTAATTTCTATTTCCCATAATTGACTATTATTGCCTACTAAGAAATTTATCTTCGTACTTGGCTCATTATAAAATTGACAAAAATTTTAGAAATGTTTTTGTTAAAATAATATACATTTCACATGAAGCCTATTCACTTGTAGCTAGTCCTTTGAAGTTTAAATGTGCTTTAACATGTTAGCTTTTCATCTTGCTGACAGTCTAGTATTATTTCTCATAAATAAGGAGTTGATATTTGTGTACAATTTAGTTTAATGTTACTTTATTTGAATTCAATTTCTAGTTTGAATTATATCAATTTTCATTATATTATGATGTTTTCTTTTCGAAAATTGGTCAAAAATTGTACCCTGGAGAAAAAATAAAAAAAGATCATGTTCCAATAGAACAGGAACTGGCTGGTTCACCTGGCTATGTGCCTTGTAAGCAAGAACTTCATTGCCCTGACACTCTTGAGCCGATCTGTAATCTGATGAACTCGGATTCATGCTGGATTGGTGGCTATAGAAAATGCTTTTGTGTAATTGTAGAAATAACAACAATGTATCTCATGATTCAGGAGAGTATCATAAATTTTAACAAAAAGTATTTTTTCGGTTAAAATAAAGGATAATAATGGCTGACCATGTGGCTTTCTAAAAAGCTGTGTGGTTGTTAGGCAAATTCTGCAACCATATAGGTTAGTAATTTGAGATATTTGTATTTTTTATTACAAAGACAGACAAATGCAATACTTGAAATGATCTTACAACTAGAAAATTCAGATAAAATGATATTTTCTTACAACAATATTTATATCTTATTTTCATTTTATTTTTAAACAGAATTACTTGTGAACCTCAAAGAATAAAATAAAAAACCACAAAATAGTGGTTTTCTGTGTGTTTTATTTTATTGGGATTAATATTATTGCCCTTTTTAAGATGCTATTTGAGAAATACATTGATTTTGCCTGGTCCTTGCTTTCACATGTAACGCAATATTAGGATAATTTGAGGTTTGTCTCTGGAACCCTCCACAGCTGTTCCTTCCAATCAATCTTCATCCATTTCCTATGACCCCAGGCATAATCTCTTTCAGGGACTTCAGAGCAATCATATTTGCTAGAACCAAGTAGTCTACTTGTGCTTCTTTTACCCTAGCCCTTTCTGGTACCTCTAGGGTCCCCCTAGACCTGCTTCTGCCTACCACAATCACCTATTTCTCTACCCCCATCCTCACCCTGCTTCCATTTCTTTTGGACTTGTGGCTTGGTTCCAAGGGTACTTTGACAGGCTTCTGCTGCCATCTGTGAAGGCTGATGACAATTATCACTTATCACTTAAGAGACCTCTAGAGTCAGCCTCCTTCCTGTACCTGCTAGCCTATCATATACCTCTCTAACCAGGTGGATCAGGAATATCTTTGAATCTGAAACCAGAGTTTCAAACAGAATTTCAGATCTAAGACAAATCAGAGTCTGAACCATAAAACCTGGAATGCTCTTAAGACTGAAATCCATACAGTCTGTCAGATTGAGGGAAGAGCAACCAAGGACCCTTTTACATCAAAAGCGAGAAATGTAAACATCAAATATCACTCATGACTCCAGTTACCTATATCATATAACAACACACATGTAAACAACCATGGCCTATGTCTCTTCCCTAAACAAGCACATCTATTGTACATTTTATAGCAAAGACATTTAGCTGAGGTACAAGACAAAAAATTCAAAATAACAATTATACTTATGTCATACTACTATAAAGAAGACAAGAACAAATGCCTAAAACCCACACAAACACCATTTAATTGGGTAATAAACCTAATTCCGGGTATAACATTGAAAATTTTAAAAATAGAATACTCCAAGTTCAAACTGAATTGAAACTAAAAACAATTAACCAACCAAACAAATCAACAAAGCAAAACAAAACAGAACAAAAACAACAAAAAACCCAATATTAAAAAAATGGTCAATATGTTAATCTAAAAGCTTAGTCCAATATAATATGGGATAGTAATTTTCAGGCCTTGAACATAAGGTAAGAGAAATGGATCACTATTGCAAAGATAATTTTGAAAATAAACAAACAAAAATCTAGATACAAAACATCTAGATAATCAGGAGCACTATGAAAAGGTCTTGATCTATGGTCAACTGAGGGAGAAGAAAGAGAAATAATTATAGTTAAAGTATAGAAAACATTTTTAAAAAAACATAAAGAAAATTTCCCAAATCTGAAGAAATTCCTATCAATTTTCAAGAAGAAAAGAGAAAAGCAAGTAGACAGAACTAGAAAAGAAACTCACAGGTAATAATCAAGAATGCACAACACATGCCAAAAAAGAATATAAATAAATAAATAAATAGAATATACAACAAAGATTACATCAAAAGAAAACAGAAAAGATACTAAAATCTATAAAAATGAAAGGCCTAGTCGCATATAAAAGCAGATGCATTAGAATAACACCTAATTATGGGCAGAATGTCTTGCCCTCAACCAAAACTATAAATAATGGCTGGTAGGAAATGAAAAATCAGTTTTTTCTTAACTTAGTAATCCTGGATATATGAACAATACTATAGAACAGACCTGGTCCTTAGTAACAGCTGCCGAATACAAATTAGACTCAATGGATTTTGTGTTTCATTTTTTTTTTAAATTTACTGCAACTGAGATAAGAGTTTGAAATATACAAACATACGACAGTGATAGTTTCATTTTAAAGTTCATCAATTTCAGATATCTGTGCACTGCTGGTTCTTTTTTTTTTTCCATTATGAAATTCTTTTATTCACTCTCGTGGATCTGAGTAGCCCTGAAAGTTCAAACAAACAGAAAACTGAAGGCACGTAGTGATAGTGCTGCTGCTGAAACCATCATGGAGCAGCACATTCTAACTTGCATGTGAAAGATGTAGGATACTTTTACTTTACTTTGCAATGCTCTTGACACTGGTCAGAATAAGCTGGGACTAATAATATAGTGTAAATAATAGTTATTGGATGAACATGAACTTTTCTTTTTAACAGACAAAAAGAGTGTACGGTTGGCATGGTACAACTGTGGAAAGGACCTTGAAGTAGTAGTGGGATAAGAATGAATATGATACCAGGCAGTGGTGGCACATGCTTTTAATCCCAGCACTTGGCAGGCAGAGGCAAGCAGATTTTTGAGTTTGAAGCCAGCCTGGTCTACACAATGAGTTCCAGGACAGCCAGGGATATACAAAGAAACCCTGTCTTGAGAAAACAAAAAACAAAAACACAAACAAAACAAACAAAATGAATGAATATGATAAAAGACATACTGCTTGCAATATTCAATGCACAAAACCTCATATCTATGCATGTGTGAAAGTATCATATTATACATATATATTTGTATAAAATATACATTTAAAATTAATAAAATTATATATGCATATACACATATATGAAATATTAACATTTTATTTATAAAAAATGTATGTGTTGTTTTTATCATTAGGGAAGTTTGTAATTGATAAGATTACAATTAATGAATCCTTGTATACCAAATCTTTATTTGATTAGCTATTAATATTGATGAGAAGTTGGTAAGACCTTTGGGTTCACAGGGTTTTTCCAACTTGATATAAACTTGTTTTACCTGGGTAGAAGAATCCCCAATTTAGGAGATCCCTACATCAAATTGACCCAGGCAAGTGACTATGGGGTTTGATTGATAATTGATATTTGGCTGCTTAGCCTATAGTGGTGGTGCTGTGATTGGACAGGGGTCCTGGATTACATATGAAATTAAGATGAAGAAACCATGCAAAGAAAGAGGACAATACTTTGCCTCTTCTGCCTTAGGTTCAGTTCCTGCCCTCAGGGTCATCCCTTTTGTTTTTGTATCCATGTGGATACCTGATTCCCTACCTTAGCTTCTCTCAGTGATGGACTACATGTACATTGGATGAAGTAATCAGTCATTTCCTCTCAAAGCTACTTCTGATCATTTTATTTTTAAATTACAGCAATAGAAGTGTAAGCCTAAACAGCCATCTTTAAGTGGGAAGTGGGTATGGCATAGGTTACAGTTTTGGTTTCTAGCTTTATATTTAGCCCAAAAGGACATGTATGGTATGTATTCACTGATAAGTGGATATTATAGAATACCCATGATACAACCCATAGACCATACATGAGTAGTTTAATAAGAGGAAGGCCCAAGTGAAGATGCTTCAACCCCGCTTAGAAGAGGCAACAAAATAATCAAAGAAAGCAGAGGGAGGAAGAGAACTTGGTGGGAGAGGGGAAAAGTAGGAGAAAAGGAGGACAGGATTAGGTATGAGGGAGGCAGGGGAGAAGTCCAGAGGACCAGGAGAATTAATGAAAATATGTAGTTGTGGGGCATGTAGTGGGGTGAACCTTTAGAAAGTCCCAGAGACCTGGGATGTGAGAGACTCCCAGGACTCAGTGGGTATGACCTTAGCTGAAATGTCCAACAGCGGGGTGATGGAACCTCAAGGGACCACTAGCAGCAGATAGACCAGGCTCCCAGTGGAGGGATGAAGTCACCAAGCAACCTTCAATAATTTTACCCAGAATTGTTTTTGTCTAAAAGAAATGCAGTTACAAATATGGAGTAGAGATTGAGGAAAGGCCATTTAGTTACTGGCCAAATTTTGGATTCATCCAATGGATATGCACCAAACCCTGATGTTATTAAAGATTCCATGTTGTGTTGGCAGTCAGACAACTAACATGGCTGTCCTGAGAGTCTCTACCAGCAGCTGACTAAGACAGATACAAATACTTATAGCAACTCATTAGCCTGAGCTCAGAGACTCCTATGAATGAGTTAGGTTAAGAACTGAAGGAGCTGAAGGGGATGTCAATGTCATAAGAAGACCATCATTGTCAATTAACCTGGAATCCTGGGAACTCTTAGAGACCAAGGCACTAACCCAAAAGGAGGCAGGGGCTAGTCCCAGGCCCTGGCATATATGTAGAAGAGAGGATCCTCTTGTGAGGCCTCAGTGAGAGAGGATGTGCATAATTGTAGAGACTTAATGGCCTAGGGAAGGGTGATGCATGGGAAGGGGTAAGGTGTGTGTTTGTGTGTGTATGTGTGTGTGAGTGGTTGAAGGGTTGAAGGGTGGGTGTGTGGGGGAGGCAAAGGGAGCAAAATGGGGTGATAAACTCTTTGAGGAGGGACCAAGAAGGGGGGCAACATTTGAAATGTAAATAAATTGAACAATTTTAAAAATCCAATGTAAAAATAAAAGTAAAAATTTAGCCAATTAGTATAAATAGTAGTGAGAAAATAGTGTCTGAGCCTACAAACAAACTTAGAAGATGAGAATATGAGCATTTCTACAAGGAAATGAGAATTGTATGTATGCATAAATGGGCTGACCCTAATTTACCTATATATACAAATATTTTACAGAGTATACATATTCATCAAAACATACACATATATATATGTATATACATACATATATGTATATATATAATGGATATATGAAAATATTTCACAGCATCATAATTCTTATGTGAAATAAAAATAAATAAGTTAGAGGAGGAGTAGGAATTTGAATGACTTTGAGGGAGGAAAGGAAATAGTGAAATGTAATCATATTATAAATACTAAAAGAAAAGTTAATAAATATGAACACAAGAATGGTCCTAGAATTATATAATTTTCACTGGGTTTTGAGGGAAGAGAGTATTAAAACTATATCGCATTCATATGTCATTCAGTGACAGCATGCCTTCAAAGAACTGTATTAACAGATCATTTTGTTATGGCAAGAAGGTAACATAGTATCCTTCAACAAATTTTGCTAGTACAGCTACCATCATACATGTTGTTAGGTTGTCAACTGTGAATCATCATTTGAACAGGATACATTCTTCTTTTGAGGTATGATTTTATTTTGGAGGATTTAGTTGACTAAAACTAGTGACTTAGAGTACCATTTACAGAATGGTACAGTGGATATTGGCTAATATCCACTTCTAAGTGACTACATAAGATGCATGTCCTTTTAGTTCTTGATTTTCTCACTCAGAATGATATTCTTATGTTCCATTAATTTTCCTGCAAAATTTATGATGTCTTTATTTTAATAGCTGAATAGTATTTCATTGTGTAGATACACCACATTTTCTTTATCTATTCTTCAGGTGTGAGACATCTAGGTTGTTTCCGGTTTCTAGCTATTATGAATAAAGCCGCTATGAATATAGCTGAGCAATGATTTTGTGGAATCTTTTGGGTATATGCCCAGGAGTGAGATAGCTGGGTCTTCAGGTGGAACTAGTTCCAATTTTATGAGAAACCATCAATTGATTTCCAAAGTGGTTGTACTTGCATTCCTACCAGTAATGGAGGAGTGTTCCTCTTTCTCCACAACCTTGCCAGCATGTGCAATCACTTGAGTTTTTGATCTTAGTCATTCTGATTTGCATAACATGGAATCTCAGAGTTGTTTTGATTGTCATTTTCCTGATGACTAAGAACTTTGAACATTTCTTTAAGGCCTTCTTGGTTGCCATTTTATCCTATTGGCAGAGCCCTTTGTCTTACAGAAGTTTTTCAGTTTCCTGAGGTCTCTATCAATTGTTAATCTTACAGCCTGAGCCACTGCTTTTCTGTCAGGAAATTGTGGTGAAGCGGTGGGGTTCCCCTGTGGAGGATATGAGTGAGATCTGGGATAGGGGAGGCTCCCAAAAAAGTCAATGGTGGTAAAGATAGCTGTGATTCACATTGGGGATATGGAACCTGAGGAGGCCACCTCCAGTAGCCAAGCAGGAACCTCTATGGTACACCAACTCACCCACAAATCTTCCAATGCCAAATTAATCCTGTGTACAAGAAATATAGGGATGGGAGAAGGGGCAGAGCCTGAAGAGTGGCCAACAAATAACTGGCCAAATCTGAGACACATCCTATGTGCAATCATCAATACCTGACACTATTAATGGTACTCTGTTATGCTTGCAGACAGGAGTCTAGCTTGGCTGTCCTCTGAGAGGCTCCACCCAACACCTGACTAAGAGGGATGCAGATACACAGCCAAACAGTTGGTGGAGCTTGGGAACATTTATGGAAGAGTTGGGGGAAGGATTGTGGGCTGGAAGGAGAAAGGAGCTCCTACGAAAACCGAAAGAATCAACTAACCTGGACTCTTGGAGCTCTCAAAGACTGAAATACCAACCAAAGAGAGTACATGGTCTGGACCTCGGCCCCTTAGAACATATAGCTGATGTGCAGCTTGGTCTACATATGGGTCCTGAACAACTGGAACTAGGGATATCCCAAATGTTGTTGTCTTTTTATGGGATATGTTCTTCAAGCTGGACTGCATTGTCTGACCTCAGTGGAAGATGTGTCTAACCTCAGAGAGATTTAATGTGATAGGGTGGGGGTACACAGAAGGGTCCTCTGCTCTCTGAGAGGACAAGGGGAGAGAGGAGTGAGAGAAAGGATTGTTTTAGGGGGGTGACTGGGAGAGGGAGAAGTAAGAGGGATATAAAGTGAATAAATAAAAATATAAAACTATTGAAAAATGTACATCTTAGTACAAACAAGTCTCTCTGTGGATTGAACTTGGGCTCCTTTACTTGCAACACAGATTTTCACACATATACATTCAAAGATCCTGTCAGTTTCATAAGGGTCTTCTGTTCATACTCTACAGCTTCTTCTAGATTTTTGTGTCAGTTTTTTTGTTATTGTTTTTAGTTTTTCATTGGAGATGAAATCATGCTTGTTATCTTGCTCAGAATTTAACTATTTATAACAGAACAGAAATTAATTTATATATATATATATAAAGAAATATATATTTAAAAAATATATATATATATTTAATTTTCAGTGCAGTGGCAATATTAAAGGAAACTCATACACAAACTAAGAAAATATTGTACTAAGCCAGGCACTGTATCCTTAATCTCCATATTCCTCTTATGTTTAAGCTTTAGTCTTCTATACAAAAGATAAGTAACAACTGTTTCCTTACTACTAACTGATTTTTATGGTTTCTTCAAAGCTATGTTAAGACTACAGTATCATAGACTCAAACTTATCAATCTTTAAATTTCACAAAAAATGTATAGAAAGTTGGCCTAACATCTAACCATGATGAATGAAAAGCTGGGAAAACCCATTGCAACTTTCCTTCAAAAACACATTTGCCCACTCTGATTCACAGCATTGATTATAAATCTCATCAGGAAATTTAAAATTAATTTTCCCATAAATTTGCAGTATAAGAAGAAAATGTACATTTATCTGCATTCAGGTATACACTTATACATATACTGAAATAAATATTGCTACATAGTTTACAATACTTCTGTTACTGTTGCAGGACAGTGACAAATGTTTAATAGGCATGATTAAATATTTGATGTGCAACATATCCTCAAAGGAAAACAATCTGGTCCAATAAATTGACACCATATTCTTGAATAATTATA
This sequence comes from Mastomys coucha, assembly GCF_008632895.1. Lineage (NCBI taxonomy): Eukaryota > Metazoa > Chordata > Mammalia > Rodentia > Muridae > Mastomys > Mastomys coucha. The sequence goes on along the minus strand of NW_022196912.1, from coordinate 110,704,327 downwards.
ACTGCTTCAAACATATAATGCTGAGTTAGGTGAAATGACTCACCAGACAAGGGCATCATCAGCTAAGCCTGGTGACCGAGTTCAATTCATTGAACCCACACAGCAAAAGGAAAGAGTCCACTATAACAAGCCATGCTGTGACCTCCACAGGACTACGTGGCATGTCCATACCTATGCACACAAACCCACACCTACATACACACAAATCTACACCATCAAACCCAAAGAAGTGAATTATAACTGTCTTAGTTAGGGTTTTACTGCTGTGAACAGACACCATGACCAAGGCAACTCTTATAAGGGCAACATTTAATAGGCGCTGGCTTACAGGTTCAGAGGTTCAGTTCATTATCATCAAGGTAAGAACATGGCAACATCCAGGCAGGCATTTTATAGGAGGAACTGAGAGTTCTACATCTTCCTCTGAAGGCTGCTGACAGAATATTGACTCCCAGGCAGCTAGAATGAGGGTTTTAAAGCCCATACCTATAATGACACACCTACTCCAATAAGGCCAAACCTACTCCAACAGGGCCACAACTTCTAATATTGCCAGTCCCTAGGGTGAGCATATATGAACCATAAGTTATGAAATTATAAAAATATTGAAAAGACTTATTGCAGTTTTTATTTAAAAAAAGAGAAAATATAAAAAATTGAATCTCATATCTAGCACAGTATGAGGAAAACAGGAACTAATGATGTCATTTTTCTCAGTGTTGAAAATATTAACTACTTGTAACACTGTTTCACATTTTATTAGAATTATATTCATCATTAAAGGTAGTAGTTACCTTAAAACCTCCTAAACCAATAGCTAATATCAATTCTAATTACGAGAATACATTTTTCAAGATTAAATACTAATGTACTGAGACTTTGAAAACAGAACAAAAATCAAACCACAAAAATATTTCATTATGTTTCCTTCTCTGTCCTTTCTCTTGTGTTTTACAGATACCAAGTAAGACATTGGATCACTCCTTGAAATCTCAGCATTGAGACATATACACTGCAGGTTATGCTTGCATGCCATTCTTGAAAATTTCTCATCTTTTAAACATATTAAAATTTCTAAAAAACTTGGTTGTGTATCTTGAAACAAACAAACAAACAAGTCAGCAAAGAAACATCCAAGTCAAAACCATGTCTTAGTGATAATGTGGATTTTAACAAAGTTAAGAGGAAAGTGCTCATAGTAAATTTACTTGAAAATCATTAAATTGAACATAAGGGTGATGTGAATGTTACATCTGTGTTTCTGTCTTATAGATAACTGGAGCTTCTTGGTAAAGGAAAGGTTCTATTTTACCCCACAGGTTACAGGGCCATCACTAAAGGAAGCCAAGGCAGGCTTTCAGAGTAAAAGCATACAGTGGAAACCACAGAAGAACATGGCTTACTGGTTTGCTCAGCTTTCTCTCTTGTACAACTGAGCACTAACTGCTCTGGTAGGGCACAGCCTACACTGTTATACAACAGTCCACATCAGTAATTAAATAATAATAAAATAAATCAACAATCAATAATTACCCCACAGACAAGCCCACAGGCTAATTTGATGGAAGCAATCCCTCAGGTGATTTTCCCCTTCTCAACTGCCTCTTGATTTTATCAAGGGTCAGAAGTCAACAAGCATGCACAGGATTGTTTTATAATTCAGTAATGGATAATTTATGATACACTCATTATTGTATTTTTCTTTGACCAGTTTGGTTTTAAGCCTCATTCACTGTCTTTCTCCAAATAACTGATTTTAACTAAAACCTCCCCCTTTCCACTGAAACTTTCAAATTTACTTAAAGATAGGTGGACTAGAAACATCCTGCAAAGGACTAGTCTCACCTGTCCATTACACCTTGGAGGGGTATGGAAATTCCAAGAATGATTTTGTGTTTTGAAGAAATGGAGGTCACAAGATTTTTATTTTTTTCTTAGTATTTCAAAGGACTCAGAATTCTCCTCACATGACTCCCATTTGAACCATGTTCTAACATCATGTTAGATGTTTTTAATTTAATTGTTTAAATTAAATTTAAATTAATTTAATTATTATTTAATTGTTTAATTAATTATTAATTAATTATAAAATAATTATTAAACAATTATTTAATTATTAATAATTATAATTATTAATAATTATATTAATTATTAATTATTATTAATTAAATTAATTTTTTAATTGTTTGCAAGTACCTCATGTAGTCTGGATTCAAAGAGCTGTAATTCTATTTTTTTCTTGCTTATCCAGACAATGGAGGACAGTCCAAGACCATGTCTCTCTCTAGAGTTTGAAGTAGATTGGTTAGGGTACATGAACATTTTGATTGTATTGAAATTGCTCACAAGGCTAAGGAGGAATTGGCAGATATATGCCTTTTCCCTTGCGGTGCCCATTTTGGCTAGGATGTAAAGTTCGTTTTTTTCATATGCTTTCCTAAGTTTAAGTTTTCAACAAAAGATGTTCTGTAATATTTTAAATCTCTTGAGAATTCACTCTTAACAAGCATCATGTAAATCAAGGAGAGACTTATGGATTATATGGAGATGGATATGAAATTTTTTTCATGTTGAGACTTAAATACATTCTAGGACGTCAGTGTACCTCTCTGGAGAGAGAAGAAGGGGGTCTACATAAGAAGGGAAAACTCACCACACATTGGATTAAAAATATTCTGAGTAGAAGATTTATTATTATTGTTATTATTATTATTATTATTATTATTATTATTATTATTGTTATTATTATTATCTTATAGACTTTAAGATTTGTATGGTGTTAAATTCCATTTTCTTGAGCTTTAACAGATTTTCTTATATTTTAGATATTTATGTATATTTTATACATGTTAGTTTGGGTCACTGAAATTAAAATGTACATGCATGTACACATATATCTTTCTTTACATGCACACTCATGTTTGTTTCTTTATTATTTTCCCCTCTGTGCTTGTTTTTCTAAGTTTTACTGTTTATGTGGCCAAGGAAGTAGTTATTTGTACTGATGCCTTTTTAGGCTTTGCAATTATATGTATGTTCTAAAGTGAGAGGTTCTCATTGATTATGGACCTCATTTATTTTACCCATCCTCAACCTAGAGCCATGCTGACTCTTACTTTAAATTTCAGGGATAGCCAAGTGAATTTGCTTATACTGTTGGAAAGTTTAGTAGGTTTTCTTTTTATGTTTAGTTTTTGAAAAAGTATTATAATATCTACATTTTGGTCATCCTTCTTCTTGAGTTTCTTGTGCTTTTTGTGTTGTTCTTCATGTATTCTGAACTTCTGGGCTAATAACCACTTATCAGAGTGTATACCATGTGTGTTCTTTTGTGATTGGGTTACATCACTCATGATAATATTCTACAGATCCATCTACTTCCCTAAGGATTTAATAAATTCATTTTTTTAATAGCTGAGTAGTACTCCATTGTGTAGATATACCACAATTTCTGTATACATTCCTCTTTGAGGGACACCTGGGTTGTTTCCGGTTTCTGGCTATTATAAATAAGGTCGCTATGAACATGGTGGAGCATGTATCCTTATTACATGTGAAAGTTCTGTGCCCTAGTGTAGGGGAATGGCAGGGCCAATAAATGAGAGAGGGTGGGGTGGCAAGCAAGGGGAGGAGGGAGGCAACAGGGGTTTGTTCTTGTTGTTTTTTATTTTTTTATTTTATTTTTTGGGGGGAAACTGGGAAAGGAGAAATATTATGGCATGTAAATAAAGAAAATATCCAATAAAAAATTTGGCCTCTTATATTGAAAGCAACATTAATTTTATATTCTAAGTACCCTTGAAAATCAAGTCATCAGTGAGACTTGTTTATCGAAGCTAAAAATCTGCCCAATGGGAACAAATAGTTTTCTCTACCACTGGATTACCTAAAAGGAAAAGATGGAGAAAGACAAAGACTCAAATAAAATAATAAAACAGAAAAAAATATTATAATAAATGTATGCAAAATTTTCAAAGCTGATTCTACTGTAATTGAAATAATAAATATTTTTGCTAATTATTTCATTAACAGAGAATGCTAAATTGACTTCAGAGTATTCAACTAACAGAATTTTAGATCTATGTCCCACTGAGCCTGGGCATTTCTTTTGTCTGTTGTGCCATTTGGTTTGTTGATTCTTTGCCAGAGATTTTTGCATGTAGTTCTTTTTATTTGCTATGCTGATTAGGTTTTGTCAACTTGACACAGACTAGAGTCACCTGATAAAAAGAAATGACTAGTATAAAATTGCTTTCATGAAATTGACCTCTGGCCATATGTAGTGGACATTTTCTAGATTAAGGATTGATGTGAGAGGGCCCAGGTGATTGTGAGAGCTTCGATCCCTGAGTGTTTCCCAGGGTTTCTCCTTCCATTTCTGCTTCCTGGTTCTTGCCTTGGTTTTCAATCATAGACAGTAACCTCTAATCCTGAAAAATACATGTCCTTTTCCAGTTCTTATTTGGTTAATATTTTATCACAACAAGAGACTTAACTACAATACTTGTTCTATGTTATATTTTGTATTCACATTTATTTCTTTGTTTATGATAAACATACAGAATATTAACTTGTGAGATTGCAGCTTTTCTAGTACACATCATTTTAATTCTATAGTTCTGTCCAAGGTCTGATGTTTATAAACATTTATTAGACATAATATGCAATATATATTAGACATAACATATATAAACATATTTAAATTTTCATTAGTATCCAAGTGTTATTTAATTTGACCTTTGACTTATTCTATGATCTTACTAGTTAGACATGTTCCAAAGTTGTTTTTACCTGCTCATGTTTATCTTTGTTTAGAATTTATAATTTCTTTCATCTTTATTAGAGAGGAAATTTATAGGAATCCTATTATTAAAAACTGAGAATTATTCCAGAATGGCAAGTTGTTTCTCTTGGAAATGCCCACATTTTACTTCAGCAGGTGTCAGACAACATTCTACTAATATCAGTTATTTCACACCTAATGATAGTTTCTATTACAGTGTTAAATCTTTCACATTTTACTAACTCTTGTATATAATTGATTTATCTCTTTTCAGTAGTGATAGATATAATTATTCACAGCTTTTCTATATTTATTTTTTTAATTTCAGTAATATTTCTTAATGATTTTATAGTAATTTATCATGTATTTATGCTTTTGCTCTACTAAAAATAGAATTTTTTTATTATATATTTGATTATGGCTTTCCCTTCCTCTACTCCTCTCAGTTCTTCCACACAACTCCTTCAATACAGACACATCTTGATTCTGTCTTGCATTAGAAAACAAATAGGATTATAATATAATGTATATAATATAAACTGAAATATAATATAATATAATAAATATGATCTGTTAAAAAGGTAAAACAAAATTTAACACATAAGAGCTGGACAAAACAAAACAAAGGAAAAGAATACAGAAGAAGGCACAAGAAACAGAGATTAACTCGTTCAAACACCCAGGAATCCCATCAAACTCCCAGATTGGAAACTGTAATGTAAATGGTAAGGACTGAACCTCTAGAAAGTCCCAGGAATCTGGGATATGAGAAGATCCCAGGACTCAAATGCGAACAACCTTAGCCTAAATGCCCAGTACTGGGGAGAGGGAACCTGAAGAAACCACTTCTAGTAGAAAAGGGGCTACCCACACATCTTCAAAAATTTTGTCCTAGAATTATTCTGTCTTAAGGAAATGCAGAGACAAAAGTGAAGCAGAGACTGAAAGAAAGCCCATCAAGTGACCCACCCAACTTGCGATACGTTCTATGAGCAGGCACCAAACATTGTGACACTATTACTGATGCCATGTTGTGCTTGCAGACAGGAACCATCTTAGCTATCTTCTGAGAAGCTCTACCAGCAGCTCACTGAGACAAACATTAGACTGAGGTCAGGGACCCCTATGGAAGAGTTAGAGGAAAGATTGAAGGATCTGAAGGTGTGGGCAACCCCATAAAAAGAACAACAGTATCAAGTAAAGTAACCCAGACCCCTCAGAGCTACTAGAGATTAAACCACCAACCAAAGAGCATACCCATGCTGATCCCTATTCCCTGGCTTTTTCTACCTCCTATTTCCCCAGGTTCCTTGAGCGATAAGGAGATGAATTTGAGGGTTGTGTAATTATAGGTCTTAATATTGCAAATGCTTGATGTGGGTCTCCGTTTTTGTGCTCATCTGCAGAGGGAGGAAGATTTTATGATGATGGCTAAGCAGGACACTGATCTAAGAGTGCAGCACAATGCAATTGAGAGTAATTTTGTTCCTACCCCTTTAAGTGGCTGCTGTTTCCTTGACGGCTTTAAACATTAGTGTTTAGTACTGACCTCATTCCCAGCAATATCTAGTTTCAATTTCTTGGTCACCCAACCAGTGTTAGGAATAGATTCCCTCTTATGGTCTTGGGCTTCACTCAAATCAGTTTCATTAGTTATTCCCATAAGATTTGTGGCAGAATTGCACTAGCATATCATATTGTCCAGATACTATTATAGATCAAAGGACTTTGTGGCTGGATTTGTGTCTATACTTCTCTTTTGATAGCTTTCTGAGTACATATGTACACCAAAGAAACCTATCCTATTTTCTATTTTTTTTCACAATTTTACAGCTATTTTTAAATTGGATATTTTCTGTATTGACATATCAAATGTTATCCCTTTCCCTGGTTTCCACTCCAGAACCCCCCCAATCCCATCTGTACTCCTTCTGCATCTATGAGGGTGCTCCCCCACCCACCCTCCCACTCCTTCCTCACTGCCCTAGCAGTCCTTCACAGGACCAAGGGCCTCTCCTCCCATTGATGCCAGACAATGCCATCCTCTGCTACATATGCAGCTGGGGTCATAGGTCCTTCCATGTGTATTTGTATACTCTTTGGTTGGTCGATTAATCTCTGGGAACTCTGGATTTCTGGTTGGTTAGTATTGTTGTTCTTCCTATGCAGTGGCAAACCCCTTCAGCTCCTTCAGTCCTTTCTCTAACTCCTCCATTGTGGTCCCCATGCTCAGTCCAGTGGCTGGCTGTGAGCATCTGCCTCTGTATTTGTCAGGCTCTGGCAGGGTCTGTCTCAGGAGACAGCCATAACAGACTCCTGATAGCAAGCACTTCTTGGCAACAGCAATAGTGTCTGGGTTTGGTGTCTGTATATCGCATGGATCTCCAGGTGGGGCAGACCCTGGATGGCCTTTCCTTATTTGTAGCAGGAATGACAGGGCTGCCTCTATTTAAATTCTGGAGGCCATGCAGCTGTAAAAGCATTTTCTGCAGGAGGACCTAATTGAGGACTGCCCAGAGAGCAAGGATTGCTGGTACAAATAATGCCAGGCAACCAGGAACTGCTTTTTAGAACAGATACTTTCTTGGGACCAATGGGTGCATAGGGTGAGTGTATTAATGGAGCTGGCAGCAGTGCTCACATTGAGATCCCTGCAGAATTTCTCATCTGGTCTTGGAGTCTATGTCGTTGACTGCACCAACTGACCCCAAACCCCCAAGAGCAGGAAACGTTGGACAGAGAGCTGTCCAGGGTACAGGCAATACTTATTTTCTATTTACTTTTCTAGAGAGAAGTGTCTCTACCCCTAGTCACTTACTCTATACTTAACCTCTATTTTTCTATGTACTACAGCTTGGTTATCATTGACTTAATACAACATATGTATATTTTTATGTATATGCAATGCATACATATATGTAAATACATATCATATTTGTCTTTTCTGAACCTTGGTTACATCACCTGGGATGATTTGTATTTTCTAGTTCCATTCATACACCTATGCATGTTATGGTTTCATTTTTAATGGCTTAGGAATTCTTTGTTTTTACTGGTTATTTTATTTATTTACATTTCAAATGTTGCCCCTCTTCCCACTCTCCTCTCTGCAAATCCTCCATCCCATGACCCCCTCCTCTTTGCCTCTATGATGGTGTCACTCCACCCACCCATTCACTCCTGCCTCATCTCTCTAGCATCGTCCTACACTGGGCCATCAAGCCTCAACAGGGCCAAGAGCCTACACTCCTATTGATACCAGACTAGACAATCCTCTGCTACATATGTAGTTGGAGCCATCAAATCCTCCATGTATACTCTTTGATTGGTGTTTTTTTTTGTTCCTGAGAGCTCTGGGGTATGGTTAGTTGATACTGTTGTTCTTCCTATGGGGTTGCAATCCCCTTCAGTTCCTTCATTCCTTCCCCCAACTCTTCCATTGGGGTTCCAGGGTTGAGTCCGATGTTTAGCTGTGTGTATCTGCATCTGTATTAGGTGCAGGCAGAGCCTCTCAGAAAACAGCTATACCAGGCTCCTATCAGCAAGTGCTTCTTAGCATCAGCAATAGTGTTAGTGTTTGGTATCTGCAAATGGGATGGATCCCTAGGTGGGGCGGTCTCTGAATGTTCTTTCCTTCAGTCTCTGCTCCTTTTTTTGCCCCTGTGTTTCCTTTAGACAGGAACAATTCCAGGTTAAAAATTCCCTCCACTGGGTTTGTGCCTGTCTACTGGATGTGGTCTCTAGGGTTCTAGCACCACTTTATTGGGTATTTCAGCTAATGTCATCTCCATTGGTTCCTGGAAACATCTAGATTCCTTGGCATTTGGGATTTTCTAGTGACTACACCCAGTTCCCCACCTCCACTGCTACATATTTCTATTCATTTTCCAGACCAGCTGGACTTCTCTTCTGTCTCTTCCCATACCTGATCCTGCCTCGCTTTCCTTCCTGCTCCTCTCTCCCTCCCAGGTCCCTCTCTCCCTCTCCCTTCCATAATTATTTTGTTCCCCCTTCTAAAGAGGATTGAAACATCCCCACTTTGGTCTTCCTTTTTCTTAAGCTTCATATGGTCTGTGATTTTATAGTGAGTATTCTGAGCTTTGGTCTACTATCTACTTACCAGTGAGTATATACCATATATGTTCATTTGTGTCTGGGTTACCTCACACAGGATGATATTTTCTAGTTCCATCCATTTACCTTCAAATTGCATAAACACACCTTATTTTCTATCCATTCATTTGTTGAGGAACATTTAGGAGGTTTCCAAATTCTCTCTAATATTAATAGAGCAGTGACAATCATGGTTGATCAAATGTCTCATGTGGTAGGATGAAGCATCACTTTGTTAACATGTCCAAGACTGGTATAGCTGGATATTGAGGTAGATGATTTCTCATCTTCCTAAGAAAACTCCATGTGTCTGGAACATCATAGAAATGCCCTCTTTTCCCCTATTCTCCACCAATTTCCATTCATTCTCTTGGCCCCCTCTCCATTTTATACGAATGTATCAGCTTATCTCGAGTTTTGTTTTGTTTTGTTTTTCCAAATGGGGTTAAGAATTGCTCTTTCAAGGTCTGTATAGAAGTATGTTAGGTGGGAATTTAATTGAATGTATAGCTTACTTTTGGTTAAAATGGCCATTTTAACTATTTTAATCTTACCAATCAACTCTGATATCTTCTTCAATTTCTTCTTCAAATACTTGAAGTTCTTGTCATACAAGTTTTTCACTTTATTGGTTTCAGTTACACTAAGGTATTATGTTATTTTTATTTTAATGTTATTGTTATTTTTGAAGGGTGTTGTTTCCCTAATTTCTTTCTCAGCCCATTTATTGTTTGAATTATGGGAAGGTACTAATTTTTTGAGTTAAATTTTTATAAAAGACATTTTTTTTTCTGAAGGTGTTTATAAGGAGTGTTCTAGTAGAGTTTTTAGGGTAACATGTATACTATCATATCATCTGCTAATAGTGATACCTTGACCCCTTATCTTCCAATTTGTATCCTATTGATATGTTTTTGTTGTCTTATTGCTCTAGGTCAAACTTCAAGTACTATATTGAAGAGATAAGGAAAGTGTGGAAAGCCTTTTCTTGTGCATGGTTTTATTGGAATTGCCTTAAGAATCTCTTCATTCAATATGATGTTACATATTGGCTTGCTGTATATTGTCTTTAATGTGTTTAGGTATATACCTTGTATCCCTTATCTCTCTAATACTTTTAAAAATAAGGAGTGTTAGATTTTGTTGGAGAATTTTTTGTTAGAAAACAAAATCTAATGAGATTATCATGTTTGCTTTTGTTGCTGTTGTTTTGTTTTTGTTTGTTTTTTGTTTTTTTTTTTCCAGTTTCTTTATATGGTAAATTTTACTCTGGTGGATTTTCATATATTGAACCATCCTTGCATCCATAGAATGAAGCCTACTGACCCTGGTGGAGACGCTTTTTATGTGTTCTTCAATTCAGTTTGTGAGTATTTTATTGAGCATATTTGTATAAATCTTCATAAGGGAAATTGGTCTGAAATTCTCTTCCTTTGTTGAGTGTTTGTGTGGTTTAGGTATAAGGATGTCTGTGGCCTCATAGATTGAGTTTGGCAGTGTACCTTCTGTTTCTATTTTGTGCAATAGCTTGAAGAATGTTGTTATCACCTCTTCTTTGATTGGTATAATCTGAAATAAAACCACCTGACCCTGGGCTTTTTTTAGGGATAAGAGAGGGTTCAATGACAGTTTCTATTTTCTTGGAGTTACAGGACTATTTAGATTGTATATTTGATTTTGATTTAACTTTGGCAAGTGCAATGTATCCTGAAAATCACCTATTTAGTTTTGATTTTCCAATTTTGTGGAGTATAAGCATTTGAAATAAGAAATAATGATTCTTCAGACTCCCACAGTGACTGTTGTTATTTTCCCCTTTTCAACTTTGATTTTGTTAATTTGGATATTGTCTCACTGCCTTTTATTTGGTTTCATGGCTCTTGGTTTCATGGCTTTTTGTAAATTTTATTTTATTTTTCTTTCACTTATTCATTTTATATTCTACTCACTGTCCCTTCCTAGTCACCCCCTCCCACATTCCTTCCCATCTTCTCCATTCCCTTTTTCTCTGCAAGGGTGTGTCCCCCTACATAACTCCCAACCCTGGCATTTCAAGTCTCTAAGAAGATAAATGTTTCCTCTCTCTTATTCTGTTTGCTTCTTCTTCTTTTTTATTCTTTAATTACTTTTTACAGTTTAGACTTTATCCCCTTTCTGGTCCTTGCCCCAGCTTTACTTCCTCCAGTCTCCAAAAGGATGTCCCCACCACCCCAGTCCACCAGACCTCCCCACACCCTGGGGCACCAAGTCTCTTAAGGGTTAGGGGCATCTTTTTTGACTGAGTCCAGACCTGGCAGTCCTCTGCTGTATATGTGTTGGGGGCCTTATATCAGCTGGTACATACTGCCTGGTAGGTGGCTCAGTGTCTGAGAGATCCCAGGGGTCCAGGTTAATTGAGACTACTGATCTTCCAATGGATTCACCCTCCTCCTCAGCTTCTTCCAGCCTTTCCCTATTTCAACCACATGGTTCAGAAGCTTCTGTATATTGGTTGGGTACAAATATCTACATCTGACTCTTTCAGCTGCTTGATGGGACTCTTGGAGGGCAACCATGCTAGGCTCCTGTTTGTAAGCATGTCATTACATCTTTGGGGACCCTATGCTCAGTCCAATGGATTGCTGTGAGCCTCTACTTTGTTATTAGTCAGGCACTGGCAATGCATGATATAGCTGTTTCCTGAGAGGCTCTGCCAGTGCCCCACTAATGCATAAGAGTTTTTGACTGTGGGATGGCAACCCTATCCCTCTACTTGATGCACTGTCTTTCTACTAGATTTGGATTCCACAAGTTCTCTCTCCTCACTGTAGAGCATTTCATCTAAAGTCCCTCCCTTTGAGTCTTGAGAGTCTCTCACCTCCTAGGCCTCTGGTATATTCTAGAGGGTTCTCTCAACTCCTTCCTCCCAAGTTTTCCTGTTTCCATTCTTTCTGCTGGCCCTGACTCTCTTTCTTTCTCTTCCTTCCTTCCTTCCTTCCTTCCTTCCTTCCTTCCTTCCTTTCTTTCTTTCTTTCTTTCTTTCTTTCTTTCTTTCTTCCTTTTTTCTTTCTTTCTTTCTTCCTTCCTTTCCTTCCTTCCTTCCCTCCTTTCCTTCCCTCCTTTCCTTCCTTCCTTCCTTCCTTCCTTCCTTTCCTTCCTTCCTTCCTTCCTTCCCTTCCTCCTTCCTTCCTTCCTTTCCTTCCTTCCTTGCTTCCTTCCTTCCTTCCCTCCCTCCCTCCCTCCCT
>NW_022196912.1:110667645-110691678 GCF_008632895.1 Mastomys coucha | reverse complement strand
TTTCTTTCTTTCTTTCTTTCTTTCTTTCTTTCTTTCTTTCTTTCTTTCTTTCTTTCTTTCTTTTGTTCCAGCCCTGAGTTTGATTTTTTTTTGCCATTTATTCCTCTTAGTTGTGTTTTCTTCTTGTCTCTGGTGTTGGCAGGCCTGGTAGTTCTTGATAGTAACAGGACTCTGATGATTCAGGCAGAGTTGGCTGTCCCTGAAGTCTCTAGGCCTCCAGGATTGCAGATGGATGTAGGACCAAAAATTGGAGCACAGAGGGGAAGGGGGCCAACTTCAGAGCTGCAGAGCTTGTTACGGGACCCAGCTAGCAGGTAGTGGCTGCATGGGGATCTCATGCGGTTGTCTTGGATAGCACCCAGCCTCCAAGGTTTCAGCAGAACTATGACTAAGGGAATGAATATTGTTTTTTTGTTTTGATTGTATTGATTTCAGTCATAAGTTTGTATCTTTAATCTATTTTGGGTGTAACCGCTATTAATTCTATATTTTACAAGTATGCTCTTAAGTTCCTAGTATGAGATACCTCCCTTCTTTTTTAAACATAAGAAGATAGAAATTTATGCACATGCTTCATAAAACTGCTATCATTGTGTCCAATAAATTTGGATATGTTGTATTTTTATTTTCCTTTATTTCTTAGTAGGAATTTAATTCAATTTTCTCACTTGTTGGTTTTAACATTTACTTTTTTTATTGGTTATTTTATTTACATTTCAAATGTTATTCCCCTTCCCAGTTTCCCCTCCACAAGTCCTTATCCCTCTCCTCCCTCCACCCTGCCTCTATGAGGGGGCTCCTCAACCTGCCCACCCACTCTTGCCTCATCAGCCTAGCATTCCGCTATCTTGGGTCATTAAGCCTTCACAGGACCAAAGGTCTCCCCTCCTAGTGATACCAGATAAGACAATTCTCTGCTACATATACACCTGGAGCCATGGGCACCCCCTGTTTTCTCTTTGGTTGGTGGTATAGTCCCTGAGAGCTTTTGTTGACATTGTTGTTCTTCCTATGAGGCTACAAACCCCTTCAACTCCTACAGTCCTTGCCCTAACTTTTCCATTGGGGTTCCCAAGCACAGTCCAGAGTTTGGTTGTGTACATCTGCATCTGTACTGGCCCGGCTCTCCTAGAGCCTCTCCAGGGACAGCTCTGCCAGGCTCCTGTCAGTAAGTACTCCTTGGCATCAGCAATAATGTCTGGGTTTGGTGTCAGTAGATGGGATGGATCCCTGAGTGGGATGGTCTCTTTCCTTCAGTTTCTGCTCTACTCTTTGCCCCTGCATTTCCTTTTGACAGGAAGAATTCTGGATTAATATTTTTGAGGTTAGTGCGTGGCCCCATCCCTCAACTGGGGCCCATGCCTATCCACTGAATATAGTATCTACTCTACAGGTTCTCTCTCCCCTTTGTATTTTAGCTAATGTCTTCCCTGTTCAAACTTAGAAAACCCATTATATTCTTTCTTAATTTCTGTCTTGACCATCATTTTTTAGTAAGTAATGAGCTGTTCGGTTTCCATGAGATTGTAAGCTTTCTGTGGTTTCTGTTGGCACTGAGAGCCAGTTTCCACTTATGGTTCTCAGATAGGGTGAAGATGTGGTATTTAAACATTCTTGTATCTATTGAGGCTTGCTTTGTGATTGAGTATATTGTCAGTTTTGGAGAAAATTTCATGAGGTGCTTAGAAGAAAGTATATTCTATTGTGACTGGAAGAACCACTTTTATCTCTGAATTTTAGGATAAATTTAGCCAGCTGTTTTTACTTTGTTCTTCTATAAATCTCTCCATCTTTCTCTCAGTCTAAGTCTCTGCCTTTGTCTCTCTCTTGCTCTGTGTATGGGAGTGTGTGTGTGTGTGTATGTGTGTGTGTGTGCGTGTTTGTGTGTATTTGTGTATGTTTGTATGTGTATGTGTGTATGGTGTATGTGTGTGTGTGTTTCTGTGTCTCACTCTAGACCATGCTTTACTCAGTTGTTTCTGGATATAAAATCAAATGTTCATTAAACTTTTTAAGTTATATTTAAATCTGAACTGTTATTGCTGTTACTACACCTATACTAGCAATGTTTTTTTAAACTGTGAAACACATTTAATTTAGTAAATATGTTAATGGTAATTTACTTTCATATCCTTTACATATAGCAACAAACCAACACCCTTATTAGCAAATTTCAAGGTGTCTTTACAAGTTTTATTTTTCTGCAAATATTTTATTCACTTTTATTAAACTTGAATATGCAGAAGTCTTCTCCATAAATGATAAACATGCTACAATTCTTCAAACCACCTAAAGTATTTATCAAATCAAAATACTACATTATTATAGTGTATATTAGAGTAATTTTTTAACTCTTGAATGGAAACTGGAAAGTATTCAACACCCATTCTATAAGTCTAATGAAAATGTCATATGGAGCAGGGGAAAAGTGTGTCTTTAATAACTGATGAATTCATCAATCACTAGGTTTTGTTAATGTTGATAAAGAGCATGTCTAATATGACATGATAGCATTCATTTGATATATACTGATGAGGATATGCCATGATTCTGCCTAGAGCTCTTATTATTTGTGATCTTGGAAAAAAAGTTCTTATAGAGATAATAACAAAGAGTCTGGAAGTCATTTAATGAAGATTGATGACAGGCTATTGTGTTTCATGTCATTCAAGCCAGATGTAGACTGCCAAGACATTTGCAGCATTGTTTTCTGAAGTTTAATTGTAAACTTAACATTTTACCAGTAGTATTTACAACTTCTAATTGCAGAAAATAGAGCTTACATTGGATTTAGGAAATGCTAATTTCTTTGAAGTAATAATAATATTTAGTACAGCTTTGAAGTTCAATTAGTAAGTAATTCACTCACTTTGTCATTTAGCCATCCAGTACTGTATGCCAGAATTATCAAATAAATGTTACTAAAGAACAAGTTGAGACAAATGGTATCATTATAATTAAACATTATAATTAAAATACCTTGAATATTTTTAACCACACAGTACAGAATACATCTTTCTGAAGGTCTTTTAGTCTCTGGAATTTCTTGTTGAGCCTGTAAGAGCAGATTTCTTGTAACAGCCAAAACTCCTAGCCTAGATTGAGATTATCTGATACAAATTGATATATGGTGGTTTGGTTATCATCTCCAAAATCATAAAAGGTAGACTTTTTTTCTAAATTAAGGAATTTAATATCATTAAACTAAATACAGCCACTGACTTTTAAAACAGTCAACAGAATTTTATATTGTGCTTATTTGATTGCATATTCATATTTTTCCCCTATTTATCTGCTATGATATAAAATAATATAGTTTATATTATGTCTACATACAAATTTTTGGCCTGTCTAGTTTTCCCTTTCAAAATTTCCTTCTCCATCAGAATAATTTAAAAAAATTACATACAATAATTTGATATTGTTTTTTCTATCTACCACCAAGTCACACATTTAAAAACATTGTAGTGCCTCATAATCTCCCCAGATGATAGCTATAAAGCATTGAAACAAATTCCAATTATTTTAAAATTTTATTTATTTGTTTTTTCTAACCTATTAGAAGGAAGTTTCACTCATCTGTTTCAAATATGGATCTTTAAGAATAATCAGTTCACCTTCATGAGTTGTGGTTTGTTTACATTGATAGTAACAGATTTTGAGAAAAGT
The DNA here is from genome assembly GCF_008632895.1 of Mastomys coucha. Taxonomy (NCBI): domain Eukaryota; kingdom Metazoa; phylum Chordata; class Mammalia; order Rodentia; family Muridae; genus Mastomys; species Mastomys coucha. The sequence goes on along the minus strand of NW_022196912.1, from coordinate 110,688,009 downwards.
TGTTTCAATATTATTGCATAAATTTATTCTGCATTTGAAATTTACTAGTATCTGCATGTTTATATTAAAAAATCCTAAAACAAATCTGTTTCCAATTTGTGTAATATGCCAAAGTCTTATATTTCATTCTGTGATAAAGTGTAGATTTCTCATAAAATGGAAAATTCTAGAATTTTATAAGCTTCATAAGATAATAGAAAAATCATTCCACTCAGTAAAAAACTGGGTCAAAGGAGAAGCTCAGTCTCAGAATGTTTTTTCTTGTATTGGATTTATGGTGATTGTGAATGAGATTTACTTTTAAGTTGCCAATGTCTACCTGAATATTTTATTCATAGATAATAAGTCATTTTAAACATCTAGAGACAATTCCTCTCATTCTTTTCCTAAATTGGAATTAATACAGTAAAAGGATAGAAATGACATTTTGATTGCATACACACTAGAAGTTAACAATGGTGTAAAACTTATTGCCACATCCATTCTCTTTTGTTTCTGTGCGTGAGACTAATGAAGTAGCTGTTCCCTGCTACATGTTCCTTCTACACAATGCCTATTATGACCAAGGTTTCACCACTGAGAAACTCTCCTTCTGTATATAAGCCCTGTGAGATACTGAGCAATGCTTCAGATAGGACAATTAACTGTTCTAGTCTACAATTTCCACTATCCATACCTCCAACTCTTTGTAATGTATTCTAAGTAATATCACTGTAAATGTTGTGATTTCTAGGTGTACAAATGACTTTATTTTCAGTATGTTTCAGCAACAGCCAACATCATTCTAGGTCTGATGGTCAATTATTTGATGAAATGTCTTCTCTAGCCTAAAGCTGGTGATTTAATTTTGGATATAGAGTCTTGAAGACTCAAAAAGGGAAACCAAAGTTGAGATGGGATTTAGGTAGGAGTTTGACTTACCTAGTACATATTTGAGAATTTACGGAAACATCATACCTGTTTTTCTGATGGTTTTCCTGGAAAAAAAAAGAATTAAGCAGTCCTACAAGGTTGTTATAGAGTAATGAAATAGACTGGTTTCAGTACACATGATCAAATACTTCTCTGTTCTCTCTACCATATCCTATTATCCTACATATAATAATTCAAATTTTATTTTGGGGGGATTGCTGCACATACCTTAAGTCTCAGCACCTGAGAAGCAAAGGAGGGCAAGTCTCTGTGTTTGAGAGCAGATTGATGTACAGGGTAGGTTTTATGACAGGCAGGGCTATACAGGCAAAACTTGTCTTAAAATTCCCAGTATATGTATACATATGTTTGTGTATATGATGTATATGTATATGTATGTATTAAGTCTTAAGTGTTATTTAAAATCATGGGTATGTAACCATATATAAAAATGTCATAATAAAAAGTCTTATTTTCCTTAACTATTTATTTATTTACTAAGGACTAAAAAAATCTCTAAATTGAATGTTTGACCAATCTCCAATTTAATGAATATGTGTGCTATCAAGGAATAACAAAATCGTTTCTACTGAGTAGATCTGATTATAACTAAACAAAAAGTACAACAGGAGAAAAATGTTATTTCATAGTAATGACCCCATTCATATAAAAATTTGCATTCAAATTGTGGATATAGTATTTATACCTGGTCTTTAAGCTATTTTCATCATCCTTTACATTTACAGCTACCTCATAACCGAGTTAACAAATAAAATGTATAAATACTGAAACAAATGGTAATAAATTTTCTCTTGAGTGATAAGCCATTGATCTACAACTGAGATACAGGGTTTCACATATTTATATTTTCTTTTTTTCTATATTATATTGAAACTACTAATATTGTTATCAGGTAGGAAATTCCATATTGTGAATAATATTTAGTGTTAAGGACTGGAAGGTATACATTTTTTTTTTTATGCATGACATCACTTGTGGATCAAAGTGTATTCTCCCCATTCTCTAATTCAGTGTTTCTCATTCTTCCTAACGGAGCAGCCCCTTTACAGTTCCTCATGTTGTTGTCATTCTGAACCTCAATACTACTCTTGTTGCTACTACATGACTGTAACTTTCCTACTGTTATAAATCATAAGGTAAATATCTGATATGCAACCTCTGTAAAAGCATCTTTTGATACCAAAAGTGTTGCTGCACATACGATGAGAACTACTGCTCTAATTTGTTACCAGGCATCAAATGAACATTACTGAAGAATGTATTATATGGTGAATAAAAATTTTTTTAAAAGTAAAGTCAAATACAATTACATACTACATGAAGGTAGAGACAAGGTCCACAAAGATAACACTGGCAAATGTGAAGAAAGCTAATCAGGAGCTAAAATAAATTATTTTTGTTGTTATTTTTATTTTGTGACTTTAAAAAAAAATAATTTGTCATAAAAATACTTCATGTGTATACTATTTAACTATTGCTCCAAACTAGATATTTAAATTATTGGTGCTAATATGCTTGCAGAAACAGGTGGGTTATTGGCTCTTCAGGATTATTGAAGCAAGGAGTTGAATGAGGTGTGAAATGAAAAAATTAACCCTCACCTCATTCAGAGTCTGACATGATTCTTTTGAGGAACCTGGCAGGGCTTGTGGTAAGTGAAAATCACACAAGTGAATAATAATGGCTCCTGCAGACACAGGGCCCCAATGAGGGCAGCTTGGTGTGCTTTAAGAAGCTCTTTAATTCCCACCCATATGTCAGTACATCTTGTTTACCTCTTTGGCAAGCTAAAGCTTTAATATTAATAATCTTTATTTCAAAGTGAAGTGCTAGGTAATACAGTTACTTGAAAGACTTGAGCTGAATAATACAACCTCACCTCAATTTTAAAAATGTATGAAGGAGAAATAAAGGAATAGAGAGAAATAACTACATGAGGTATTAGTCTTTACAAATAACAGGTTCAGCACTTGGTTATCATTGAAGTCCAAAAGCTTATATTTAGAATAGTGATCTCCAATTGCCTAATAAAAATTTTAGGTCTTTTAGGAAGGAAAATTAAAGATATTAGAAGATGGAAAGATCTCTCATGCTATGGATTGGTAGAATCAACAGTAAAAATGGCCATCCTACCAAAAGTGATCTACAAATTCAGTGCAATCTCCAGTAAAATTCTAACACAACTATTAGCAGACCTTGAAATGACAATTCTCAACTTCAGTCTCTGGATAGGTACAGCAATTTCGAACAATAAAAGAGCTGCTGGGCATATCACCATCTCCACTTTCAAGTTGTACTATTGAGATATGGTAATAAAATATGCACAGTATTGACATCAAAAACAAATCCAATAATCAATAGAATTAAGTTGAATATACAGACTTAAATCTCAGCATATTCAGACATATGACTTTTGATAGTGATGTCAGAAATATACAATTAAAAAGAGAAAAGCAAGTATCTTCAACAAGTTATGTTAGTCAAATTAGATATATGTATGGAAACAAATGCAAAGAGATCCATGTTTATTACCTTACACAAACTCAAATCTAATGGATCAAATATTTCAATATAAAACCAGATACAAAGAACCTCATAGAAAAGAAAGTGGAGAACAACCTTGAATGCACTGGCACAGAAGATGACTTTCTGGACAGAAGACAACAGCACAGGCACTAAGATAAATAAACAATAAATGGAGGCACACTGCATAAGGCAAAGGGAATGATCAACTAAACAAAATGGCAGCCTACTGAATAGAAAAAGAATTCTACCAACTCAAATTCAGATAGAATTTAAACTAATTTTCAAAATACATATAGAACTCAAGAAACTAGATATCAAAAAAGAAAAATAAGTTATCCAATTATAAAAATTAGTTATAGAGCTAAACACGGCATTCTCAATAGATGAATTTCAAATGGCTAAGAAAATTTAAAAGTGTTCACCATCCATGGGCATTTGGGAAATGCCAAGGAAAACTACTTTGAGATTCCATTTTACACATGTCAGAATGGCTAAAATCAATAACCCAAGTGATAAATCATGCTAGTGAGAATACAAAGTAGGAGGAACACTCTTCCATTGTTGGTGGGAGTTCAAAATTGTACATCCACTCTGCAAATGAGTATGATAGTTCCTCAGAAATTTGGGAAATAATCTGCCTCAAGAACCAAACATGACTCTTGAGCTTGCCCAAAAGATTTTATATTCTGACATAATTAAAGTTGCATAAACATGTTCATTTTGGATTTATTAATCATTGCCAGAATCTAGAAATAACCAAGATGTCCCATAATAGAAGAAAAATTAAGCAGAAAAGTGTTACATTTACACAATAGAGTACTACTCAGTTGTTGTTAAAAATGGTATGCAAATTTCAGCAAAATGAATGGAACTAGAAAAAAGTCATCTTGAGTGATGTAACTCAAACCCAGAAAGACAAATATGGTATGAATTTACTTTTAAGTAATAATAGCCTTTAAATAAATGAAAACCAAGTTACAATTCATAGACCCAGGAAGATTCGGTAAAGAGGAGTGTTCTAGGAGATTGGCATACATCTATCTTGGAAAGAGAAATAGAACAGGTTTTATAAGTGGTCTGGGGACCAGTATTGGAACAGATGGGATCAGGTGACAGGGAAAATGCAATGGAGGGAGAAAGTAAGAAGATAAATGGTTGGAATTTGTAGGACTTTGATGGGAGATTTGTGTTTGAACCCTAGTTCCTAATGAAGACTCCTAGTAATTTGTCAATAGGAAATTTCAACCAGCATCTTTTATAGTCAGGAAAGTCTTCCAGTGTCGGAGCTGCATTGTATTCATTGAGTTGTTGGACAAGGGGGTCATGGAAACCCTCAAAGGTCCCAGGCTGTTGCTCAGATCAAAGGTTTCTCTGCACACTTACAGCAGTGCCCTTAGGGCAAAGAAAATGTCCCTAGCAGCACTAAACATGAAGGAGTCAGGATTTTGCCTACATAAAGTCTTCAACCATATGTTCCAGTCTCTATGCTATGGGAAGAAATTTTTCAGGATAACATAAGTTTAATGTTGTCACCAACACATTCAAAAGAACTTTGACCTACAATTTGATATTCTTGTAAAATATGCTATGGCAGTAGTGGCACAGAACTTGTGGGAATAGCCAAATAATGTCTGATTTGACTTAAGGTTAAGAGAATGGACTCATACTTAACCTGATTTTGTAACTAAGAACAAGAGACTAGATGGCTCAAAGACACAGAATAATACTAAACTTGGCTTGTCTAAAAATAATTTATTATTATTATTAGAATTGCTATTACTATTATTAAAATAATTCCTAACGATATTGCACTATGCTCATAGGTCAGTGCCATATCCTGTCATCATCAGAGAGGGTTTATTCAGCAGCTGATAAGAACAGATGTAGAAACCCACAGCCAGAGATTATGAAAAAAGAGAATCTAACTTGAAGGTCTGTATCAAATCCCTCTTTTCAGGGAATTCCACTCGACAAGTTTTAAGGATCAGAGGGGATGGAGGATACCAGGAGAACAACGACCACTAAATCAACTAAGGAAGGTACATATGAGTTCACAGAGATTGAAAGAGCAAGCACTGGCACTACATAGGGCTTCAATAGATCCTCTGAATGTATATTAGAGCTATAATGTAGTATTTTTTATGGGACTCCTAGTGACAATAGGTTGTCTAAATCTGTTGCCTGCTCTTGGGACTCTCTTCCTCCTGTTTGGTTGCTATGTCCAAAATTAATATGAAAGTTTTTGCTTTTTCTTTTGTATTTTATTCTTTCCTATTTGGTCATTATTTCTTAGAAGCATATTATTTTCTAGTAGACATAAATGGAGTAAGTAAAAACAAACAAACAAACAAACAGAAAATCCCTAAACCTCATTATAATATTTGTGGTTTTCTGACTTAAACTTCACCAGGGAGAATGTGCTTATTAACAGCACCATTTTATAAGAAAATCTGGGTTAACAAAAGTCATGCTTTTTCCCAATATTATTATACAAATGAAACACAGAAGCAGCTTGCTGCTCAGGGTTCTAATTAGTAGTGCCTCTTCATCCCTAAAGCACTGGGTTGTAAACTTCTTATGATGTCAAGTCAGACATGGTAGAATACAGATAGGAAAAACTGCAATCATGTCTTTCAACCAAAAATACGAAGCAGAGAGTCAACTAGATGTGGGTCAAAGAGTGTCTTTGAACTCAGAAAATCTGCCTTCTGGGAGGTACTTCCTTCTGTAAGGCTGCACCTGCTACATCTAATCAAGCAGCTCCAACAACTTGAGTCCAGGGATACAGTTGCCTGTGAGCACCTTCCTCTCCCAGGCCCATGTTCCTTGGTACACTAATTAATTATAGGCAACAAAGCAACACAATCAGGTGGACATGTCCTGAAAGCTCTTGAGTTATTCGTATGAATTGACATTTACTCACTTTAACTTTATTTTAGGAGTGGTTATTACTATAATTTTAAGTTGTCTAAGATAGAGGTCATGAACATAGGATGAACTGTTTAACTTTGCTAGCCATGAGTTTTCTAATCTTTATTTAAGAATATTAATATTTTAATCACTAGAGTTTTAAATGGGAATATTAAGAAATTTTCATGATTCTGCATGTTGGATACATTCATCAAACCTCTCAGCAAAGTTAATCATTATGCTTATAACCATGAATAAAGTATAGTAAAAAGTCATGTTTGAAGTTGGTTCACTTGCAAGAAATGTACATAATCCTAGAAAGGAAGATGTTGAGGTCAGTGGGAAAGTGTGTGTGACATAATTTAAAATCTACTATTCTAGTACCAAGAATAAAGCCTGCATTTGTTCCCTATTATATATGGAGAAAATCATGATTTCCTCCAATGTCGAACACAATGCACCTGCTGAATTCTCCTCGAATTCATGCTTCTGGCTTTGGTGTTGCTGGTCTGTATACTGCACTGCTTTAATTTCCTTCTGAACAAAATACACAGGACTTTTTCTGCCAATTCCTCAGCTTTTTTCAACTTAAAGATTACTTAACTAGATAATTCTCTTAACAGAATTATGAACTAATAATATCTGTTGATCATTAGAAAAAAATGCATTTGTTCTAAAATGCTTGTATTTAATAAGTTAAAATACAGAAAATAGGTAAGTGTAAACTAACAAGAATTCAAGTATTCTTTCATGAAATGCTCTAGAAAACATATGAAAAGAAATTAAGAAAACCCTTCATATTTTATGTTAGCAATACAAGAGATGATGGTATGGTGATGAGTATATATTTTCTTTAGCTTACATCATGTATTTATATTATTATTTTTTATTTATTTTCTTTTATTTTTTACACTCCAGAATTCCTTCCTTCCTGGTCTACCCTCCAACTGTTCCAGTTCCTCTCTGTCCCTTGTCTCCATGAGGATATCCCCACAACCCACCACACCAGACCTCTAAACTCTCTGGGGCCAACCTTCTCTTGAGGATTAGGTGCATCTTCCCTGACTGAACCCAGATCCAGCTGTCATCTGCTGTATATGTGTTGGGGGCCATGTATCAGCTGGTGTATGCTGCCTGGTTGGTGGTCAAGTGTCTGAAAGATCTTGGGGGTCCAGGTTAATTGAGACTGCTGGTCCTCCTACAGGGTTGCTCTCACTCTCAGCTTCTTCCAGCTTTTCCCTAATTCAACCACAGGGGTCAGCTGCTTCTGTCCATTGGTTGGGTGCAAATATCTGCATCAAACTCTTTTGGCTGCTTGTTGGGTCTTTCAGAGGGCAGTTATGATTGGTCCCTTTTTGTGAGTGCTCTATAGCCTCAGTAATAGTGTCAGGCCTTGGGTCCTTCCCTTGAGCTAGATCCCATTTTGGGCCTGTTTCTGGACCTTTTTTTCTTCAGACTCTTCAACATTTCTACCCCTGCAGTTCTTTCAGACTGGAACAATTACGGGTCAGAGTTTTGATTGTGGGATAGCAACCCGATGCATCACCTGATATCCTGCCTTTCTGCTGGTGGTGGACTCTACAAGTTGCCTCTCCCCACTCTAGCACATTTCATCTAGGGTCCCTCCCTTTGAGTCCTGAGGGTCTCTCACCTTCCAGGTACTTTCTGAAGGGTCCCTGCAACATCCGACCTTCTGAGGTTTCCTGTTTCCATTCTTTCTACTGGCCCTTAGGATTTCAGTCCTTTTCTTCCACCCAATACCAGATCATCTTTCCCTCTCCCCACCCTATCTCCTTTCCCACCCAGGTTCCTCCCTCCCTCCCTCCCCACTTGTGGTTGCTTTCTTCTCCCTCTCAAGTAGGGCTGAGGCATCTTCACTTGGGCCCTTTAGCTTATTGACCTTTTTGAGTTCTATGAACTCTATCTTGGTTATGTTGTATTTTTTTTTTTTTTTGGCTAAAATCTATGTATTAGTGAAGTTCTAGTTCAAAATTACATACAAAGAGATGTTTTGAGCCCCTTGCTGTCTATGGCAAAAATGTATCATTCCTCAAGCATGCTTTTCCTGGTTACCACATTATTTTCTAAGTCAATATATAATATCACAACACTGCTCCTATCATATTTTAAGTTATATTGCTTATTTCAATTGCTGGTATTATTAATCAAAATTCTTGGATTCTCTGATGTCAGAGATTCTTTTGGCCTAATTCATATAAAAACTCAGAACTCATTAAATAATACTTTGAAAATAAATATGTAAATAAATATTTACCTTACATAGTTTAAAACAAGACAAGATATGATGAAAGGTATTAGTCGCTATAACATGTATTATTTGCTCAACATTTCATTTTGAATTTTCTCTCATAAATATTCTGTAATATAACTTTAAAAAATATAAAGATAGTTAAAACAGAGTATATTGATTTCATTCATTAAAGAAATTAAAATCAGAGATCATTCAGCTTGTAAAGATACTACAATAAGATTGCTAACCAAGCCGGGCGGTGGTGGCGCACGCCTTTAATCCCAGCACTTGGGAGGCAGAGGCAGGCGGATTTCTGAGTTCGAGGCCAGCCTGGTCTACAGAGTGAGTTCCAGGACAGCCAGGGCAACACAGAGAAACCCTGTCTCGAAAAACCAAAAAAAAAAAAAAGATTGCTAACCAAACACTAAACAATTTAAAATTCATAATAAGTGTGATTTTCACTTTATATAGTTTCATTTAGTTATGTCCAACTATTGTCTGAAGATATTAAATAGAAAACTCTGTTATTCGTTCATTAAGTTGTAAATTATTCTGAGTAGTGGGAAAAATATCCTGTCTTACAATTCTGCCTATCCCAGAATGAGAGACATCATTCTGTCTACAGTATCCACAATGCAATAGGCTACACACCACATATTACTGGCCAGAAGTCATCTCATTGATCAGATCAACCCTTATGGCATCTGAATATTCTGCCTCAGTTGCTCCTGTTTTTCATTATAATACCTTCAGAAAACCAAATAGTGATGGTGGCACTTTTGAAAAAATAACTCTAAAGGGGCTCATTAGGTAAAAGATAAATAAGAAATAAATTAAAAGATTAGATTTAATATTAAAATAAAAAATTAGATGGTAACATTACTAAGATATATAGTGAGAAAAACATAACAAAACATATCAAGAAAAGGACACACACATGTTATTCCTGTTACAACTCCTCCAACTAGAAAGGGAAAAAAAGCAAACAAAAAAACAAACCAAACAACAACAACAACAACCTAACAGTGTCCTACTCTATACAGTTTCGGTTTCAGATACCCCTGAGATTTTGAACTGACTTCAATTGCTATTACTATAGGAGACATATTTCATATGAAGGGAAATGAGACTGAAGGGAAAGTCAAATTACATGAGCTTTTCATACCATACCATGTCTACTATAGGTAGTGTTCATTCAAAATGGCCCCTGCCCAGGGTGGTTGACGCTACAATGTGGATACATTAATTCACAGTATACCAGATATGCAAAAGTCATCATGTAAATCTGTGAGAAGAAGGACTTCTCAGAATAACAAGCTCCTTGAGTAAAGTATCTGCTGTTATTAGGGCTTACAGATAAGCAAAAAAACAAGTAAGTACATAATTAAAGAAATCAGAATCAGAGGAGTCTGATAACTTTCTACTTAAAACTTAAGCACCTAGGAAAGGTGTTTGAATTGAGCCTGGGTATGAAGGCCTAAAGAATGGAAGCACCAATTCCCACCCCAAAGAGCATGTGTGGACATAACAAGCTAGAGATGGCGTGTACATTCCCCTTTTTCCTTCTCTCGCCCCATTAAGGCCTTTAAAGTATTATTCTGTCTATATTGACCAGTCCAATGAGTTATTTTCTCAGACTATGGAATCAAATGTCCATGTCCTTAAGACACATGAGCACAGATACATCCAGCATTGATAGTTTACCTAATATTATAATTACCCCTTATCTAAGTCAAATAAAAAGTGGCTGTTCACCAATTTAACAACCAACATTCTTACATTTGCAGATTCAGAAATTATATTTGGTTAGTCCATCCTCAGATCTATTTACTTTAGGTGACAATATTCATAAAGGACATAAGATTATTCCTAAGTATAGAAGAACACTTATATCAACTTGTCAGTCCATTTCCCCCTGGGCAATAGCCTGGAAACTGAACAAGGCTGGGACAGTCATATTGATAAAGACTTTAAAATGAGTTATTATAATAAACCCATTCAACTGTGTATAAAATACAAAATAGAATAATAATTATATGTATTGTCAGAGTCTGCAGTAGAGCTAAAAATAAATGCATGCATATTGTTCCCCAATGCTTTTTGCTACTTTTCTACTGCAACATAAAAACTATTCCTATTTCAGACACTAGAAAAACTGAGTAGAATTGAATGCATGTTTTCGGTATGCATGTTTTTGATGAAGAATTTTCCAAGCATATAAAGGTAAATTTTTGGTTTTGTTATATATACAAGATTTGAAGTTGTAAAAATTTTCTCAAATGCATAAAATATTAAATTGAAAGAATATTGTAAACATTTAGATATAAACTTTGTTAACATTTTATTGCAACTCTTTCATCCTTTTATACACACATTGGATACATAAACTTATATTGTGTAATAAACCTGGATTTTAGCTGGAGATAAATCACTGTATATGTTTATATTAGTTAGTATACCTCTTGTAGGCCCTCTCTCTCTCTCTCATATATAAGTACATAGGTTATATACTTTTAAGGCTTTTTGATGTGATATTAAGTTATACCTGCCATCATTTCCCATAATTATTAATATTGGATAAAATGTCTTCATATATGGGTTAGTGTCATTTTTCTTATTTGTAAAATATAACTTCAAAGATGTAGAAATTTTGTGTTAGTAAAACATGCATATTCTTGCATTTGGAGTTAAATGGAGATATTTGTGTTTTCCAAAATTTATCTTTCAAGCATCATTTTCCTACTTTTCTTGAAACTTACAAAAATATTTCAAGCGGTTATCTTGTAAGAAAATATATGTTTTGCATATACACATTATTTTTGAATTATATTATTGTTATCTGACATTGAGAATTGCCAGTTTCCTCACCCATCATCTAGAACAGAATAGTTGTGATAAAACACTTGCAGACTTCTGGGGTTCATATTGGTATATAGATAGTTGGATTATTTAGACAGATGTTTAAATATGTTGGAAGTGGGGTCCAGTCTGCAAAGGTCAAGTTAATACGTGCTTGTCTTGGAAGCATATGTTTAGTCCAACCCTTAATTTATCTTATTTTCTTTTCTGGCCACCAAAAATGAGCAACAATGCTCTTTCATGCTTCTGTGATGGTGTTATGCCTCGCCACCACAGAGAACAATGTGACTGGTTATCTGTTGTGTGAAATTTTATAAAAGAACCAGCATGTTCCCAGGCTTGTGCAGGCAACTATCTGCCCTGGCTGCTTTGTTGGCCATGTATTAGTGGGCAATAGCAGACAGGGCTTCCAAAACATCTCCACCCAGCTTGCTAAGTTCCCACTGGCAGGTGGTTACTATGCCAGCCCCGTGCTTCAAATCCCCCACAGCATTTGTAATCCACATCTGGCAAACCCACCCTTTGCTGCTATACCTTTCTCTCCTGAACCCAGATGAGCCACAGAAAATGCAACACAAACTTACTTCAGAAACAATGGTAACTCAATCTTGGGGGCACAATAAATAACACCCAATCTTGTAAGCCTTATCAAAATATGATTCCTCTGGTGGCAAATATGTGAGGATCCACCATGATACCGGAAATGTTAGCAGTTACATCTTATGCATATGCTATCCCCAAAAGGACCTAACTTTCTCCTGCTTTCACTTGTCCTCTGTCCAACCTGAAAGTCCCATCTACTTGCTCAATGATTGGCTCCTTTATTCAGTAGGGTATTGGTTCACAAGAAGCCACCTGAGTATGTGACTCATTCCTCATTCCAGACAACCTCTCAGGGGAGAGCAGAATTAACATAAAAAACAATTAGCACACAGACTTCCACAGCAGTTATCTATGGACTAGAATCAGAAAAAGAGGGAGCCAAACTAAATCCTCATAATAAAGTTAACTCCATTGATGAGAAATGCATAATCACTATCAGAAAATCCTATACATGTGTGAAAAAATTATACAGTTGTATAGATATACATATTCACTTATGTTTAACATTTAACATTTGCAGCATTTCATCATAGATCAATCCTGTGCAAAATATTTTTCTTAACTTTCTGAATGAAATACTAAATATTTTCTGTTTAAAAAAAAAAGTCATCAGAAGTATTGTTTCTGAAATAAGGGCAATAAAAATTTCTATGTATTTTCAAATACATAGAATACAAATACAAATACAAATATCTTTTTCAAATATTTGTCAGTCTGTCATTTATTAAATCTACTGATATGAGTTCAGTGTGTCTATATTTAGTCCAAATATGCTTTTTTATTTTTCCCTCCCTTTCCCTTCCTTATATACCAGTCATTTCTGTGAGAGTTCTTCCCAAAGAGAGAGGGTCTCTGGTATATAAGTAAAGGAAATGTTCAACCGCGTTAAAAAAACCTCTCCAATGTGCCCATTTAAAGGAAACAGGAAGAGTTAAGCCAAGATATTTTTTCTAGCCTTCATATGTCTTTATCTAGGTTCTTGGAAGAACAGAGAATTATACTATAGTAAGCTGTGGGTTTTTATTTTCATCAAAAAGGCAAATGTAGAAAGAATGGTACAGATTAAAGAGTTTGTTAGTCTTTCTTCTGAATATTTTATTTTGTTTACAGCTTGAATAACCATGAACTTGTTTACAAACAAGGGAACATAAAAAGTAAATGAGTTTTACTTTTCACATAATTCCCAAGTAGAGATTTAAAAATTAGTAGCATAGATATAGAAATGAACCCTGGCTAAATTTGTGCTTTGTTTCAAAGAGACCTTACTGATGAATTAGCCATTAACAACATTTTTTGTTAAGGCCAACTCTAAAGGAATAAAATATTTTGCATTAAGTTATGTTGAATCTTTTATGCTTACAAAGCTTTAATATCTATTTTTACATCCCATACTTTTATTTTTGACTGCATCTGTCTTTGCTCTTTCAAAACATATTTCAATGGAACATCTCAGAATTTCTTTGCAAAAACTATTTAGAGTATATATGAATGTAATCTAGGTAAGTATCCGAGCTTTGGAGGAATTTCCTAGCAGACTGTATCCTTTTTTGTAACTTCGAGAAGCACTTCTTGAGCTGTGACAAACGTTCCCAATAGTTGTGAGTCCTAAGTGAGACTGTACAATAAGAGGGGCTGGAAGAGTCGCAACCTCAGGAATACTGGAATCCAGGCACACCACAGAGCCAGCCCTACCGTTAGGCTACGGTTTGATGCCTCTTCTTTCTCTGTCCTGAATAATGTGCTATATCAATCAGTTCACAGTCTACATCTTTCATCTTTGTAAAGAGAGACTGAAAGTTAATGTCTGAACAGAATTCATGTTGGTTCTACACATGTTTTTACCGGTACTGAGAAAAATTACTAAAAATAGTACTTTCACTGTTTTTTCTTAAGTGCCTGAATCTGAAAAATCGTCTTTACAATGATTGCTTGATATTTTTCTTCAAATAAGGTAAATTGACTTATATTTTCTTGTATATCATTCAAAGCCTTCTTTTAAATTTAGATTTATCTTCGTTTTTTGAGTATATTGTGGGCAGTTTTCATATTTACATAATACATCAGGGGATTTAGGTTCCTTGCAAATAAATACATGAATAATTAATTATATACTTTGTGTATTGATGTGTGTGCACTCACGTGCATGTGCTTGTGTGTGTGTGTGTGTGTGTATTTTTTATTTGTCTGTATGTGTAAGAGAGAGAGAGAGCACAAACATAAACATATATGCCATAGTGTGCATGTGAAAATTGGAGAGTACTTATTAGGAATTTAGTCCTCTCTTTCTCCCTTGCTGCTGAGTCAATATTGGTCTGATTATACTGCAGCTGCATATTGGAGCTTCAGGACTTATTCTCCTGTGTCTATTTGTCACCTTACCTTAGGACTGTCAATGCTACAGATGCACACATTTGTACCTGCCATTTTATGTGGGTTCTGTGGAATCAAATCCAGCCATCCTGGGCAAGCACTATAAATCAGTATCTATAACCAGGGTCTATAAAAGAGTTAATTTGAGAGTCACTTTTCATCATAGTTCTAAGAGACCAAAATGAATAGTTTTTATAAGTAATTGAATGGTAGTAACAATCAAACCACCATCTTTACCATTTCTGGAAGCAGAAATCTGTGAGTAGAAATTAATTTCTTATAGCTTTCCCATAGGAAAAATAAATAAAATCTGTGGCATCCACAAAATACTGAGAATGCAGAAACTATTTATGAGATATAGATATTAATCAAAGGCACACTTTGATCTGAAAATATTCATTATAACTAGATACCACTAGACAAAATTGTACGTATGTGTATGCAAAACTATGAAAGGGAAGCATACTTCTTAGTGAGCTCTTAATGAAAGAAACGGACGTCAAGGACCCAGCTATGAACAAAGCCAACCTGTACTTGTATTCACATGATTTCCACAGCAGGGAAATAATAAGCCTGGTTCACCTGGGAATTATGACACAAACAATGTAATAGCAGTAAGTGGCCTCCTGTAGTAAGGCCACAAACAATACAAAAGAAAAAACACACATTTTGAAATTAAATAATAATACTTAGTTGCTTATGTTTAAAGCTGTCCTAATATTTTGAAATAGTAACATAAACTTTCTCTTTGGAAAGCTTTCAAGTATAATGGTCTGTGTAAAAAGTGAAATTAACCAGATCTTTGGCTTTCTGAGAAGTAAGTTATTTATACATTCATTCAGTTAAATATCTCTTTTCCATTTTCTCATTTGTTCTCTTATTTTGCTTTATTTCATTTTGAAGCTGCCTCATTTTGCAGCTCAGGCTGACACTGAACTAGATACATACATACTCCAGGAGAGAGGTAAAATCAAGACCCTCCTGCCCTCTGCTTTTAATTGTTCCTTTATTCATTTTCTAACTTCCAAAGTGACTAGTCACTAAAAAGCTAAAGTACTTACTGTAAGTACTTCACTGAGAACTGATGTCATTTTATACAACTATCTGAAAATCCTACTAAACCTAGGAGACAGAATTTTCTGCAGTATATCAAATATGGTGTACTGTGTTGATATTAAACATTGTAGTGTTAACTTTGTGGCCTTAGACAAGTCAGTCCCTTTATAAAAGTGTTCCTTTTTTGAGTAAATGGGAAAAATAAAATAAAATATCAACTCACTTTTTGAATTTCAGAATTAAATTTGACAATGTCTATAGTGCAATGCAAGCTAGCTTAAGAATATACTTGATAAACATTTGCTAACTTCATTATTTATATTACACTAGATATGAATTCTTTTTCCTTTATATATTTATCATTTTAAGTTATTTACTTATTCATTTTACATCCCAGTATCACCTTCTACTTCCCATTACCTCCTCATGTAGATCATTCCCCCATTTATTCCTCATGCTGATTCTCCTTTGAAAAATGGAAGCCCCATCCTACCCCACCCCCTGACTCTAGCTATCACCACCCTTACCTCAGCAACCCCACACATGGCCCTGGTGTATTAAGTCCCTTCAAGACTAGGTGCACCTTCTCCCACTGAGGGCAGACAAGGAAGCCCCATTAGCAGAACTGGATCCATAGGCATGCAGGTAACAGATTTAGAGACACCCCCTTCTCAAGATGTTGGGAGAACCTGTGTGAAGACCAAGCTGCACATCTGATACATATGTACAGGGATCTTAGGTATAGCCCATGCCTGTTTCTTGGTTGGTGGTTCAATCTTTAGGAGCCCCAAATGGTTGAGGTTGTCTCTGTTGGCCTTCCTGTGGAAACCTTGTCCTCTTTGGGTGCTTCAATCTTTCCCCTAACTCTTCCACAACACTCCTCAAGACCCATCTAATGTTTGGCTGTGGGTCTCTGCATCTGTTTCCATTTGCTGCTAAGGGGAACATCTCAGAGGACAGCTATTGTAACCTCCTGTCTGCAAGTATTAATAGAGTATCAATAATAGTGCCAGGGATTGGTTCTTGCCAAGGGAATCAGTCTCAATTTCTGGAAATCATTGGTTGGCCATTCCCTTCATCTCTGTTCTATTGTCTACATTCTGTAGACAAAACACATTTGGGGTTGAAGGATTTTTGGTTGGGTTGCTGTCCTTATCACTCCACTGGAAGTCCTACCTGGCTACTGGAAGTGGCCACTTCAGGATCCATATCACCCACTGATAGTAGTCTCCAGCTAGAGTTGCCCTAGATACTCTATGACCTCCCCCCACTCAAGGTCTTAGTCACATCCTAGAGAGTGCTTCATCCACAGACAATTTCCATTCTATCTATCCTGCTCTCCCTGTAAATTTTCCCCTATTCCCATTCCCGTTCTCTCCCCCTTCCAGTTTCTTCCATGCTTTCACCTCCCATATCCTTTTGATTTTTCTTTCTGTGATAGATTTAAACATCCTATCTTGGGACCTCTGTGTTATTTCACTTCCATGGGTCTGTGGATTAAAGCACAATCATCCTATATTTTATGACAAATATCCACTCATAAGTGAGTACATACCATGCATATACTTTTGGGTCTGGGGTACCTCATTCAGCATGATATTTTCTAGTTCCATACATTTGCTTGCAAAATTCACGATGGCCTTGTTTTTAATAGTGACTAGTAGTCTGTTGTGGAAATGAATAATATTTTATTTATCCATTCTTCAGTTGTAGGGTATATAGGTTGTTTCTGCGTATTACAAATAAAGCTGCAATGAACATACTTGAGCAAGTGTCCTTGTAGGATGCTCGACCAATTCTGGGTATAAACTCTGGAGCGAGTCTTGAAAGTAGAACTATTTCCAATGTTCTGAGAAAATGCCAAACTGATTTTCAGAGTGGCTGACCATGTTTGCTCTCCCACCAGCAATAGAGGAGTGTTTCCCTGGCTCCTCATCCTTGCCAGCGTGGAATATCCCTTGAGTTTTTTATCATAGCCATTCTAACGGGTGTGAGATGGAATCTCAGGGTCATTTAAATTTGCATTGGTCTGTATGTTATTTTTAAATGGGTAATTTGGGTTGGTAGAGACTAACTTCTTAATTTCTTTATGAATTTTGGATATTAGCCTCTGTCAGAAGATTTTTTCCCAATTTGTAGGCTGTCGTTTTGTCCTATTAACAATGACCTTTGCTTTACAAAAGCTTTTCTGGTTCATAAAGTATCATTTATTAATTGTTGATCTTAGTGCCTGAGCTATTGATATTCTGTTCAGGAACTTACTGCTTGTACTGAGAAGTTCAAGGCTCTATCTCATTTTCTGTTCTATTAGATTCAGTATATCTGAATTTATGTTGAGGTCTTTGATGAAGTTGAACTTGGATTTTGTGTAGAGTGATCAATATCAAACTATTTGCATTCTTCTCCATGTAGACATCCAGTTATAACAACGTTATATTTAAAGATGCTCTTCCTTTTATCATGGTATGGTTTTGGTCTTTTTTTTTTTTCAAAAATTAAGTGTCAGTAGGTGGATGGGTTTATTTTGGGGTCTTCCATTCAATTTCATTCATCAATCTGTATGTTTCTATACCTATGCCATGCAGTTTTTATTTCTATTGTTCTGTAGTACAGCTTAAATTCAGGAATATTAATACCACTGGAATTTCTTTTAATGTTCAAAATTATTTTAGATATCCTGGGATTTCTGTCCATATGAAGGTGAGAATGATTCATTTAAGATATGGAAATAATTGTGTTAGAATTTTGACGGGAATTGCATTGAGTCTATAGATTGCTTTTGGTAAGTTGGTCATATTCACTATGCTAGTCTATGAACATGGGAGATCTTTCCATCTTCTGAAATCTTCCCCAATTTACTCTTTGGGTGACTTAAAGTTCTAGTCATACAGACCTTTCCCTTGCTTGGTTAGAGTTGCACCAAGATATTTTGTATTATTTGTTGCTATTGTAAATGATATTGTTTCCTTACCTCTTTCTCAGTCTGTTTATTGTTTGTGTAAAGGATGACTGCTGATTTAATTTTGTTTCCAGCCTCTTTGCTAAAGTTGTTTTTCAGCTCCAGAAGGTTTTTGTTTACCAGCTGCAGAATGACTGAGTAAGGGGAAGAGTGACACCGTTCCTGCCCACAGAGTCTCTGTACTAGGCTGACATTTAACTCAAACCTCTACGTACCTTTGTGTCTTTCTGACATTCTGGCTCATTAGTACAGCTGCCTTTGTTCTTTTAGGTTCATAAAGTCCCTCAAACAATTTGTATTGCATCCTTATATTTTGCATAGTTGAGAAATCTTAATTATATATTCTTGAACTCGTGTATTCAGAGTTCTTTCTCACAGCCTGAAAGGCTTTCCTGAAGATTACAACATTCACTTCCTTTCTGAGGAATACCAGACATACCATGGTATCCTGAACTTGAGCTTCTTCTACTTCTAATGGAGTCATTAACCTTGGCAGGGAGAACCTCTCCAATAACTTTGACAGGGAGAACATTTCCCAAAGGAGGAAACATAAAGTAAATTAATTATATTATTATACAAATAATCTTCATGTCTACAGAAACCATCAACACTCAATGAGGCCCACACCTCAATGGCTTTGTTCCAAGGATGGAATCATGTCACACCATCCCTTCCATAGCCATTCAGGACTCAGCAATGCTTTGCTGAAAACAGACACTTGATAGGGTACATGATGTTTTGACAGAGTATAAATGGAACCTCAAAAACAGTGAGAGGTCATTCCTGCATTGCTAAACCATGCAACTTTTGCTTCTTCATTACTCTTTGTATATCTTCACTGGCATTTGCTGGTCTTCATTGGTCCTCACTTCATAGAGAGAAATGTACCAAAGAATTTCTAGTGGTATTCTGGATAATTCTGGCTTATTAGGGTATAGAGTCACCCCAAATAACTACTTCTAAACAGGTCCACAATACCCTTTTAATTTTAACATTCTTTCTTCCCTACCTCTGGTTAGTAGGTAGAAGGGAGATTGAAGTATTTAAGAACTCTAAATAAAGCAGGTGTTGATAAATCTAAGCCTGCAGAAATCTCCCTGCCAGCTCTTTACTCTCAGGTCTTATCTGCCTTTTTTGCTGAGATGCGTTTCTTGCATACAGCAGGATGATGGGTTCTTTGTTACCCTATGAATTTTATTGTGGAGTAGAGCCCATTGATGTAGAGAGATATTAATAACCAATTATTGTTAATCCCTGTTATTTTGATGTTGGTTGTGGTAGTGTTTGAGTGTGTGTTTCTCTTTTACTGATTTTGATGGTGTGAAATTATTTATTTCTTGCATTTTCTTGAGTATAGTTAGCTTCACTGTGTTAGAGTTTTCCTTCTAGTATCCTATGTAGGGCTGGCTTAGTGGAATATCTTGATTTTCCATCTATGAGGATTGAGTGTCATGCTGGGATGACACTTTGGCTGACATCTGTGGTCTCTTAAGGTCTACAAATCATCCATTCAGGCCCTTCTAAGTTTGAATCTCTGTTGAGAAGTGGGAGAGAGTTCTGATAGGACAGCCTTTATATGTTGCTTGGCCTTTTTCCCTTGCAGTTTTTAATGTTCTGTCTTTGTTCTGTATACTTAGTGTTTTGATTATTGTGTGGCAGGAGGAATTTCTTTTCTGGTCCATTTTTGGTATTCTTTAAGCTTCTTGTATATTTATAGGGATCTCTTTCTTTGGGTTAGAAAAAAAATACTTCCTTGATTTTACTGAATATGTTTTCTGGTCCTTTGAGCTGGGAATCTTCTGTATATGTGTTTGCTTCTCCTTTTAATGCCTTTATCTCTTTGAGTCTATTTTCCTGTATTTCTTTAAGGGATCTATTAATTTCCTCTTTTTTTTTT
>NW_022196912.1:110656664-110661608 GCF_008632895.1 Mastomys coucha | reverse complement strand
ATGCCCTGCAAGTTCCTCTTTAAAAGCCTCTATAATATTTACAACATTGGATTTAAGATCCTCTTCTTGGCTTTCAGTTTCATTAGGATATCCAGTGCTTACTGTAGCAGAATTGTTATTCTCTGCCATATTGCTCTGGCTCTTGTTGATTGTGATCTTATGATGTCTTTTAGGTATCTACTTTCTTTTCTGGTGTTAGATGGATGATCCTGATGACAGCAAGACATTTTGGTAAAGAATGAAGATACTTGGTCCCAACATTGGAGGTCAGGGGAGCCTACTCTGCTGGGTGTGCCTCAGGCTGACACCACTGTCAAGGGATTGGTGGGGCAATTTTTCAAACTGGAAGTTCTTGGGGCCACCACAAGCCTTCAAGGAAGAGCAGGAAGCTCTTGGTTCCTGCAAGGCTCCTAGGTACCAAAGGGGAATACACAGGCAGACAGTGGATATCAAAGGACAGTGTGAAACTCACCTCTGCCAGATGTGCTCCAGAAAGACTCTACTGGGAAGGCATTGGTGGGACAGGGTTTCAATCTGTTTATTCTTGGGGCTAAGCAGGCATCCTCAGGGAAACAGAACACTCTCAGGTTCCTACAAGGTGGCTCAGGATCAAAGGACAAGCACAGATTCAGAGAATGTAGGTCAGCAGACTGTGTAAAACTTTTCTCTGGTCCAGATATGAATACTTCCAGAAACAAATTGTTCTATGGGCATGAAATGGAACACTGCTAAGTCTTCATGAATAGCTTATGAGGGAAATAAAGGTATGGAATCCTGATAACTGTTGGTTTTTCTATGAACAGAAATAATTTTAAAAGTGTCATTTGTCAATTGAGCTCATTCAAATCTTAGCCTAATGATACTTAATTTAGCCATTGATCATTATTAGCTAAGGGTAGACTTCATTGAATCCTGTTTGTAAATGAATCATTAAAGATAGTTTGTCTCTTTGATTTCGTTTTCTAAGAAATTGCAGTCTTACAATTAGTCTTGATTGCTGCACATTGGGACAAAATTTTCATTAAAGAAAATTGAAAAAAGAAGGCATCTTCAATAAATGTTGCTAGTCTAACTGGCTGTCTGCATGTAGAAAAATTAACATAGACCCATATTTGTCATTTGCACAAAGCTTCAAGTCCAAAAGGATCAAGAACCTAAACATAAAAACAGATACACTGAATCTAATAGAAGAGAAAGTATAAAAGAGGCTTGAACTCATTGGCACAAGGGGAAATTTCCAAAACAGAACTCTAATGGCTCATGCTCTAAAATCAAGAATTTATGAATGGGACCTCATGAAACTTGAAAGCTTCTGTAAGGCAAAAGATATAGTCAATAAGACAAATCGGCAACCTACAGATCGGAAAACAATCTTCACTGACCCCACATCCCACAGAGGACTAATATCTAAAATATATAAAGAACTTAAGAAGCTAACCACCAAAAATACCCAACAATCCAGTAAAAATTATAGAACTAAACCTAGAATTCACAACAGAGGAATCTTAAATGTCTGAGAAGCACCTAAAGAAACATTCATATTATCTGTGACTATTGTGAAGGGTATTGTTTCCCTAATTTCTTTCTCAACCTGCTAATCCTATGTGTAGAAGAAGGCCTGGCCAAAAAAAAAAAAAAAAAAAAAAAAAAAAAAAAAAAAAAAAAAAAAACTTCACAAAAGTCACAAATAATATAAAATACCTTGGTGTGACTATAGCTAAGCAAGTAAAAGAACTGTTTGACAAGAACTTTAAATTTCTGAAGAAGGAAATTGAAGAAGATCTCAGAAGATGGAAATATTTCCCATGCTCATGGCAGGATTAATATAGTAAAAGTGGCCATCTTGCCAAAAGCAATCTACAGATTCAATGCAATCCTCCATCAAAATTCCAACTCAGTTATTCACAGACATAGAAAGAACAATTTATAAATTTATCTGGAATAACAAAAAACCTAGGATAGCAAAAACATTCTCAATGATAAAAGAACCTGTGGTGGAATCACCATCCCTGACCTTAAGCTGTACTACAGAGCAATTGTGATAAAAACTGCTTGGTATTGGTACAGTGACAGGCAGGTGGATCAATGGAATAGAAATGAACACCCAGAAATGAACCCACACACGTATGGTCACCTGATCCTTGACAAAGGAGCTAAAATCATCC
Organism: Mastomys coucha; assembly: GCF_008632895.1. Lineage (NCBI taxonomy): Eukaryota > Metazoa > Chordata > Mammalia > Rodentia > Muridae > Mastomys > Mastomys coucha. The sequence continues at coordinate 110,659,443 of NW_022196912.1, read as the reverse complement.
AGTGGGAAAAAAGAGCATTTTCAACTGGTGGTTAGCGTGTACAAGAATGCAAATTGATCCATTCCTACCTACTTGACAAAGCTCAAGTCCAAGTGGATCAAGGATCTCCACATAAGACCAAATGCACTAAAACTAATAGAAAAGAAACTGGTGAAGAGCCTCGAGCATATGGGCATAGGGGAAAGTTTCCTGAACAGAATAATAATAGCTTATACTCTAAGATCAAGAATTGACAAATGGGAACTTATAAAATTACAAAGATTCTGTAAGGCAAAAGACAAGGTCAAAAGATCAAAGTGACAACAAACAAATTGGGAAGAGATCTTTACCAATCCTATATCTGATAGAGGGCTAATATCCAATATATATAAAGAACCTAAGAAACTAGACTCCAAAGAACGAAATAACCCTATAAAAATGGGGTACAGGCTGGGTGGTGGTGGCTCATGCCTTTAATCCCAGTACTTGGGAGGCAGAGGCAGGTGTTTCTCTGAATTTGAGGCCAGCCTGCTCTACAGAGTAAGTTCCAGGACAGCCAGGGCTATACAGAGAAACCCTGTCTCAAAAAAAAAATGGGTACAGAGTTAAACAAAGAATTCTCAACTCACAAATACCGAATGGCTGTGAAGCTCCTAAAGAAGTGTCCAACATCCTTAGTCATCAGGGAAATGCAAATCTAAACAACCCTGAGATTCTACCTCACACCAGTCAGAATGACAAGGATAAAAACCACATGTGACAGCAGATGCTGGAAAGGTTGTGGAGAAAGAGGAACACTCCTTCATTGTTGGTGGGATTGCAAGCTGGAACAACCACTCTGGAAATCAGTTTGGCAGTTCCTCCAGAAATTGGATACAGTACTACCACAGGACCCAGCCATACCACTCCTGGGCATATACACAGAAGATGCTCCAATATGTAATAAAGACACATGTTCCACTATGTTCATAGCAGCCTTATTTATAATAGCCAGAAACTGGAAACAACTCAGATTTCCTCAATAGAGGAATGGATACAGAAAATGTGGTACATTTAAACAATGGAGCTCAGCTATTAAAAACAATGAATTTAGGAAATTCTTAGGGCAATGGGTGGATCTGAACAATATCATCCTGAGTGAAGTAACCCAATCACAAAAGAACACACATGGTATGCACTCTCTGATAAATGGATATTAGCCCATAAGATCAGAATACACAAAGTACAATCCACAAAACACAAGAAACTCAAGAAGAAGGAAGACCAAAGTATGGATACTTTGTTCCTTCTTAAAATGGGGAACAAAATACCCATGGAAGGAGTTTCAGAGACAAACTATGGAGCAGAGACTGAACAAAGTACAATGCAGAGACTGCTTACCTGGGAATCCTTCCCATATTCAATAATCATATCCAGACACTATTGTGGATGCCAGCAAGTGCTGGCTGACAAGAGCCTGTGATAGCTGTCTCCTTAGAGTCTCTGACAGTGCCTGACTAATACAGAATTAGAGGTTCACAGCCATCCATTGGACTGAGTCCAGGGTTCCCAATGAAGGAGCTAGTTAAAGGACCCAAGGAGCTGAAGGGTTTGTAGCCCCTTAGGATGAACAACAATATGAACTATCTAGTACCCTAAGAGGTCCCAGGGACCAACTGCCAACCAAAGAGTACACATGGTGGAACTAATGGCTTCAGTGGTATATGTAGGGTGTCTTAGTCATTCATCAATGGGAGGAGAGGCCCTTGGCTCTGTGAAGGTTCTATGACCCAGTGTAGGAGAATGCTAGGGCCAAGAAGCAGGAGAGGATGGGTTGATGAACAGGATGGGGGGAGGGAACAGTGTTTTGTTTTTGTTTTTGTTTTTTATTTTCTTTTATCTTTTCTGTTTTTTCAGAGTGGGAACTGGAAAAGGAGATATATGACATGTAAATAAAGAAAATATCTAATAAATAAATAAATGGACAAAAGGAAATATTCTAATTCCTTAATGGTCAGAGAAATGCAAATCAAAATGACCCTAAGACTCTTCTTTACACTAATCAGAATGGCTAAGGTCAAAACAGGTGACAGCACATATTGATGAGAGGAATACTCCTCCATTGCTTGTGGGATATTAAACTGGTATTATCACTCTGGAAATTAATCTGTAGGTTCCTTAGAAAATTGGAAATACATCTACCAAAAGACCCAGCAAAACCACTCTTGGCAATATACTCAAAAGATGGCCAACCATGCCACAGGGGCACATGTTCCACTATATTCATGACAGCCATGATTTTGACAGCCAGAAGCTGAAAACAACCTAGATGTCCCACCAGAGAAGAATAGACAAAGAACATGTGGTTCATTTACACAATGGAATACTACTCAGCTATTAAGAATGAGGACAACCTGAGTTTTGCAGGCAAATGGATGGGACTAGAAAATATCATCCTACTGGGAGTAACTGGGACCAGCGGGACCAGGCACACAGGAACTCCGCCAGCACAGTGACTTGGGTTCCTCCAGGTCTGTCTGGGTTAGTGTTCTTAGCAGACCTTGGGCACAAGCTCTGCAGCCAGTCCCACAACTCACAGAGAAAGCCACACTCCCAGGTGATCTAACAAGCCCAGGATCCCAGGATCCCAGAACCACAGAATCACAGAGACAGCTTGACTCTGAGGAGTTCTGATCACAGGAAGGACAGGCTGTGTCCGATTTAGCAAAGGCAGGTAACACTAGAGTTAACCAGGAGGGGCAAGTGTAAGAAAATAAACAACACAAACCAAGGTCACTTGCCATCATCAGAACCCAATTCT
>NW_022196912.1:110644825-110654668 GCF_008632895.1 Mastomys coucha | reverse complement strand
GAGGTAAAATCCTTTGGTGATGTGAGGGTCATTGAAATATAGCCTTATTATAATGAAACCCAATGTCTGAAAATTTTTCTTATTTTGGGCTGTACCACAGTAAGAGCCAGGATTTTAAACTCCACTAAATACAAAACAAACAAAAAGACTTTATATATTCATGTTCATTTAAGAAAATACTAGTAGTGAAGTATTATTTTTAAGTATACAGCTAATATATTTGGAGTTATTTAAAATTTATATTGAGAAAAATGTATTTTCACTATTGCTGTAGATGAGCATCTACACAAGACTGTTAAATTGATTGTTTTATATCAAACAACTTTTATAAAATTTACTTTTATTGTTAAAAATTTTAAGGAAGACGACAAAAAAGGTATTGCAGGTATTGAAGGGGGGTGTCTATGCGAGGAGCAGTGGTACAAAAGGGGAACAAGAATGTGATTCAATTCTATTTAATTAAAATATGTTTTTAAATGTTAACAAATTCAGATAAATTGAAATCATGTAACTTTTCTCATCATAATGCAATAAAAGTTTTAAAAAAATGAAAAGAAAAGAAAATATCATCCTGAGTAAGGTAACGCTGACTCAAAGGACATGCATGGTATGTACTTAATAAGTGGATAATTGGGCAAAAAAATGCAGAATACCCAAAATACTGTTCACAGAACACAAAAAGATCAACAAGCTGAACTGCACTGAGGCATCCTCACTTGGGAGGAAGAATAAACAATCATAAGTGGGAGGGTGTGAGGAACATGGGAGGAAAGTGGACAGGGGAGGCAGGGTGAGGAGAAGAGGTGATGATCAGGTATTGGGTGATCTGAAAAGGAGTGAAATGCTGAGGGTCAGCAGAAACAATGAAAACATGCCACCTCAGGGGTAGGAGTTTGGGGGGACCCTCCAGAGTACACCAGAGACCTGGGAGATGAGAGACTTTCAGGACTCAAAGGAAGGGACATTAGATAAATTGTCTGACAGTACTGAGAGGGAACTTACAGAGCCTCATTCCAGCAGAAAGACAGGGCATCAATGGGGGTGGGGTTTCTATCCCACAGTCAAAACTCTGACCCATAATTGTTTCTGTCTGAAAGAACTACAGGGATGGAAATGGAGAGGAGCCTGAGAAGGTCCAGAAACAAACCCAAAGTGGGATGCAGCTCAAGGGGAGGTCCCAAGGACTGGCACTATTACTGAGGCTATGGAGTACTCACAAAAAGGGATCTATCATAACTGTACTCTGAAAGATCCAACAAAAGAGTCAGATGCAGATATCTACACCCAACCAATGGACAGAAGCTGCTGGCCCCTGTGGCTGAATTAGGGAAAAGCTGAAAGAAGCAGAAAATGAAGGTGACCCTGTATGAGGACCAACAGTCTCAACTAACCTGGATTCTCAAAATTTCTCATACTCAAAGGACATGCATGGTATGTGCTTAATAAGTAGATAATTAGGCAAAAACCTAAGGATAACCAACCAGGCAGAACACATCAGCTGACATGAGGCCCCCAACACATACACATGAGAGGACTGCCAGGTCTGGATTCAGTCAGAGAAGATGCACATAACCCTCAAGATACTGGTGGCCCCGTAGAGTTTAGAGTTCTGGTGAGGTTGGTGGTGAGGACATCCTCATGGAGACAGGGGACAGAGAGGAAGTATGGTGTGTGGAACAGTCAGAGGATGGATCACTGGGAGGGGAATAAAATCTTGAGTATAAAATAAATGAATAAATAAATAAATGGATTAAATTAAAAAAAGAAAATTGAAACTGTGAATTACAGTGAAGAAGGCATACTCTAAAGATGTGTGCATTTAAATATTAGGGTAATTTCTTTCTTACTTTTAGTTTATTTTGGCAATCAAACACACCTTTTATGGGACATTAAACACAGTTACAGATTAGCCAGGCTGTAGAGAAGGAGAATTTGTGTGTATTCCACATCACTGTGCCATAGTCACATGACCATGACATTTCATCTAAATTCAGCCATGTTCCTGAGGTATCTGAATTAAAACAACAAGATATTTTAAAATTGTTTCTATAATTATTCTAAATATGGTTAAGAAAGAAAAGTATCAAAATTTGAGGAATTGTAGAGAGGACATCTCTGGAACCACAAGATGAAGATATAAATATACATCCTAAGAAGAACATTTTACAAATCAGTTAAGTTACTTCATATCCAAACACTGTACAGTGAAGTAGTATCCAACAAATATGTACCAAGTGAGTCAATTAATAATAAATTTGAAACTAAAAGCCAGTCTCAATGGCAGCACTTCTGAAAGATAGCACCATGAGCATCCTCTTTCAAAGTAAGTGGATTCCTGTATTTTTTTAGGAGTTTCTCACAAAGCCTTCCTTCTTATCTCATGTGCAATTCTGGATGACCAGAATCACCCTCTTTAAGCCTGCCTCCTTACAAGGTGGTATTATTTCATTATAATTACCTTTACAGTCCTGGCAAGGGATTCTGCTTAGTTTTCTGAGTTACAATTCCCTCTTGACTCTGTTTAAACTGTCTTTGGATTCATAGGTCTGGAAAATTTAAACAATCCAATTTAATGAAAAACAATTTTCATAGCCATCTGGCAATGGTCTGGGTATTTCTAGAAGTTAACTTTTTGCATATTAAACTTCTAAAAGAAATAATTAAATCAGCTTTTATAATACTCACATGGATACACTCAGCTTTGTATGTTCCAACCAGCCCACTGATTTGTGTATATGTTGCACGTCCTTGGGAGGTTTTGAGTGAAATGGATCATTTATATAAATTATAATCGAAGGGGTATGAGTGCTAAGAAATTTCGAACAGCCTCTTGAGTAAGGTAGATACTTAGAGACCAAGAAATTAATCTCATCTTCTTGGACTTTTTCATCAAGGTAACATTTAAATCAATTAATTATAATTTAGGAAATTTTCAAAGCTAGAATGCTTTCAGAATGCAAACTGTGTTTAGGTAATTACAAAGAAAGTTCTTTCTATTTAAAAAGATATTTTCACAAAGTGGCACCTTATAGGCTCCTTCAATTAGTGACAAATTCTTTCATAGTTGCTCTCAATGACAATGTCAGAATTGTCAAAAGAATTAAACATTCATTGATCAGTACAAATTGAATTTTCTGAGTCACAACTTATTGTCTCTTGGAAACAAAGAAATATGCTATCCTATTTTTCATTTTTTCCTCTAGACTATAATTTACAACTTTGCTAAGTAATATGTTGTTAAGATAAAACTGAAAATATTATAAACATATACAAAACTCCATTAAGTAGAAACTTGTAGTTTGATGAGAGTATTAGTTAAAAGAATTCATTATAACCATTTATATTTTGGCATCACTCTAATAAAATCTAACACAAATAAACATCTAGAAAATATGATAATATCCAAAGCAGCCTCAATTGTTAAATTCCCATAAGACATTCATGGGAAGCAGTGCATGCTGTATCATCATATTCATGACTCTTTGGACTCTTCTTTCCTGATAATTCTGCAATTCTGGATGTGACAATAGGCCATACTACATGTTTATCCATTTCTAACTGTAATTTAAAGCAATAGTTTCTTAAACATTTGATTGAGCTGACAAAACAGTAGTCCTTTAAGGAAGTAGTTAAGCTAATGCAATCAACAAAAATCGATCTAAAGAGGCAATGGCCTTTCACAATAGAAACAAATGTACAGTTTTCAATTATATTATAATGTTCTTCAAATCCTCGTTTTCTTTACATTTATTTAATTTTGTTTTTTATTTTTACCTCTATCCAGCTAATAATCATAGGGAAGCACAAAAGGAGTTTTCTGGCCCTGCAGTTTATCACTTTTATACATCATAATCCTCTCAGTGGAATTATAATCATCTCTGCAGGAATTAAGTGTGATGTCATTTAAGATTATGATATTAAGTGAGAAACAGACAACAGGAACCTGAATATTATTAAGGGCAAACATCTCTGTCATATAAAAACAGATTGTGTACATACAGCAGATCTGTTTTTTAGAATGGGATCAAATTAAATAATAGTAAACAAATGGAGAAAAGTATTACATTTCCGTACATTAAATTTTATGATGATTTTAACTGTAAAGTTTTACTGATCCACTGAAGTCAGATTAATTTGGGGGCATTTAAATGAGAAGGATCACAGATGTACAAATTACTTTATTAGTGATTGTCACACAATTTGACCATATCACGAACAAAAAGCTAATTCTAAAACTCTGACAGAAATTTGTTGAGCAGTTTGACAAAATGCTCTTATCCCATTCCTGCTTCTGAAGCTTCTGGTTGACTGGTTCCTAAGGAGGGTCACAGTACTGGGATTTACAGAGCTCTCAGGAGAGTCTCATATGATGTTAAGATGGAGGATCATTGGCGTGTGCAATGACACTCAAAAGACAGCATTGTTTGAGAAACAGTACTTTCTTATTTTTCCCTACAATCTACTGATAGAATTTCAGAAAAAAATCACAATTTTAAGTTTGGTTTCTTATCATTTTACCAGATGGATGAATCCAATTTCATTATTTAGTTTCAATAAGATTTTATTAATTTTTTTAGAAAAAATTTTGATTCATATGCATGAGAATTTTATCTGCATGTGTGTCTTTCCAACATGAATGTGTATTCCACACAGAAGCCAAAAAAATGGAACTGGATATCCTGGAAATAGACTCACAGGCAACTGAAGTCACAATGTAGGTGCTGGAAATTAAACCTAGTTTCTCTGGAAGTAAAGCAAGTAACCTTAGCTGATGATCCATTTCTCCAGCATCTAGACTCTAATTATAAAAGTCAGATTTAGGTTGAATATAAGTACACATGAGAACCTGGACCATAAAAATAAAGTGTATTAATTAACAAGCAATAAAATGGCAGAATAAAACATAACATGACACAAAAAGGTCATTTGCTAGGAGTATCTGAGAGGGCAAATCATAGAAAAGACAACATGTTTCAACTGTTTTATTATTATAGTTAATTTAAGCATTAGTCATATTTAATGCCAATCTCATAAAAGATATTGAAAAAGAAAAGTCAAAAAGAAAAAAAGAAAGAATGGAAAGAATTTTCTTCCTTGCTGTATGTATGCTGGATGGGTTTCTGTCAACTTGAGACAGCCAGGGTAATCTGGGAATGGGGGTAACCCAAATGACAAAAAGGTCTCCAAATGATCAGACTGTACAGAATTCTTTTCCTAATTATTTTTATTTTTGTCCATTATTTTATTTTATTAATTTTTTGAATATTTTATGGGTTATTTTATTTTCATTTCAAATGTTAATCCCCTTCCCAGTTTCCCCTCCACAAAGCTCCTATCCCCTCTCCAGTCTCCCTGCCTCTATGATGGTGCTCTCCCACCTGCCTACTGACTCCTGTCTCAGTGCCCCAGCATTCCCCTACCCTGGCTCTTCAAGGCTCTACAGGACTAAGGGGCTCCTCTCCCAGTGATTCCAGATAAGGCCATCCTCTGTTACATATCCAGCTGGAGCCATGGGCCCCCCTCCCCCTTGTACTCTTTGGTTAGTGGGTTATTTCCTGAGAGCTTTGGAGGGTCTGGTTGGTTGATAATGTTGTTCTATAAGGTTTGCAACCTATTGGGTTGCAAACTACTTCAGCTCCTTCAATCCTGCCTAACTTCTTCAATGGGGTCCCCGCACTCTGTCCAACTTTTGGCTGCCTTTATCCTTATCTGTACTGGTGATGCTCTGGCTGAGTCTCTCAGGGGACAGCTTTACCAGGCTCCTGTCAGCAAGTACTTGATTATTTTATTTATTTACATTGCAAATGTTGTCCCTCTTCCCAGTCTCCTCTCTGAAAACCACCCACCGCCTCCCCCATCCCCTTATCCTCTAAGAGTCCCCATCCACCCAGTCACCACTCCTACCTCACTCCTATGGCATTCCCTTACTCTTCCATAGGGATACCCTATGCTCAGTCCAATGGTTGGCTGTAAATTTCTTCATCTGTCTTAGTCAGTGCTGGCAAATCCGTCAGAAGACAGCTATTCTAAGCTCCTGTCTGCAAGCACTTCTTGACATTAGTAATAATGTTAGGGTTTGTTGTCTGAGGATGGGAAGGAATCCCAGGTAGTGTAGTCTCTGGATGTTCTTTCCTTTAGTTTCTGCTTTATTTTTTTTGTCCCTGCATTTCCTTTAGACAGGGACAATTCTGGGTTAAAAATTTTGAGATAGGTGAGTGTTCCCTTCCTTCAACTGGGGTCTATGCCTATTTATTGGAGGTGGTCTCTTCAGATTCTCCTTCCACTTTGTTCAGTATTTCAGTTAATGTCATCCCCACTGTGTTCTGGGAGCCTTTTGAATCCCTGGCATCTGGGACTTTCTAGTGCCCCCCCTTACCTGTCCCCCACTACTACAGATTTTAATTCATTCTCCTGGCCCTTTGAACTTTTCTCCTTTCTCTTCCCATAGCTGATCCAGTCCCCCTTTTTTTCTCTTTGCCTCCCTTCTTGCACTCTCCCTTCTCTATACCTCACATGGTTATTTTGCTCCTCCTAAGTGAGATTGAAGCATCCACAATTTGGTCTTTCTTCTTGTTAAGCTTTATATCGTCTGTAAGTTGTATCATGGGTAATCTGAGCATTTGGGCTAATACTCACTTATTAGTACACACAATGTATGTCTTTTTGGGGCTGAGTTACCTCACACACAATGATATTTTCTAGCTCCATCCATTTCCATGAAAAATTTGTGAAGTGTTTAATAGCTGTGAAGTGTAGTATTCCATTGTGTAAATGTACCACATTTTCTGTATCCATTCTTCCATTGAGGAACATCTGGATTTTTTGCCATTTTTCTGGCTATTTTATATATAAGGCTGCTATAAGCATAGTGGAGCAAGTGTTCTTGTTATATATTGGAGCATCCTTTGAGTATATGCCAAGTAGTGGTACAGTTGGGTCTTCATGGGGTACAGAGCTAAGCATAATACTCAGTTGAGAAATTTTCATAGCCTAGAAACATCTAAAGAAATTGTCAGCATTTTTATTCAGCTAGAAAATGCAAATCAAAACAGCCTTGAGATTCCATTCTTACTTCAATCATAACTGCTAATATCAAAAGCTCAGGCAACAGCAGATGCTGGTGAGGATGTGGAGAAAAAGGAAGACTCCTCCATTGCAAGTGGCTTTGCAAACTGGTACAACCTCTTTGGAAATCAATCTGCCAGTACACAATTCTGTAGAGATTTTTTTTGAAATTAGTCATTCATGTAGGAGGTTCCAATCCATTGTAGACAGTGCCACTCCTAGACTGGTGGTTCTAGGTTCTATAAGAAAGCAGGCAGAACAATCTATGTAGAACAAGCCAGTAAGGAGCACCCCTCCATAGCCTCTGCATCAGTTCCTGCCTCCAGCTTCCTGCCAGCATGAGTTCCTGTTCTTAAGGCTTTTGATAATGAATTGTTATCCTACAGGTGAAATAAGCTCTCTCCTCCACAATGTGCTCTTTTGTCATGGTGCTTCATCAAGCAATAGACACCCTAACTAAAATACTTGTGATGTATTGATTAATTGGTTGGTTTTAAATGTGACCAGAATGTATTATATACATAGTTGAAATTGTAAAATATAGGGGTTAACACACCTCAACAGGACAAAAATAAGATAGCAGGTTAATCTATAATTTCATTGTTCTTAGACAGGTTTGCATGGAATTATGTTACTAGATTATAATATCTATATGGAGTAGAAAAATGTGTAAGGAAATGGAACAGTATGATAAAAGATGGTATTGGTCTATGCATCCAGAAGTCACATTGTTTGGCACTATCACAGAAGAGTTTTGATGTTGAACACCATGAATCCACCTTCAGCTAATCAACAGTTTCTTACTGATACTATTTTTATATAGTATGAAATATTAAAGAGTTACAGAAATTTTATTTAAACTGTCCTCTTCCTCCTGCTCTTCCTCCTGCTCCTCCTTCTCTTGCTCCTCTCATCCCATTCATCACAAATGAAGCTTTCTTTCCTTCTCCTCTTCCCAATGGTCTATTTTGCTTCAACATCTTGCACCTCATTGATCCTCATGGTTTATTCAATTGAGCTAGGGCTGGCTAGGCTAATGTTCAGTTCTATGTAAGTCATTCCCTAAGCTTTATGCTTGGTCAAAGATTATGATTTTCTGAGAAGAGAGGATTACAGGTCTTCTAGAGGGTATATAAGTAGATTAGAATCCCTTCTAGAACCCTTAAGTAAGCTCTTAATGATCCTTTTACAAGACAGCAAAGGAAACAAGAATTCCTTGCTGTAGCAATGAACACATAAATCTTTTAGGATGGTAGAACTTAAGAGACAAAGGACTAATATCCTCATGAGAATAAATATCACCACATAAGCTTTTCTCTAGGTCCAGAAACTCGATGAAATTCATAATAGTTCCATCTCTTGACACAAACTTCATAAAGATGAACTATAGGTAATTAAGTACTCACAACTGGAGTGTCTTCTTTAGCCCTTGGGAAAAGGAAGCCTTATCCCTAAGGTTATTCCAACATAGTACACCCATCCAGAACAGGAATATAACAGAACAGATGGGAAAGGTCTATACCAGGAACTCCATGAGATAGCATAAGAGCAAATCTGAATTTCATTCTCTCTCTCTCTCTCTCTCTCTCTCTCTCTCTCTCTCTCTCTCTCTCTCTCTCTCTCCCTCTCTCTCTCTCTCCCTCTCTCTCTCTTTCTCTCTCTCTTTTCTCTCTCTTCTCTTCTCTTTTTGCCTCCTTTCCTCTCCTTCCTCAATATATTTCCTTTCTATGAAAGAACAATAAAAAGAGAACAAATAAATATGCCTAATTATGTGGAGATCATTTTATTTTAGAACAAATAGAACAAGCACGTATTGTCAAAAGTACTTCAAATAAGTAAACACTTGATTTTTCCCCATTTTTATTAGATATTTTCTTTACTTACATGTCATATGATATCTCCTCTCCCAGTTTACCCTCTGAAAAAAAAAGAAAACAAAAAACAACAACAAAAAACCCTGTTCCCTAACCCTTTCCCCTGTTCACCAATCCACATACTTCCTGGCCCTGGCATTCCCCTACATTGGGGCATAGAACCTTCACAGGATCAAGGGTCTCTCCTGCCCTTGATGACTGAATAGGCCATCCTCTGTTATACATATACTGCATATACTGCTGGAGCCATTAGTCCCACCATTTGTACTCTTTGGTTGGTGGTTTAGTCCCTGGGAGCTCTGAGGGTACTAGTTAGTTCATATTGTTGTTCCTCCTAAGGGGCTGCAAACCCTTCAGCTCCTTCTCTCCTTTCTCTAACTCCTTCATTGTAGACCCTGTGCTCAGTCCAATGGATGTCTGTGAGCCCCTACTTCTGTATTAGTTGGGCACTGTCAGAGCCTCTCAGGAGACAGCTATATCAGGCTCCTGTCAGCCAGCACTTGCTGACATCCACAATAGTGTCTGGGTTTGGTGATTGAATATGGGAAGGATTCCCACGTGTGGCAGTCACTGTATTGTCCTTTCAGTCTCTGTTCTATAGTTAGTCTCTGCAACTCCTTCCATGGGTATTTTGTTCCTCATTTTAAGAAGGAACAAAGTATCCACACTTTGGTCTTCCTTCTTCTTGAGTTTCTTGTGGTTTGTGGATTGTACTTTGTGTATTCCAATCTTATGGGCTAATAACCACTTATCAGAGAATGCATACCATGTGTGTTCTTTTGTGGATGTGTTATGTCACTCAGGATGATGTTCTCCAGATCAATCCATTTCCCTAACAATTTCACAAAATCATTGTTTTTAATAGCTGAGTAGTACTCCATTGTGTAAATGTACCACATTTACT
>NW_022196912.1:110638074-110644726 GCF_008632895.1 Mastomys coucha | reverse complement strand
GTTGTTTCCAGTTTCTGGCTATTATAAATAAGGCTGCTATAAACATAGTGGAGCATGTGTCCTTATTATATGTTGGAGAATATTCTGAGTATATGCCCAGGAATGGTATATGGGGGTCTTCGGGTAGTACTATGTCCAATTTCCGGAGGAACTGCCAAACTGATTTCCAGAGTGGTTGTACCAGCTTGCAATCCCACCAGCAATGAAGGAGTGTTCCTTTTTCTCCACAATCTCTCCAACTTGATTTTTTTAAAGTATAGTTTTGAAAACTTCATGTGTCTGTGATATTTAAGAATAATGTTAAAAATCCACAAGATCATTAGTATTGTATAGTGACAAGTAAATTAATGTGGATATGTATGTACCACTAGGCAAGTGGATCTGGGTTGTATAAGTCAGAAAGAGCAAGCTACTAAGCAGTATTCTTCCTCAGTTGCTGTGGCAGTTCCTGCTGCCAGGGTACTGCTTGAAGTTCCTGCCTTGTCTTCCCTCAATCACAAACTTAAATCTGTAAGATAAACAGTTTCCTACCCTAATTTGTTTTGGTCATGAAGTTTATCTTACCAACACAGAGCCAACTGAAAGAGCAATTATCCCAGTAGATAATCTTTACTTTTCCAACATAGATGTCCTCAGTTATAGTATGTTTTATAATAACCTAGCTTTAAAAAGTCATATTTTCATCTATAAGTACTTAATTTACAGACATTAAAAAGTTGACTTTATTCTTCTATTTCACTCATACCAACATAGATGTCCTCAGTTATAATATATTTTATTTTATTTTATTTTTATTTTTATTTGTTTGAGACAAGGTTTCTCTGTGTAGCCCTGACTGTCCTGGAACTTACTCTGTAGACCAGGCTGGCCTCGAACTCAGAAATCTGCCTGCCTCTGCCTCCCAAGTGCTGGGATTAAAGGCGTGCACCACCACCGCCCGGCTATAGTATATTTTATAATAACCTAGCTTAAAAAGTCATATTTTCATCTGTAAGTACTTAATTTACAGACATTAAAAAGTTGACCTTATTCTTTTATTTAACTTGTACCTCAAAATATGCCTTATGCAAATAAAAATAGTGTTTGCTATTAATAAAATAATAAAATAATATTTGCAGAGAAGCTGGTTATTCAAAAGTAGATTTCTGAAAGTATGCCATTCCTTCTGCCCTGTATAACACAACACAGAGACCAACGAACTCATCAATTTACTAATGAAGTGATGTGGAAAACCTCTCTGTTGAGTTCCTTTAGGGATCACAATTAATTATACAACTTGTTTTATTATTTGTTTCATTTGCCTGTATTTTCAAATGAAAGTTGATTTAGATTTTTCTTAAAAATTAACATTGCATATTTCAGTGCACATGGCTACTTTTGTGTTGTAATATTAAGCTACCCACAGTCCAAATATCCCGATGATGGCACAATGGGTAACAAATTTGATACAAAAATAAAACACATCTCAGAAATATCATTAATGATTTAGATTTTATTTAATTTCTACGTTGTAATTATGCTTATATGTTATTGAAGCACTTTCAATATCTTTGTGAATGACACAAAGGCTTTTCAAAATGTATTATCTAGTGTTTAAAACATGACTCATATAATTCAACTGATCATAGCAAATGGTTCTGATGTTGACCAACAAAACTTCAAATGTTTTTTCATAAGACATAGTGCAGTATTGACAATGATTACAGCTATTAGTTCCATGTATAATTGCCAAATAGTCCAAACAAAAATAATTCAAAGGGTACTAAATTGGGTATCACAAAACTATTGAAAGTGGAAACAGAGACTTTCAGTTATAATCAGATTTGGTCTCCTACACTTTAGTATACATAATATAAGAGGTTTACCAGCTACTCTGTTACAGTTAATAATCTCCTGCTTTCCTCTCTACAAACATAAACACACAAAGACACATGATTCTACTATCTCTTTGGTCTTTGAGGTGAAATTGAAATCTATAGCAATAATACATGTATGAACATAAGTTTAATGAAATACATTTCCTATATTTTAAATCAATTTATGAGCATTTGTAAAAATTGTTCCTCAAAGCATGTATTACTAAATACATTTTGCATTATGCTATATTGAGATTGGCAAATTTGTAAACCTTTCTCAAACTCTGTCCATCTCACCAATATTAAAAAATTATGATTAAATGTGATGATTTTCTCAAAGAAAACAATAAAAATATTTGTTTTGATATGAATATTGGGTTAATCATAATGATTTTATAAATCAACCAAATTCTAATTTCAAGCAAAATTTATAATTATAGATATAAAATTATCAATAAAAGTCAACAGGATGACTATACTTAAATGAACATTTATAAAAAAAAAAGAGGAAAGAAAAGTTCTGGAAGATATATTCCTCATTTGTTCTGAGATTTGTGAAGGTAGTCTCTCAGCCGTCTTGCCTTTACTCAATCTTCTCTGGTCTGTTCATAGACTCTATGAACATGACCAAAGGACAAGACCAAAGGACAAGGCTCAGAGTCATATGTACTTAACTCTGGAAAGCCTGTGTCTTAGCAGGTGGTCCCTGCCATATCCAAGCTCCTATAAGCAGGCCAGGGAATGAAGCCTGGGAAATCCCAGGGTTATGCTATTTCTGCTTTGCCAGCACAGTTTTCAGTTCCAAGGGTCATGTTACTTTTCAATTCTGCTAAATCTATTAGCTTCATGGGAATATGGTCTGATATAGTGCTGAATGTTCTGTCCTTGGTGTTCTGGAAACAGCAGAAAAATTAGCTTTGGCTTTAGCTGAATTCCATCTCTAAGCAGCCAGGAAACCATAGCTCACATTAGAGGACAAATGAGTATTTAATTTATACTATAATACAGTCCTATCTCCCTGTGATTTCATCCTTTTCAATACTTTTCTCCTCAGATATACTGACACGAGTCAGATTTTTAGAATAAAAAGAAAAGAATATATTAAGTTTAAGCTGCCAAAGCACAGACAAGAAATATAATTGAGAATTACTGATTTTAAAAATACACAGAGGGATTGACGGTTTATGTCTGTTACATAATACAAACATTTTGCATATCCTATTACTGCAGTGTCTTAACAGCTTGAAAATTCACTCTGGCATTTTGCACTATCATTGCGACTAACTATATGATGATAGCAGACTCTTGAAATCAGATCCCTCTGATAACTTATTTTCTTCTGCAATAGCACAATAAATAACTTTCTCATTCAGTCATTCATAACACTTTATGACCATAGAGATAAACAGCCACATTTGTTAAACAAGCACTGTTGTATAGAACTCATGTTTTCTTTTTATCTCTTTGACATATACTGTAGCATGGATGTATTTATGAATCAACTATTTAAGGATGCTGGGAAAATTGTTATGGATTTGTGTAAGCTCTAAGAGGACTGTTTTCATATCAATTTCTGTATCAGAAGCTTGTTTTGAATTTGAAGAGTAAACTTTATGAAGAGTCTTTTATTTTACTAACACAAAATGCTCTAAAAAACGGTAGGTACTTCAACCAGCAATTTCACAATGTGATTTTTTTTAAAAGACAGAGTTTCTCTGTGAAGACAATGGCTGTGCTGAGACTTCCTACTCTGTAGAACAGGCTAACCTCAAACTCAGAGATCCACCTAACTCTGCCTACTGGGTGCTGGGGTAACACTATCATCTGGCACCGAATGTGACTTTTTTAAAAAAAGAAATTGGTTTAAGGTGATGATTGTGAAAGTAAAAATTATCATTTTAATATTGTTTTAAGGCAGATAATTTTATGATTACATTAATTGAATTAATATAAATACTTAAAAATAGCTGAAGAAGATTCATAGCGATATTGCATTTAAAAATCCACTTTCTGAAATGAAAGTTATCCTAACTATAACTGTAGGAGCTGCAAGATCATCAGAGTAAAGAGCTCACAGCAAGGCCTGATAATCTATGCTTGATCTCTGGAAAAATCGCAACAAGCAACCTGGGGTAGCAATCATCTACAACCCCAGCATTGGTATACAGAGATGTAGACAGAGAAAGAGCAATATGGCAGGATCTTGCTGATTTGATAACCTTTTTTAAGGAGTGGGGAAATAACAGTCTGTATCTCAGAATCAAGATGGAAGAAAACAACATTTCCTCTCAAAGAACAGCTTTGACAGCACAGGATAAACAGAGGCAGGCAGGCAGCAAAAAGGGTATGACATCCACTATTGGGCCAATAGAGGCTAACTTCTCTGGCTTGAGCTTACTTATGTCTTGTGCATGTAACCACAAGTATTGTGTTCATATGTATTCCTGCCTTTTTGTGTTTGAATGCCTTCTAGAATAGAGCACAGTCAATTGCAAATATATTCTAAAGGGTTTTAAATATTGTTTTCTAATGTTGGGATTGATTCTAATTCTTTGAATTAATCTGGGCACCAAAATCAAGAACCTGCATGTTCAAATGCTGAAGGTTCTTATCACCAATTGGTTTTTGATTGATCAACAAAGAATCAATGGCCAATGGCTGGGCAGGTTGACTTAGGTGGGACCTTTGGATTTCGCAGGGCTAGGAACTGTAAAGAAGAAAAAAATCACCATGATTTAGAGAGAGAGACAGATCAAATTTAGCTGCAGAAGGAAAGTCATCCAAAATAAGTGATGTAGGTGAAAATGAATGTAGGTGAGAAGGAATACGGGCCATAAAAGGGCTGCCCAGAAGCATCTTGAACAGCAAGGAATAGGGAGACACCCAGGAGTCAAGGCAACAAAGATAAAATATGGAATTAGACGTGGTTAAGCCAGGATTACAGGACAGAAATGTGTTCAAGCCATGGGGAGAATTTGAACTGCCCAGTTTTGAGCTAGTCTAGGCATTTTAAAATTAACTGTAATGGTGTGTGTTTGTGTGTGTATGTGTGTGTGTGTGTGTGTGTGGTGTGTATGTATTTGTGTGTGTGTGTGTGTGTGTGTGTGTGTGTGTGTGTGTGTGTATGTTCCATTTGCAAATACAGAGAGCTCCTGGACAGGTGCTTGCATACAACCCACCAGTAGCCAAAGTGGTGTAGACCCTTATTCCTACAAGAGAGAAATTTAATAGTTCTGCATAAAGTTAGGTTTCAATTCTGTTCAGGATTACTTTTAAAGTCAACACTGTGAAGTATTAATCACAAAGATACTGAAAAATCAACATATCTACCCTTACTGTCTAAAAATAGTGTAAGGGATAACTATCCATTTTAGAAATAAAGGAATAAAAGTCAGTGTTGGAAAGCTAGAGCATCGGAATGGGTGTAGAATGAGCCAGAAAATGGGGAGGTAGAGAATAATTCTCAATCATTTCTGATTTCCAGAGTGGTTATATCAGCTTTGAGTCCCACCAGCGATGAAGAAGTGTTCCTCTTTCTCCACAACCTCTTTAGCATCTGCTGTCACCTGAGCTTTTGATCTTAGCCATTCTGACTGGTGTGCAGTGGAATCTCAGGGTTGTTTTAATTTGCATTTCCCTGATGATTAAGGATGTTGAACATTTCTTTAGACGCTTCTCAGCCATTTGGTATTCCTCAGTTGAGAATTCTTTGTTTTGCTCTGTACCTCATGTTTTAATAGGGTTATTTGATTCTCTGGAGTCTAACTTCTTGAGTTGTTTGTGTATATTGGATATTAGCCCTCTATCGGATATAGGATTGGTAAAGATCTTTTCTCAATTTGTGGTGGCCATTTTGTCCTATTGACAGTGTCTTTTGCCTTACAGAAGCTTTGTAATTTTATGTGGTCCCATTTGTCAATACTTGATCTTAGAGCATAAGCTATTGGTGTTCTGTTCAGGAAATTTTCCCCTGTGCCCATGTGCTCAAGGCTCTTTCCCACTTTCTTTTCTATTTGTTTCAGTGTATCTGGTTTTATATGGAGGTCCTTAATCCACTTGGACTTGAGCTTTGTACAAGGAGATAGGAATGGATCAATTTGCATTTTTCTACATGCTGACCACCAGTTGAGCCAGCACCATCTGTTAAAAATGCTGTCTTTTTTCCACTGGATGGTTATAGATATTTTGTCAAAGATCAAGTGACCATAGGTGTGTGGGTTCATTTCTGGGTGTTCAATTCTGTTCCATTGATCTACCTGCCTGTCACTGTACCAATACCATGCAGTTTTTATCACAATTGCTCTGTAGTACAGCTTAAGGTCAGCGATGGTGATTCCACCAGAGGTTCTTTTATCATTGAGAACAGTTTTTGCTATCCTAGGTTTTTTGTTATTCCAGATGATTATGCAAATTGCTCTTTCTAAGTCTGTGAAGAATTGATTTGGAATTTTGATGGGGATTGCATTGAATCTATAGATTGCTTTTGGCAAGATGTCCATTTTTACTTTATTAATCCTGCAAATCCATGAGCATGGGAGATCTTTCCATCTTCTGAGATCTTCTTTGATTTTCTTTTTCAAAGACTTGAAGTTCTTGTCTTACAGATCTTTTACTTTCTTAGCTAGAGTCACATCAAGGTATTTTATATTATTTGTGACTATTGTGAAGGGTATTATTTCCCTAATTTCTTTCTCAGCCTGTTTATCCTTTGTGTTTGGAAAAATCTTTAGATACCTTCCCCTTTTATTGTCTGAAGACTATAAGTCTCAAATTCTTTCTTTTTTTTTTTTTTTTTT
>NW_022196912.1:110630133-110637951 GCF_008632895.1 Mastomys coucha | reverse complement strand
CACTCTGTAGACCAGGCTGGCCTTGAACTTAGAAATCTGCCTGCCTCTGCCTTCCAAGTGCTGGGATTTAGGTGTGCACCACCACCGCCCGCAAAGATTTATTTATTATTATATGTAAGTACACTTCAGAGTCATTAGAAGAGGGCATCAGATCTCATTATGGGTGGTTGTGAGCCACTAAGTGGTTGCTGGGATTTGAACTCAGTACCTTCAGAAGGGCAGTCAGTGATCTTAACCGCTGAGCCATCTCTCCAGCCCAGTCTCAAATTATTTCAATTCTCTCTGTGTCTCTCTTGTGCTCTCTCTCTCTCTCTCTCCCTCCCTTCCCCATCTGTGATGTGTATGTTTTTCTATGATATATATATACATACATATATATATATATATATATATATATATATATATATATATATGAGTAAAGTTAGAGAAAACAGTTGGTATTCTTTGCTCTCCCTTTCTGTCTCTCTCGACTGTAGGGATTGCAGGTATGAAGTTCTTAAGACTTGCCATGTAGTGCTTTTATACCTGAGCATCTCACTAGTCCTGATGATCACATTTTAAAACCCAAATTCTTAGTGTTTCTTTTAAAGCTTTTCTATGTGCTCTTCTTTCTTATAGCCTTGGCAGTCTTAAAGCAATCACAAGGAGGGAGAGAGGAAACTTCTTGGAAAGGAAAAGGGACAGGGTGGAAAAGAGGGGAGTATTATCTGGTATTGGCTGGGGGAAAAGGACTGAAGCCCTGAGAGCCAGTAGGAAGAATGGAAACAGGTAACCTAATGATGGTGTTTGGAGATCTGCTGGGGTGAGGGGTTGAGGGGTAGAGACATCCGTGTGGAGATATGGCAGTGGGGAGGAGGTATGAGGTAAAGAGAAGTCACAGTATGGACCAGGAAGGCAATAAAATCTGGAGTGTAAAAAAAAAATTAAATAAAAATTTAAAAATAATAAGATAAACCAAAGATGTGGGGTTTTGCCTGATCTTTGTAAATGATGTGCAGTATTTGTTGTTATAAAACTTGAACACTCATCTGAGTAGCACAAATGTATCTTTCCAATAAGAGTTAATTCTAGTCCCCTAGAAAGTTACTAAATACCTATGCTTAATGGGTGTGCACTTATTTGATGTTTATGAACTATCTTTTTTGGGCAATAGTTAATCCTATTCTAAAAGTTAAAAAATCATCAGCTGTTAATTATTAAGTATCTTCATAGTCAACATTCAAATATGATAATGTGTTATCTCACCCAGAATTACTTATCAGTAAGATTTAATGAGGAAAATACTCATCAGCTCTGCTCATTCAGCTCATGGATGTTGTTTCCAAATTGTCAAAGAATGAAGTCATGGTGCTGGCATTTTCCTGAGCACAGAAGTGAACTCTGAACTCTGAACTCTGATAGGTTGGCTTTTTCTCCACTGGACATGAGAGATCTTGAAAGGAGACAGGAATCTCATGTGCAGAGGAAACACCCCTTTCTTCCCTACAATTATCTATCTTCCTTTGTATCTTAATATTTATGTCAGTATATTACATTTATTAGGAATCTTGACAAACCTCTAATGTCTAACATGACTCAATCTACTTTGATGAAAGTAACAATAAAAGGTGAAATTTTGAATGGTTAGTAAATTATTAATATTTATACAAAGTGTTCATTTTCTAATAAAATAAAACAATAAATTATTATTTCTTATTTTACCTAAAGACTAGAAGAAAAAAATTATTCCATTTTAATTTATACTACTTTAGTTTTTAAACAGCTATTAGGCTTATACAGCTTTAAACAGTAAAATTAGTGTTAATAATTATATCATTAAATTAAAACTGATAACCAATAAATACAATATCATATTTCAAAATTTTGATATTATAATTAATTGACATTATAAAACCATCATCTAGAATTTAACATTAATATACTAAGAAATGTTTACACACAATACATTTTTATATAACATATCAAAATACATTACTCATACCATAATATTTAAACATATCTAGCTGTAGATAAAAAATTTTAAAGGAATGTTTTGCTGTATTAGTTGATTCATTTTGACAATTAATATGGCTCAGTGTCAAGAGATGTGAAAACTTCACCATTTCTATGAAACACATGAAATATATTCCTATACTTTCACATTAACGAGCACTGAAAAGTCTAAATACATTTTCTCCTCTTTTGGTTGAGGGCACAATTTGATATACCAAACAGTGCCCATGTTTTAGAAGTTATAGTGACATACCATTAGGAGGAAAGAAAAAGCTTTAATTGGTTAATAGCCATGAGCACATAACTTTTCCTGTTCTTATCAACATGTGAGACATGAGTGGATTTTAATACTAAAGAGTATTACACAAACAAACACATGCTTTATCATTATTCCATAAAAACTGACCTCTAATATTTTGGTATGTTAGGGTATATTTAGAGCAAATATTTATAAGATTTCGTTAATACTTCCTTGCCAAAATCTAGGATGTAGTTTAGGTTTCCATTGTATTTTGTGTATTTTATTAAATTGGCAAAGTAACAATCTACGACCAACAAGCTGCTGGACCCTAGGCCATGAGTCATGGAAACTCATACAGGTATAAGGATGAATGCCTAAGAGAATATGTGGTACATTTACATAATGGAATTCTATTCAGCTATGAAAAGCAAGGATATCATGAATTTCTCAGAAAAATGGATAGAACTAGATTATATCATTTGGAGTGAGGTAACCCTGATCCAAAAGGACTATTTCTAATGTTCTGAGAAACCACCAGATTGATTTCCAGAGTGATTTTACAAGTTTCCAATCCAAATAATATAAAATATCTTGGTGTAACTCTAACCAAAAGAGTGAAAGACCTGTATGACAAGAACTCCAAGTCCCTGAGGAAGGAAACTGAAGGAAATATTGTAAGATGGATAGATCTTCCTTGCTCATGTATCAGTAAGATTAACATAGTGAAAATGTCTATCTTATAAAAAGCAGTCTACAGATTCAGTGCTATTCCCATCAAAATTCCAACACAATTATCCACAGATCTTGAAAGAGTTTCTTAATTTTTTTTTTTTTACATTATATTCTCTGGTCTTTTATTTGTTTATTTTTTTTACACTCCAGATATTTTCATCCCCCCTTATCTACCTTCCAACTGTTCCATACCCCATATCTCCTCCCCACCCCCATGTCTCCACAAGGATATCCCTGCCACCCACCACTCACCCAATAAGACCTATAAACTTCCTGGTGCCCCCAGTCTCTTGAGGGTTTGGTGACTCGTCTCTGACTGAACCCAGATCCAGCAGTCCTCTGCTGTATATGTGTTGAGGACCTCATATCAGCTGGTGTATGCTACCTGGTTGGTAATCCAGTGTCTGAGAGATGTAAGGGGTCCAGGTTAATTGACACTCCTGGTAGTCCTACAGGGACATCATCCTCCTGAGCTTTTCCCAACCTTTCGCTAACACAACCACAGTAGCTTCTGTCCATGGGTAGGGTGCAAATATCTGCATCTTACTCTTTTTGCTGCTTATTGGGTCTTCTTGTGTGCAGTCATGAGAGGTCACTTTTTGTGAGAACTCCATAGCCTCATTAATAGTATCAGGCCTCGTGATCTCCCCTTGAGCTGGATCCCACTTTGGGCCTGTTGCTGGAAATTCATTCCCTCAGAATCCTCTACATTTTCATCCCTGTAATTCTTTCAGAAGGGAACAATTATGGGTCAGAGGTGTGACTATAGGATGGCAAACCCCTCCCTCAATTGATGCCTGGTCTTCCTACTGGATGTAGGCTCTATGAGTTCCCACTACCTACTGCTGGGTATTTCATCTAAGGTCCCTCCCTTTGAGTCATGAGAGTCTGTCATCTCCCAGATCTCTGGTACATTCTGGAGGGTCCCCCAACCTCCTACCTCCTGAGGTTACATATTTTCATTCTTTCTGGGGGCCCTCAGGGCTTCACTCCTTTTCCCTTACCCAGTACCATGTAAGGTTCCCCTCTACCCCCCATGCCCCATTCACTTTCCCTCCCTACGTGTGATTGCTTTCTTCTCCCTCCCAAGTAGCACTGAGAAGTCCTCACTTGGGCCTTCAACATATTGACCTGCTTGAGTTCTGTGGACTGTATTTTGGGTATTCCATAATTTTCTTTCTTTTTCTTTCTTTCATTCATTCATTCATTCTTTCTTTCTTTCTTTCTTCTTTCCTTCCTTCCTTTCTTTTTTTTTTGGTTAATAATCAATTAATACTGAGTATACAGCATGTACATCTTTTGGGGTCTGAGTTATCTCATTCAGAATGATATTTTCTAGTTCTATCCACTTGCCTGCAAAACTCAGGATGTCCTCATACTTAATAGCTGAGTCATATTCCATTGTTTTTACTAAAATGTCTATTTTTACTATATTATTTCTGCTATTTTTACTATATTATTACTTCAGGGGTCCAGGTTAATTGACACTCCTGGTAGTCCTACAGGGTCATCATCCTCCAGAAGCATGAGAGATCTCTGCATTTTCTGAAATCTTCTTTAATTTTTTTCATGAGAGACTTGAAGTTATTGTCATACAGGTCTTTCACTTGTTTGCTTAGAGTTATTCCAAGATATTTTAAGAGGAGAAGATGGCGGGAAATAATCATACTCAGGGCCGAAATCAACAAAATAGAACCAAAGAGAGAGTGAGTTTCTAAGACCAGAGCAGCCAGCCAGGATGCACAGGCCCCATGAGTCTTAGTTGACTTGCAGGGCAGCAGGGACAGGACAAGCTCTAGTCAGAGACACTAAGAACATCTAACACCAAAAATCAAGAGATGGCAAAAGGCAAATGCAAGAATCATACCAACAGAAACCAAGACTACTTGGCTTCATCAGAACGTAGTACTCCCATTGAAGCAAGTCCTGGATATCCCAAAACACCAGAAAAGCAAGAATTGGATCTAAAATCATATCTCACAATGCTGATAGAGGAACTTAAGAAGGACATGAATAACTCCCTTAAAGAAATACAGGAGAATACAGGTAAAGAGGTACAAGCCCTTAAAGAGGAAACAAAAAAAAATCCCATAAAGAATTACAGGAGATCACAAGTAAACAAGTAGAAACACTTAAAGAGCAAACTCAAAAATCCCTTAAGGAATTGCAGGAAAACACAAAAGAACAGGTGAAGGAATTGAGTAAAACCATGCAGGACCTAAAAATGGAAGTCGAAACAATAAAGAAATCACAAAAAGAGACAACTCTGGAATTAGAAATCTTAGGAAAGAAGTCAGGAAACATAGATGCAAGCATCACAAACAGAATACAAGATATAGAAAAGAGAATCTCAGGGGGAGAAGATAACATAGACAACATTGAAAGAACAGTGAAAGAAAATGCAAAAAGCATAAAGGCCCTAACCCAAAATATCCAGGAAATCCAGGACACAATGAAAAGACCAAATCTAAGGATAATAGGTATAGAAGAGAGTAAAGACCTCCAACTTAAAGGGCCAGTAAATATCTTCAACAAACTTATACATGAAAACTTCCCTAACCTAAAGAAAGAGAGGCCCGCGAACATACAAGAAGCCTACAGAACTCCAAATACACTGTAACACAAAAGAAATTCCTCCTGTCACATAATAGTCAAAGCACCAAATGCACAAAACAAAGAAAGAATACTAAAAGCAGTAAGGGAAAAAGGTCAAGGAACTTATAAAGGCAGGCCTATCAGAATTACACCAGACTTCTCACCAAAGACTATGAAAGCTAGAACATCTTGGATAGATGTCATACAGAACCTAAGAGAACACGAAGTCAGCCCCGACTACTATACCCAGCAAAACTCTCAATCATCATAGATGGAGAAACCAAAGTAATCAGTGACAAAACCAAATTCACACAATATATTTCCACAAATCCAGCCCTTCAAAGAGTAATAAATGGAAAACTCCAACACAAGAAAGGGAACTACATCCCTGAAAAAGAAAAAATGTAATCTTCCAACAAAACTAAAAGAAGATAGACACATGAATGGAATGCCAGCTCTAACTACAAAAATAACAGGAAGCAAAAATTACTTTTTCTTAATATCTATTAATATCAATGGACTCAATTTTCCAATAAAAAGAAATAGACTTTCAGATTGGGTAAACAAACAGGACCCAACATTTTGCTGCATACAGGAAACCCACCTCAGTGACAAAGACAGACACTACCTCAGAATAAAAGGCTGGAAAACAATTCTCCAAGCCAATGGCCCCAAGAAAAAAGCTGGAGTAACCATTCTAATATCGAATAAAATTGACATTCACCCTAAAGTGATCCAAAAAGATAAGGAGGGACACTTCATATTCATCAAAGGTAAGAACAACCAAGATGAACTCTCAATTCTGAACCTCTATGCTCCAAATGCAAGGGCATCTACATTCATAAAAGAAACTTTACTAAAGCTCAAAGCACACATTACACAGCACACAATAGTAGTGGGAGATTTCAATACCCCACTCTCTGCAATGAAAAGATCATGGAAACAGAAACTAAACAAGGAAACAGTAAGACTAACAGAAGTTACGAAATAGATGGATTTAACAGATATCTATAGAACTTTTTATCCTAAAACCAAAGGATATACCTTCTTCTCAGCACATCATGGTACCTTCTCCAAAATTGACCATATAATTGGTCACTCTTCAGGCCTCAACAGATACAAGAAGATTGAAATAATTCCTTGTATCCTATCAGATCACCATGGACTAAGGATGCTCCTCAATAACAACATAAACAATAGAATGCCCACATACACGTGGAAGCTTAACAACACTCTAATCAATGATAATTTGGTCAAGGAAGGAATAAAGAAAGAAAATTAAAGACTTTCTAGAGGTTAATGAAAATGAAACCACAACATACCCAAACTTTTGGGACACAATGAAAGCAGTCCTAAGAGGAAAACTCATAGCTTTAAGTGCCTCCAAAAAGAAACTGGAAAGAGCATACACCTGCAATTTGACAGCACACCTTAAGGTGCTAGAACAAAAAGAAGCATATTCACCCAAGAGGAGTCAAAGGCAGGAAATAATCAAACTCAGTGCAGAAATCAACTAACTAGAAACAAAAAGAACAATACAAAGAATTAACCAAACCAGGAGCTGGTTCTTTGAGAAAGTCAACAAAATAGATAAACCATTAGCCAGACTATCTAGAGGGCACAGAGATAGTATCCTAATTAACAAGATCAGAAATGATAAAAGAGACATAACAACAGAAACTGAGGAAATCTAGAAAATCATGAGAACCTACTACAAAAGCCTATACTCAATAAAACTGGAAAACCTGGATGAAATAGACAATTTTCTAAACAGAAACAAGGTACCAAAGTTAAATCAAGATAAGATCAATGATCTAAACAGTCCCATATCTGCTAAGGAAATAGAAACAGTCATTAATAGTCTCCCAACCAAACAAAGCTCAGGACCAGATGGGTTTAGTGCATAGTTTTATCAAACCTTCAAAGAAGACCTAATACCAATACTCCTCAAACTATTCAACAAAATAGAAATTGAAGGCACTCTACCCAATTCGTTCTATGAAGCCACAATTACTCTTATACCTAAACCACACAAAGCCCTAACGAAGAAAGAAAACTTCAGACCGATTTCCCTTATGAATGTCGATGCAAAGATACTCAATAAAATTATTGCAACCTGAATCAAAGAACACATCAAGACAATCATCCTCCATGATCAAGTAGGCTTCATCCCAGGGATGCTGGGATGGCTCAATATATGGAAATCCATCAACGTAATTCAGTACATAAACAAACTCAAGGACAAAAACCATATGATC
>NW_022196912.1:110624450-110628653 GCF_008632895.1 Mastomys coucha | reverse complement strand
AACTCAAGAAGTTAGACTCCAGAGAACCAAATAACCCCATTAAAAAATGGGGTACAGAGCTGAACAATATAGTACACGAACTACCAGCTAGAACAATAAGACAACAAAAAGAGATCAAGTTGATTTAAATTTGCAACATAGAAATAAATGTATCACTATTTACAGATGATATGATAGTATACATAAGCAACACCAAAAAGTCTACCAGAGAACTTCTCCAGCTGATAAAGAACTTCAGCAAAGTGACCTGATATAAAAATAACTCAAATAAATCCGTATCCTTCTTTTATACAAATGATAAAAAGGCTGAGAAAGAAATTAGGGGAATAACTCCCTTCAAAATAGCCATAAATAATATAAAATGTCTAGGGTTGCTTTAATCTTAAAGCAGCAGTCCAGTGAAGAAAACTGTCTAGTTGCAACAAATAGGTTCAGTAATACTATGCCTGATTGGTAGATGATATTTTAGGATGGCTTACAATTTCTATAGTAAAATATAATATGAAATCAACATGCAAACTAATATGTCACACCTAAGACTTTATACTCAGCAAATCTATATAAGCATGAAACAAGGTTTGCTTTAAAAGATTTTGCTCTGAGGCTGGGCAGTGGTGGTGCACGCCTTTTATCCCACCACTTGGGAGGCAGAGGCAGGTGGATTTCTGAGTTCGAGGTCAGTCTGGTCTACAGAGTTCCAGGACAGCCAGGGCTACACAGAGAAACCCTGTCTTCAAAAAAGCAAAATAAATAAATAATAATAATAAAAAATTGGCTCTGAAAACAAGGTTAAACATATTGGAGTTTGGAAGAAGAAAAACTGTATGCTTTCATCTTTTATTCATGAGAATATAATCCATGTGTTTTCTATATGTGAATATTTATATATCTGTATGAATGTGTAACACTTGCCTTAATAGGTTTTTACCCTGTAATATAGTAAAATATTCAAATATTATACAAATACATATAAAACACCACTGTAATGTAAATTTCTCTCCCTGTTCATGTGGTCAAACTGACATCTTCAAAGACATAGCTTTGAAATACAGAAAATAATCATAGAGGAAGTGCAAAAATTAACATGATTCACTTTGCTCATTTCAAAATATTTCATCCTGAAATGATTATTATATAGTTTTATATGCTTTTGAGTAGTTAAGGACTTTGGTTCTTTCTTTATTTTTTATTAGATATTTTCTTTATTTACATGTCATATAATTTTTCTTTTCCAAGTTTGCCCTCCCAGGAACAAACAAACAAACAAACAAACAAAAACAACAAGAACAAACCCCTGTTGGCTCCCCACTCCCCTTGCTTGCCACCCCACCCTCTCCCAATATCATCTCCAAATATGGCTTTCAAAGGTTGCCCTGTTTTTGAATGAGTTGAAATACAACAGTAGTATATACTAATGTAATTCCAAACTGTTCATGTTGGGTTTCTTAATTCATGTAATGTACCATGGTTTACAAAATTATTTGATCTACCATATTAATGTTATATACTAATTGACTCAATAAAGAATTAGAGGTGTGATTATCACTGTCTTTATGTCTGTCTTGATATATAATTTCAGGAATAAAATATATGTTCAATTGTATTCATAAAAATATTTCTCCATAAATTCATTCAATATTATACTCAACATTGTGGATTATTTCATAAGTATGCTATTATGTCTTCTTTTCTTGCCTTTCTTGTTGTTCCACTTGCATACCTGGTTCTTTAGAAGCCAGGAAAGTAACCAGATTACCTGGAGTTAGTGTTCACTAACAACAACAAAAAACAAAACAAAACAACCTTCCAAGCACCCCCCAAATGAACTCAAACAAACCAAAAACAAACAAACCAAAAACAGAGCTAGGTACTTTTTTGTGGACTTATACCAGACTTTACAAAGACTTAGCAGCTAATAATTCTCAAATTAGTACACAAAATGGAAAAAGAAACAGCACCTCATAATCATTTTTTGACTACACGATGACCTAATTTCTAAACCCAATATACAAAGGTATTTATAGACCAATTTGCCTTATGAATATAAGGGCAAAATTTCTCAAAAAATACTTGCATACCAAATTTAATATAACATAAAAATATCACCCACCATAACCACGTATGCTTCATTCTATCTGGATTCATGTTCAGATAGTTTAACATAGGTACATAAATAAATGTAACCATTATACACAGAATAAAAGTTACACAGCATGATTATCTCATTGGATGTATAAAATTCTTTTGACACAATTCAACCCACTCTCATTATAAAAATCCACCAGAGAATAGAGATTCAAGGAACATACTTCAACATATTATGGGTAATTTATAGCAAGTCCAGAGCCAGCATCTACCTAAATGGAGAAAAATTCACATCATTTCCACTGAAATCTAGAATGAGTCAAGGTTTTACACTGTCTTCATACCTATCCATATAATAATTCTTAGCAAACTCAGTAGGTTAACTGCCAGAAATAATGGGAATAGAAATAGGAAGGAAATAATTTGAAGTATCTTTATTTGAAGATGACATAATTGTTTATGTAATCTACCCAAAACAGGGAAACACCTACAGCATATAAATACTTCTAGCAAAAGAGCTAACTACAAACATAGTACATAAAAGTCAATAGTCATTCTAGATGTAAAAACAAGCATACTGACAAATCAGGAAACAGTTCCTTTCATAATTGCCTCAACAACAAAAAAAGGTATTGTGGCATCTCTAATCAACAAGCAAATGACCAGTATATAAAACAAATAAACAAAGCCACATTGAAGAAAGAAACTGAAAATATTAAATATGGATTTTTATGGTAATAGATAAATAGCATTAATATTATTAATATAGTAAAAATGGTCATCTTACCAAGAGCTTTGTAGACATTCAGTGAAATCCCTATCAAAATTCTAACACAATTCCTCAAAGAACGTGGAAGGACACTTTTCAGTTTCATTCAGACACAAGAAATAACCCAAGATAGTTACACAATCTTATGTATTAAGGAAGTATCACCATCCCCATCATAAATTTTCATTTAGAAGTATATTAATACATCGCTCAGCACACAAACAGACCTTTTTCTTTGTCTTTTTCCTTTTTTTTTTTTAAGACAAGTTTTCTCTCTCTAACCCTGGCTGTCCTGGAACTCACTCTAGACAAGGCTGCCTTGGAACACAGCAATCTGCCTGCCTCTGCCTTCCAAGTGTTTGGATTAAAGGCATGCATCACCACTGCCTGGCTTATACAAATAGACCTATGATCAATATAATCAATTTGAAGAATTAAACATGTCTATACACCTATATACATTTGATCATTAATAAAAAAAAACCAAGAAATGTACTCTAGAGAAGATACTTTCAATAAATGATACTTATCAAATATCAAATATAGCTGTATGTAGGATAATGCAAATATATCAGAACCAATCTTCCTGCAAAAACCTAACTCAACATAGATCAAATACTTCCACATAAGAACACATAAATTGCATAGGATAGAAGAGGAAGTGGCGGATATTCTTGAATTTATTGGCATATAAAAAGCCTTTCTGAACAGAACACTCATAACATGGCCCTAAAATCAACAACTAATAAATGTTACATCATGAAATTAAAAAAAAAAACTCCAAAAAATATCTCACAACGAAACAAACAAAAAAACATAAACCCCTTCAGTTTGACAAACACAATCATTCAGAAAAAGTGACAGGGAAGAGAATGAGAAAAATACTTTCACCAACTACAGTTAATGCAGAGCTTATATTTTAAAGTTAGAAAAAAACTGGAAAAGTTGGACTTCAGGAAAAGAAAATGAGAAAACAAGTAGAACTGATGCACATATAAACTCACGGAGACTTTGGTAGTATTGAGAGCTTCTGCATAGCGCTGTCCAGTTGGGGACCTAGAACTGGAAGAATTACATGCAAACCTCCATCATCAGCCCAGACCTTTCTCCAATTAATAACCAACTACAAATGAAAAATTAGTTCTCTCCAAAAGAATTTCACTAACGATACATACAACTCTTAAGAATAGGTCCCAATGCCCTGCAAATGACCTTCTTAGGGCTTCTTTGTCTCATAAAGTTTTGTCAAAATTTGTTGTTGTTTTTGCATGTTTTGTTTTGTTTTTAACCTTATAATTCCTTTGCATATATACATATTATATATATATATATATATATATATATATATA
>NW_022196912.1:110615101-110624440 GCF_008632895.1 Mastomys coucha | reverse complement strand
TATATATATATATATATATATATATATATATATAATGCTTTGGGGGGCACTTCTTTTCTTTTCTTGATTTGTTTTGGTTTTGGTTAGTTTTATTTTTTTGATCATCTTTTTATCTTTTGTTCATATTCTTCCTGGAAACTGAAAGGAAAATTTGAAACCAATAAATGAATAAAATCATATTAGTATTTACTTCTCTAATAGTAACTCTTTCGGCAAAAAAAAAAAATCAATAGAGTGATATACTCCAAGTGTTTCAAAAGAATTATGTCAAAGAGAAAGTTTAAATTTATCACTGAAATGGGAGAGGGCAATAGAGATTATTTTTCTTATAATGAAACCTCAAAATATTCTTCAGATAAAAAGCATGACTTGAAATATCCATAAAATCATATTCAGTAAAAGAAACTTTTAATTAATCAAGAGTTAATTGTATACATGAAAGAAAATTAAAGTGGAAATTTTGTGTAGCATATCTTGTAAGTTTTCTTATTATCTCTTGCAAATTGAGACTACAAAATTATGGTCACTAAAATACTAAGGCACCAAAGAAACTAGTGACTTCCCATGTTTTATGAATCCTGTTACAAATACCTTATTATTTTATAAATTTTGAAAATATTATATGTTTATATTGAAGAGTAAATGTGCATTTGTGCAAGAATATAAGGAAAATTTGCAAAATTATGTTTATATTTTACACTTTTAGTTTGAGGTACTTGTTTTTAAATCTTAACATGCTACTTTTTATTAACTATGAACAGAAATTATTCTTGCTAAGCATAATGGACTACGCCAATCAAAACTACAATTGTCTTTTTTAGCCTTGTCACCCTGACACAACCTAAATCATATTGGAAAAACCTAAGTTGAATTTCCTAGAACAAGTTAGTCTATGGGTGTTGAGAACCATGAGAGACCTGAGAAAAACATCCTGCCCCAGAGACCTGAGAAAACCATCCTGCCCCAGATGGCTGAGCACCTTGGAATAAACATCCTGCTCTCCAACCACAAGATCCAGCTTGCCTTGAGAAAAACATCCTGCTTGGCCCTGAGATAAGAAACATTCAGTGTACCATAATTTCTGAGAACTTCCCCCCACCCACGACTTCCCCCGGGGTCTCAGCCCCAGAAGATCTTGTAAACTTCCTTCTCCCTCCTTCCTCTCCCCCTCCCCTCCAAGATTTTTGCTTTAAATATGCTCTACTCAACCAAGTAAACGGCTCTTGACAAGCAATGCTTCCTTGAGTCCTGTCATCTCTCTTGCCCATTCTTTATTCACAGGTTGTGACTCTCCTCGCTCTCCCGAATAACTTGGCCTGCCGGTAAGGTCAGGTGGTGCCCAATGTGGGGCTCGAGGTACGGGTCACCCATGGATGGATTAAGATCGATCGACCTTTGTCTTCATGACTGACGCTACTCGCCCAGTTGCTCCAGTCATTAGGTAAGTCATCGGTCTTAGACATCTCAAGAATGGGCCATTCTATGTCTAAAGAAGTCTGCTTTTTAAAGGACTTAAAAGAGGCTCTCAGAGATAGGGGTATAAGGGTAAAGAAAAAGGACTTGGTAAAATTTTTCATCTTTATAGATGAGACGTGTCCCTGGTTCATGATAGATGGACCAACAATACATTAAAAAAAAATGGCAGAAAGTAGGTCGTGAACTAAATGCCTTGATTGAAAAGGAGGGTAATGATGCTGTTGGTCACAGTATCTTTTCCTATTGGGGTCTTATTCGCGATATAATTGAGTCGTCTGAGAGTGGAGGAGGCCAAAAACAACTTCTCTCTGTCGCTGAACTTTGCTTGAAGGAGTCCCTTCTGCCTCTCGCTCCCCCTCCTGTGCTTCTCTGCTTCAGTCTTCCTTTACTCTTATTGATATGCCTTCTGAACCTTCGCCTCCCGACCCCCCTTCCTCCTCTATTTCTTACCCCACTGCTGCTCCCCCTTCTCAGAAGTGCTCCTCACCCTGCCCAGCCTCTTCCCCCATTCCCCCGTCCACTTCCCTTTACCCCGGACTTCCGCCTTCCTATGAAGACCCGATTTCGTCCATGGAGCGTGGCTGTTCCGCTTTCTGTGCCCCTGTTGTTCCCCTTTTGGTCAAACCTCCTGCCACTTCCTCAGCCCGTCCTCCATCACAAAAACCTCTTCCCTCCCGACATGGCCCCTCCACACAACCTTCTGCGCCTCCCCCCGCCATCTTCCTCGCTGAGCCTGATGATGACTCCCTCAACCCTGGCGACACAGAGACTCTAGAAGAAGAGGCTGCCTGATATCATTCTGAAGGTTGGCCTCCCCTCCTCCTCACACCCCTCTCTACTCCTCTTTCTCTCCCTTTACTTCTCCCCTCTTGGTGTCCCCCGCGTTCCTCCTGTCAATCTTCAAGTTGTTTTTGTAGAGTTAAAGCCCAGCTCCATTCTCATATTTCTGATGCTGCGGAGATCGTCTGCCTCCAAAAACGACTTTCACTTTTAACCTCTCATTTTTCCTGAGTGCCCGGTCCAGACCCTTCTCTTGCTTTCCCTGTTACTCGTTCACAATCCCATCCTGACCCCTCCTCTCCCTCCTCCACCCCACAAGATGATACCAGGGACCCCAATCCTCTTCCAATGCCCTGCCCGTGATTGGTCTCCCTCGCAGCTCCCTCTGTCCGCTCTGAGAGGTCTAGTAATAGAGGTCAGGAGAGTCTCGCCAGTTCTGATTCTGAACCTAGTGGGGGAGAAGATGCCCCTCCCACCATATTCCACCGATTAAAATTTAAGAAACTTGAGAAATTGAATTCTGCGGTCCATAATTATGGGCTTAACGCCCCCTTTACTCTCTCCCTTTTGGAGGATCTGGCGGAGGGCGGCCACTTGACACCTAATGAGTGGATTACCACAGCTCAGTCGGTCCTCACTCGTAGCCAGTTCCTTGCATGGCATGCCGATTGGGCCGACCATTGCTGAGACACCATTCGAAAAAATTATCAACAGGGGCGGCGCACAGCCCAAAAATGGTCCCTAGACAAATTGTTGGGCCAAGGCAAATACTGCACAGTGAAAAGCACTGTGCTTTCTCCCTCGGCCTTTTGGCTCACTCTTACTCTGCTGCCCTTGCAGCCTGGAGGAGCATTTCCTCTCCTGGAGCACTTCTCTCCCCCATGACCAAGATCTTGCAAGGGCCCCAAGAAACTTTCAGCGATTTTGTTGCCCACCTCCTAGAGATGGCCGAGAGATCTCTCCAGGACAGACTGATAACAAACTTCTTACACAGCTTGCCTACAAGAATGCCAACTCCACCTGTAAGGCACCTTACGAGGTAAATTTAAGGGAAAAGATCTAGATGAGATGATTCAGATGTGCAGAGAAGTTGATCCTATCACAGATAAATTTACCAAGGCCATCCTCACAGTGGGGACAACCACTGGCTCACAGGCCTGCTTCTGCTGCAGACACAACAGCCATTTTGCCCAAAACTGTCCTAACCCTACTGCTAGAGGCATTGAAAACTCTGCCCCTTCAGTTCCTCCCTCTTCCCCCTACAGACCTCCCCCTAACACTGTCTGCCCTCATTGTAGGAAAGGCCGACATTGGGCCAATACTTGCCGTTCAAGAATGGATGTCATGTCCCTCTCCCCCTGCGTCAGGG
Source organism: Mastomys coucha (assembly GCF_008632895.1). Lineage (NCBI taxonomy): Eukaryota > Metazoa > Chordata > Mammalia > Rodentia > Muridae > Mastomys > Mastomys coucha. The sequence continues at coordinate 110,620,815 of NW_022196912.1, read as the reverse complement.
AAACTCCTATGGGGACCAGTCCCGGGCCCCCAGACCAATCATGTTTCAGCCTGCCTCGGGACAGATTCAACAGGCTCCAATTCAGCCACCTCCACCCAGCCTACCCCCACTGCTAATTCCTCTCCCCTCTTCCCCACCACAAACCCCACATCCCCCGTCCCAACAGGATTGGACTTCTGTGCCACCTCCTCAACAGTATTGAATCCTGAGGATGGAACCGTCCCCCTACCTGTCACCTTGCAGTGGAAGTCTTCCCCCGAGACAGCCATACTTGTTCTTGGACGTGCCTCCTCTTCCCTCACTGGCCTTTTGATTTACTCTACTGTCCTTGACCCTATACACTTTAAGAGCCCTCATCTCTTTGCCCTGGCCACCCAGGGACTGCTTTTGAAATCCCCTGGACAGGTTCTTGCTTGAGCTCTCCCTCTGCCTTTGACCCATCAGTCTTTCTCTTCTGCCTCTGTGTCTCCTCAAATATTCTGGGCTCAACAACTCACCCAAGACTGCCCCTGCCTCAAACTCAAGCTTGACATGCACACCTTTGATGGTATTTTAGATTCTGGCGCAGATTCCATGGTCTTGTCCCAAACCTCCTGGCCTTCGGCATGGCCATGTCAGCCCTTGTTGACCCATCTCCAGGGTATAGGGGATTCCACAAATACCCTTCAGAGTAGTAGAGTTCTCCGCTGGGAGGACCCTGATGGGCACTCTGGCACCGTTCAACCTTTTATTGTTCCTGGCCTCCCTCTAAATATCTGGGGTCAAGACATTCCCTCCCAGATGGGGGTCTTCCTTTAAAGCCCCTCGCCTACATTTACCCATCAGCTGCTGGATCGGGGGTTACTTCCCGGACACGGCTTGGGCAAGAATAGTCAAGGTTGTACTGATCCTATTATCCCTGTACCTAAAAACGACCGCCACGGCTTTGGGTTTAAAGAAAATTTTTCATAAGGGCCACTACTCTCCATGCACTCCAGGCTGATAAAATTACTTGGAAAAACAACCTCCCCATCTGGATTGATCAGAGGCCCCTTCCATCCCATAAGTTGGCCGCTGCTTCAAGGCTTGTGCAGGAGCAACTTGAGGCCGGCCACATCGAGCCCTCTACCTCCCCATGGAATACTTCCGTTTTTGTCATATAAAAAAAGAGTGGGTCGTGGCGTCTCCTTCAAGACCTCAGGGAAATTAACAAAACCATGGTCCCCATGGGAGCCCTACAACCTGGCCTCCCCTCTCCAGTAGCCATTCCACATGGGTTCTTTAAACTTGTTATTGACCTCAAGGGCTGCTTCTTCTGTATTCCCCTCCACCCAAAAGATTCTAAGAGGTTCATCTTTAGTCTCCCCGTTACTAATCAGATTGGGCCCTCACCCCGTTTTCAGTGGCGAGTCCTCCCTCAGGGGATGGCAAATAGTCCTACCCTGTGTCAAAAATATGTGGCCCAGGCTGTAGACCCTTTGAGTTTAAAATACCCCTTCCTATATATTATCCATTATATGGATGACATTTTATTGGCAGGACACTATGAAGACCAACTTTTCACAATTGCCCTAGAATTAGTTCACAATTTGACCACTTTGGGTTTAAAGATTGCCCCTGAGAAGATCCAAAAGCAACCCCCCTTTCTTTTCCTGGTTTTTGAGTTGGGAGCCTCTTTTATCCGCTCTCAAAAGGTTAAAATACCACAAGATGCCCTCCATACATTAAATGATTTCCAAAGGTTACTTGGAGATATCAATTGGTTGCGCCCCTATCTTAAGCTCACGACCGGAGACCTCAAGCCCATTTTTGATATTCTTCGGGGTGACTCAGACCCCTCTTCTCCAAGGAAGCTCTCTCAGGAGGCCGCGGTGGCCTTACATAAGCTGGACGTTGCTATCGCTCAACAATCCATCTCTTACTATCACCCTTCCCATCCCTTCTCCCTTCTCATCTTCCCCTCCCCATTCTCTCCAACAGGATTACTGTGGCAGGACCACCCCCTCTTCTGGCTACATCTGCCTGCCTCGCCCTCCAAGGTCCTCCCCACCTATCCCTCTCTTGTAGCTTCCCTCATCCAACAGGGCCGCGAGGCCTCTACTAGACTTTTTGGACAAGACCCCCACGCTATTATTACCCCTTATACTACAACCCAGGTCCAATGGCTCCTACAATATTCTGATGACTGGGCCATCTCCTGCATCTCATTCTCTGGCCACCTTGATAACCATTATCCCCCTGAAAAACTGATTCACTTTTTACAGCGTCATCCTGTTGTCTTCCCCAAAACTACACAGAGTTCTCCTATCCCCAAAGCACCTCTCGTTTTTACAGATGGTTCTTCCACAGGCCTTGCAGCCCTCTCCATTGATGATAAGATGTTTCAAAAACAGACACCCCACAGTTCTGCCCAGCTCGTTGAGTTAGAGGCGGTCCTACACGCCTTTGAACTCCTTGCAGATACTCCTTTCAACCTGTATACCGATAGTGCCTACGTTGCCTCCACTGTCCCTCTTCTTGAAACTGTTCCCTTCATCAAACCTGATACTAAAGCTTCTCCTCTCTTTGCTCAGATACAAAACCTTATCTCCAGATGCTCCCAGCCCTTCTTTCTTGGCCACATTAATGCGCACTCAGATCTCCCCGTACCCCTGACCAAACAAAATGCACGGGTAGATCTTGCTACACGCGTACCTCTCCTAGGGGCTGCCATCTCCACTCTGGTGGACCCCCTTGCTCAGGCTCGAGAGGACCACTGACTACATCACCTCAATGCCCATACCCTTCGTCTTATGTTCTCTCTCACCCGAGAACAGGCACGGACAATTGTTAAATAGTGCCAATCTTGTATCACCTTCCTCCCTGAACCACATCTGGGAGTCAACCCTTGCGGCCTTGTGCCTGGGGAGTTGTGGCAGATGGATGTTACTCACTTCTCTGACTTCAACAAGCTTAAATACATTCATGTGTCCATTGACACCTTCAGTGGTTTTTTTTGTGCCTCCCTCCATGTTGGGGAGGCTACCAAACATGTAATTGATCATGTTCTTCATTGCCTCACCATCGCTCCTAAACTTAAAATTTTGAAGACTGACAATGGCCCTGGTTATACCAATTCCTCCTTTAAATCCTTTTGTGCTCAACTCCAGATTAGACATGTCACAGGAATACCTTACAACCCCCAGGGCCAGGGGATTGTAGAAAGAGCACACCAGACTCTCAAAGCCATGCTTACTTAGTTGCAATCATCAAAGGGCATTTTGTATCCTACTACTGTAGGACCTCGTCTTCTTCTGAGTCATGCCCTGTTTGTCCTTAACTTTTTACAACAAGATCAGTTTGGACATTCAGCAGCTGACCGCCTTTGGCATTCCTCCACATCAACCACCTACGCCAAGGCTAAGTGGAAAGATCCACTCACCCATCAATGGCATGGCCCAGATCCTGTTCTTATTTGGGACAAAGGAGATGCCTGTATTTATGACCAGAAGGAAATGAATGCTCGTTGGTTACCAGAGCATCTGGTCAAATTGTTTAATCCCCCTCCCCCAGGGGACTCCTCTGAGGAAAATATTAATTCTGTTTCCTTGTAGAATGCTGTTTCATTTGGTCCTGGCCTATATTTTATCTCCAACTGTGAGTATTTTGTTACAACCTCGGGGCCCCTATATGATTTACAACTTTACATGGGTTGTTATTAATCAGGCCGGTGATGTTGTTAATTCCACATCTAAACTTAATACCGTTCCCCATTGGCCCACACTACAAGTAGATCTCTGTGTGCTGGCTCTTGGGGCTGACCCAGATTGGGGAACACCTTCCACCTTTTGGCCACACATTCCCGTAGAAACAGGCACCAATGATCCTGCACATGCCCCCCGGCTTGTTACAATCATCGAAGTAGGGCTGCCCTCAGTCTCCTTCCAATTTATGTCTGCCCTGGCTCCCATGGATGCTGCGAGCTTAATCACCAGTGCGGCTTCTCCCACGATTATTTGTGTAGAAGATGGGGTTGCGAAACCACCGGAGACACTTACTGGGGCCCCTCCTCTTCATGGGACCTTATTACTGTTACCAGATTGAACCCTCCCACGACCCCTAAATTTGAAAAGTGCAAGAATTGGTGCAATCCCCTTTCTATACAATTACAGCCCAGGGGAAAAAACATTCCTGGGGAACTAAGCCTTTTGAATGGGGAATTCAAGTGTATAAAGGAGGAAAAGATTTTGGTCTTACTTTGAAACTTCAACTCCATAAAGAAGTCCCCTATAGAAATGCTGCTGCAGCGGGACCCAATGGCCTTTCTCAATGCACCACTTCTGCGGCCCCTGTGTCCCCTGTTCGCCCCCTCCTCCCCCTCCCCTCATCCCAACCCCCCACCTCCAACCCTATTCCAGCCCACTATTCCTTCTGGGCCCCCACGTTCGGCAGAGCTCATAATTATGTTAGCCAATGCCTCGATTGCTACGCTAAAAAATGATAGTTCTCCTAAATATCCTGAATGCTGGATGTGCTTCTCCCCAACCCCACCATTTTATGAAGGGTTTGCCTTGATTTCCACCCCCATTTTTACCAATAATACTTCCATTGCTATTTCTGCCTCAGGCCCTGAGAGTGGCATAACTGTTCATTCCATTTCTGGGATCGGCACCTGCCTTCTAGGCCCCAATATGTTCCCTCCTCAGTCCCTTACAGGAGTTTGTAATCAGACTTTTGTTCTTAATCACACCTATATGTATGTTCTTGCACCTAACAATACTTATTTTGCCTGCTCTCTGGGCTTAATGCCTTTTTTGTATTCCCCTATCTTTCTAGGTAATTGGAATTGGTGCATTATGGTTATTCTCCTCCCTCACTTCTCTGTTCATAACCCTGAAGAATTTTTGAATTTTGTAGAAAAGGGGGTATCCATCCACCCCAGAATTAAAAGAGAATCTATTACAGCTCTGACCATTGCCACTACTCTTGGCATTAGCACCATGGGCACAGGCACAGGCACAGGCATTGCCTCTCTGATTACATCTAAACCAGGCTTTACAGAATTACAGTACCTTATTGATAAAGACATTACCAACATGAGAGATGGTATACAAGAACTTAAAGATTCTATTGACTCCCTGGCTGAGGTGGTCCTCCAAAATCGGAGAGGCCTTGATTTGCTGTTTCTAAAACACGGAGGTCTATGTGCTGCCCTCAAAGAAGAATGTTGTTTTTATGTAAGTAAGACTGGATTGGCTCAAAATAGTTTAGATAAAGTTACTAAGGCTCTAGAAGAACGTCAAAAAGCCAGAGAGAAACAAGAATCTTGGTATCAAAATTGGTTCTCTGCCTCCCCATATGGGCTCACCACCCTCCTTCCCAGCTTACTGGGACCATTTGTGGGCCTCCTTCTTCTTCTCTCCTTTGGCCCTCGGGCCTTCAATCGTCTAACTACCTTTGTTAAGAGTCAGGTTGACTCCGTTACCAAACCGGTGCAGGTCCACTATCATCGCCTTGACACTGAAGAGCCATCGCAGGCTCACATCTCTGTGGCCCCGTGTGCCCCAGACTCCCTGCCCCTCAGCCTCTCAACTTTTGGGTCTTACAAGAGGGCCGCTGGAAAGATAGGTTTTGCCTTGGGTCTCACTAGGTAGGGTCCATCGCATCTCCCCCTCTACTCAAATAGAGGGCCTAAGGCCATCAGCCCTGACCCACCCTGGCTCTCTCCCCACGACAAGGGACCTGGTAAGTCAGAG